>NC_061459.1:2433298-3041623 GCF_022581195.2 Helicoverpa zea | reverse complement strand
CTATTTGTATGAAATCAATCACTCTTTTAAAAGCAACAGCATAAAAGACCACAGATAAAATGGTATATCGGCTGAAGAATGATGATAAAACTAAAAATAAACTATAGCAATCGCAAACCAATAATAGTACCAATTGCATTAGTAAATTGATCACAGCAGTTTATTTTTATACCCACACCAATACTGAAGTATTTTAGAATAAGCCAAAGAAATAGCAAGATGCAATATGACTACATCTAAAAATATGTTGGAGATTTGCTTGACACTAAAAATGTTGACATTTTACAGAACCTCCCACTTTAAGGTTGCGTAATTAATAATAGAAAAATATTGTAAGGTAAATCTTATAATATTTATGACTCTAGCTATTTGCCGCGGTTTCAGCCACGTCCCGCCACCAAATAAAGAGTATGTATTTTCTCAGGCTCTAGAAGTCTAGATCATCCCGTTAATCAGTTCAGTAGTTTGACGCTAAATCGCAACAAATAGAGTTATAATATTAGTAGGTAAAGATGATGATATAACTATTTCTACCGCAAAAAATGAGCATTCTAAAAATCTATGTACGAATCGAATTCGTTAATTAGGTACCTATCTTGAGAAAAATCTTTGTAATCTCACTTTGCATCCATTCAAAGTTTTACCAAAACGAAACTACTGTTTTATCTGTACTACGTAATTTACGTGGGTTGTACATAAAGTACTTAAGCGTAGGTTGTTATGATAAATTTTAAAGGAGCGCTTCTAAGAGCCCGGGGCTCTTAAATAGTGTAAATTTTCTTTCCACTGTGTTATACAACGTGTGCTCTTGAAGCACTTTGATCTCTAAATAGGTACATATTACTTTGTACAAGAATTATTTTATACAAAAGGATGTTATTTAATCTAGTATGTGTTTTGTATTTTTGGTTGTATTTTAATTTATTTATTTTATCGTAACTTCTAAATTAAATGTGAGAAAAAGAGAAAAAGGTTTGTCTCTTTTGTCATTGAATCAACTTTAAGCTTGTGTTTAATGAAAAAGTAAATGTGAAAAAACCCTATATTACTTGAGTTGATGAAACAAGGGTCCTAAGTTTGCTTATTTAAATGAAAAACAACTGCCTTTCAAGTGACATACTAGTGACATTCAATTAAAGGGGATGATTTGGGTTCTATTCAAAAAAAGGATTGCGTGTTTCAAACAGACCTACATATGTAAACGATTTTTAAGCAATGGTCGAGCTATTCTAATTATTCACTCGATTTTTACAGATGCTAGATAAGCCCCTAATAAGTAAGTCTGAATGTTGACTAAGTTTCTGAAAAACAATATTGCTATCGCTAACATTGTCTGATCAGAGAGCAGTCCATATTAAATCAACGAAGAATAAAAACTACCACTAAGGCCATCTATCGCGGAAGACTGGAACCACATACATTTCTCGTAGACACATACCCCGTCATATGATATACAAATGTAGGGTACCAATAAGGTCAGGGTTAAAGGAGAATACTTTTTTACATAATAGCATGTAACTTATTATTTCTTGAATAAACTTAACTGATAATTAGTTATGCATATCCTTCATCTTCACTGTACATTTCTACAATTCTTCTAAAATCTATCTATATGTATACATGTAGATAAAATAAACAACAAAACCTCTAGCACCAATTCTAAAACCTCTGAACCGTACTCAAACTGTCACGAAAAAGCATCAGCATCAAAAAAATAATTGCGTCAATCCTAGCTCTCAAAAACATCACACAACATTTCATGAACGAGTACCTATATCCGCATTGCGTAAAAGTCATTCCGACTTCAACAGCTGTATTCAAAAGAGCTCTCTGTCGATCAATGATGTAAATGATAGATGTCCCGAATAATATCGTGGAATTATTGAGAACTCTCGACCTCATCGGCTCATTCCATTTTCAAATTCGTTCACTCAATACACGGAGTAAGGATGCGAGATCAACATGAGCAGAGATACCATAATGCAGGTAGGCCAGGCTCCTTTTTGTAGGTCAAATTCGTACGATGTAAATATATCGCTAAAACAATCAGTTACGGGTGAACTAACGAGGCGTTTGTCAACGATTTTTGATATCACTAAAAATGGTCAAATCCACAAAAGGTGTATAAGGGCGAAAATAGTAACGTTCCTCGTCTCCCGCATTTTAGTGTGCTACTTTCGTAGGCGATTTTCCGTTATGGCACCTCCGCTAGTCATTTTGTTCTCCATGACTCAATATTATAGGGTCATTCTTTAGTGAATTTTGACGGATGATGAATGATTGATTTGATTTTGTACAACCTGTGCTCGACGGGGACTGTCGAAACTGAAATCTGGTTTTCAATTTAGTTTGTGTAACGTTCAAAATTTATGCTGAACAATTAGTTTGATTAACATTAAATAGCTACTGTTATAGATAGAAATTCTGTTGTGAAATATTTGTGACTTTCCTAAATTGATCATTTGATTTTACATTTATCCTGCTAATGATATTATATGGTTTGTTTATGACTTGTTTTATGTACTTCTGATATAAATGCTCAATAAACGAAAACCTCAATTTAAATATAAATTCAAAACAAAAATTCAAAACACAGCATAAATAACACACCCTTTTAAACCTAGACACCTGACACAAACATTCATAAAAAAACCTACGTACAGTTCAATTCAAATAAACCAATATCGAGTGGTGTACTGGAAATAGGAATCGAAAACAATAAGGTAAGGACTTTTAAAATTGAAAATGAATAAAAAAAAGTTACGCGTCGCCGATACGATTTTTTATTCATTCAAATTTTCAAATCCGGATCGGTATGGGCGAAACATCGAAACGTCAGTCGATCTACGTTTGAATAGAAAGTATTTTACGAGTAGCGTGTAGTGGAGCCCGGGCTTACTGTCCAGTCAATTCGCGAGGGATAGCGATGGCACGCTGCAAAATAGAGAATTTGTTTCTGTAGTGTGCACTGGTCTAAGTTTGTTTGAGTTTTGTTTTTGTTTGATTGGGTGTTTGATAAGACTGTGTTGGTTGTAGTTTATTTATTTATATAAAGGAAGACTAACAGTTGTAGGTAACTGTGTCATGAAATTATAATTATATAAGGCAGTCTCCAGTTTATGTAGTAAGTTAGAATTTTGACAGCTTTTAGTGATAAAAACACTATATCAAAAACATTAAGTAGGTTATTTCTAATCTAATGAACAATTTTCATATAAAAATATAAACTGGTAAAACACGATAAACGTTTTAACACTGGTTGTTTATAAAGCTTTTTTTAAAACCTTTTATTCGAATTAATATCAAACACACAAAGCCAGGAAAGTTGAGGTATATCTAGATCTTATGTTCATCAAATCTACATTAAAAAATTATTGTATTGCACTTCTTAATAGCTAACAAAATCTATCGCAAACACAGGACGCTTAACCGAAAACCTACCAAAAAATATTACATTCCACCCTGTATTCACTTGAGCAAATAAAATAACACGATTCAGTATATATTTATGTTATAACAGGGAAGAGATACAAACCACGATATTAACAGAAATCTCGAAATACTTGTACGGAAGGCATTTTCATCACACTGCGATAATATGGAAAGCTCACGACATTTTTTTTTTATTTTAGTTTATGCATTTTATTTTTATGTAGGCGAAGTAGGTTAATGGTTCTATGCATGTGGGTCGTTTGTTTATTTTTATGGGAATAGTGTAGGAGGATGATAATATTGTAATCCATAGTGTAGGCCGTTATTATAATCTATAGGCTATTTTTATGGGTACGAATACTGCTACTTATTTTGCGAGTTGCAGAAATCTTTTAAATAATAATACAAAATCTTTTAAATCGTTCCGGTTCATTCCATAGTTTGTATCGAAATTATTCGAAATGGTACTAAAAAACTGACCAAATGCGAAAGGCACTCTGTCTCTCTTTCTAACCTTAAACCAGAACTCCTAATCTGATGTGAATGCAATTTGGTACACACATAGTCTGAAGCCTAAGAAAGGACATATTTATTATAGGTCATTTTGATCCGGATGAACGAAATAGTACCTTCAAGACACAGGTGGGACCCAAGAGATCAATTTGGATTATTAGTTTTAAAGCTTATTTCCTAAAATCACCCTTTGTGTAGTTGTCGGTTCAGCTTTTTTTAATACATCGAGGTTTTAAAAAATGTGCCTGAATATTTCGTAGTGCCAAAATATGTCGGTTTCAATGTTATTTGTTACACGTGCTGTCCCAATTTTATCAGTTAGTTTCAACAAAAAATTGTACACGTGCATAAATATTTTTCTAGGGCGATTTATTCAAAAGAGCAATAAGGCGTACATTTTCAGACCTAGGTTTTGGAATACCACCTATCAAACCGGGTTCATATGAATTATGGCCTTCTTAGTGTTCACCATATGTTCAGTAAAAAAGAGAAAACTATACCTGAATGTGTGTAGCCCTATAAGTTTCCCCTGTGTTCCTCTTTATGGTGATAGTAGATAATGTTTCAGTGTCCCAGATAGTTTTAATAAACAATTCTATCCTATTGACCTCTCATGCTGTACAATTTATGCGTTGAACAGATTAATAAGTCATTTGACAAACTTTTTTTGGGGGAAATTGATTTTCTCACGGCTTATTAGGCCCAAATTGTTAACAACATTGTTAAATCTCCAATTTCATACCAAATTGCAATTCAGCCAATCGACAACAATTCTGAAGTCTTATTGAATTTAAACAAAAGTAATTATTTGTACAGATGTGGCAGAACTTTGAGCGTAAAATTAATAAATTAATTCAAGAAGTTTACGGTTACTGAAGAAAATTTAAAATTAAACAATGTTGGTTCTTTTGCGCCATTGCACTTGACAATGTGGGCGTTCTGTATTTTTAGTAAATGTTAAAATTGGATTCCCAATAGATTTTTTGGGTAATTAATAAGGTATTGTAGTAAACAAAGTTGGAAAAATATCACTTTATGTTTTAAATTTGTACAACAGATGCTTTCGAATTGGCATGAATCTCATTTTAGCACAAAAATTGCCGGTTCGCGTACACTTTAAAAATGCTCACACGCAATTTGCTAAAGCGAGTAGACTAGAAGTACCATTCGTGTGCGTCACGGTGCTGAACACCAGTAAAATCCTTCCTTAGGAAGTAAGGTGAACGTTAAAGCAAAATAAATACTTATCGTAACAAATCCTTTATTTGGTTAAACATAATTCCTGTATCAAAAATATCTTAGCACTCACATACTCGTGCTTATTAAGAATCGGGGTTGATATACTCAGTTAAGTTCATTCCACCTGTAAATAAAATAATCGTAAACTTAGAAGTTGTAAATTAGTTTTGAAAGCTTATTTAAGTTGAGATAATTAGCCTATATTTCCTTTGCTACTAGAACTAGAACTAGGCATGTTTTCAGAAAATCGGCACAGGAAATTAAACCAGAATATGTATGAACAATTGTTTAGTAATTCCACCTTTCATATCCCTATAAATAATATCCAAGTTTCTCTAGTTAATAACTTAAATCAGTTCTAGATTTATCGAATACCAAGGAAACTACTTTGGCGGAAACAAGAAAATTTTAAATAAAAAAAGTATACCTATCGTAAAAAATATATTGAGATATGAAAGTCTCCTTTATAATAATCCTTTTAATATTATATCTAATATTATAAATGTGAAGGTTTGTGAGAATGTGTGGATAATAATATACGTTTGTTACTATTTCACGCAAAAACAGCTGGACCGATTTGGTTGAAATTCGGTATGTAGTTATGTGATACCCTGAATTAACACATAGGCTATTTTTTATCAACACACCACGCGAGGGAAACTAGTAAGCTAGTTAATAATTCGCCTTTGTCTACTTACTGTGAGCAGCTTCAACAGAGAGTCTGAATAGTACTAGAAGTAGTACTAACGCCCCAACGACCTTGACATACATCTGCAAAAAAACCATATCTATATCTTCTCTAGGTGCCATCGAGTTTTTGTCTGTTCGTGATCGTTATTATTTCCATGTGGTTTTCACCAATATACAGATACCGATTCATGAAAAAAACGTTGCCTTTGTACGATTTAATAACTCGTTCACAGCCAAGTTAGGCTGCTAGTAAATTCTACAAACGAAAATTCTATTCTACTAAATATTTGATTATTTGTCAAACATGTAATTTTTATATATTTTCCTATATTTATTTATTTCCTATATATACTTTCCTGCCAATGATACATAATCTATGTACATAAATCAAAAGAGCTTTTGACAGTTAATCAAACAGCATGTTCAACCCATAGATATAATATTACTAAACAAGATTGCGCACGCTCAAAATATATATTTACGAAAATGAACTCTATTCTAACGCAATAAGGTACTAAATTGGTTGCATAATACACAGAGGCAAATCCGAGCCGAGAGGGATAGTTCGAACCGAGGCTGTTTGTCTCTTTCTAACACCTTGCCAGCATAAAAAAATGTTGTGATCAAAAGTTTTGTCTTCCCAAAAACAATTGAATCACTTATATTTTTATCTTATTTTAACAATTGTAAGTCAACAAATTAATAACAATCGCATTAATTTATTCATATTTATTATTAAAACATAAACAACATAAATTTTTATTTTGCTTTTTTTTATTTTCTAGCGGTAACCCTGAACATTCTTGGCGCGTAATCAGCATTTAAAATTTTGTTTATATTTTTTTGTATTAAATCAATTTAAACTATTAAAATGGTGAAAAAGTGTTGCGTTTCTACTTGCAAAAGTGAATCCTATGGTGGTTGCAATATATCGTTCCACAGGTTAGCTAATAATAACATTTTCGTAAACCAAAAAACTAGGGTGCCCATGAATTCTTGTAACGAGTCAAAATATGGGTGATGGATTTTAAAACTGTTGTACTATTGTTATAGCTTCCCAAAAATGAAGAAAGGCGACATAAATGGCTCAGCAGTCTATATATGAAGTAGAAATACAAAAAAAACAGTCTTCACTTCGAATTTTCTTGCTTTTATACTGCTAATTTCCGCTAATTATTAAAAGCCTTTATTAGTATCTTAAGGTCACAAACTGCGTAAGTTAAAACTTCAATACTAATCTGTGTTTAATAATCTTAGCAAATTCGGATTTGTCTCACATAGCTTAATCTCATAGTCACCCTATTAGAAAGGGACAGACAGCCTCCGTACTAACTGTTTCACTCGGCTCGTTTTTTGGGTTTATATGCGCAGTCCTGTTTACTAATATTATGTCTATGGTTCAACCATAGACTATTTATAGGACTATGTTACCTCATTTTAAGTCATTTTTTTTAAGTACACATTGAAGCGTCAATTTTCACAAATGAGGGTTTTCGATACTTTTTCTGCCGCCAGGCGGCGCTTCGTATGCGTCAGGTCCAAACAGCTGTCAAATAGTATGGAATTGTAGGGTCGGAACTTATTGTTTATTGAAATTCTGTTATATTGGAAGTGTTATTGATTTTATTATGGACTACGGTCAGAATAAGGTTTCCGAACTAAAAATTGAGCTAAGAGAGAGGGTGCAAAAGTCACTGGTACTAAGGAAAAGCTTGTTGAAAAATTTGTTAACACAATATGATTTAGTTTTTTTTATTTACTCAACCTCAGTAGTAAAACAATAATGCAGTGCTTTAATTATAAAATAAAAAAAAACACTAAAATCGTTCACTATTCATAGTAAAGATAAGCACTTTGACAGTTACCTGGACCTGACGACTCGGTGCTGCCACCTCGTGGACGCCATTTTAGAAAACCCTCATTAACATGAAGTACTTATATCATTTATTAGTCAATAAAATAATTTTATATTCACCGATCAACATTTCACAATTCAGTTACGGTCAAAATATTTTGTTAGTTTTTCGTATCGAATGCTGTTCCATTGAATAGTCAAATAAATCAAAATAATTGTAAAATAATAACATACCTTTTTATGAAAATATGTACAGTAAAAACAGGTTCGATTCGTCCGAAATTCGGTTGAATATTGATGGAAAGGAAATATCGGATGCTTTTGTACTGTCAAGTTTATTAATACAGGTGATATGATAGAATAATGTTGTTTAAATTGAAATTGAAAATGAATTGACACAATGATATCAATGTTTGTATGCATATTGTAATTTAATCATGTGTAAGAATAGTAATATTGAAATTGTCAGTTTTTTAAAATGCATTTCGTGGTTACTTTCATGCACTATATTTCAATAACACAATTTTATAGCATGGAAGATACCATGATACTTCAAAGGAACTTTATTTAATGTAAATTTTTAACAAAAAAAATTAAAGGCAAATCAACAAAATAAACTGGTCATTGTGGCTATCATTGTTCACAGTACCGGTAACTGAGATACAGAAGCGTGGTTGATAAAACATAAAACATTTATACAAAATTAAAAATCTATATCACTTTTACGTCAACTTCAATTTGGAACCCGAAATATGCAAATTACCTACTGAATGTCATACTCTTCACTTATGCAAAGTTTTTTTAATGAAAACATTTACTTAGTTCCAGACACTGTAAATAGACATTTAAATAAGTTGTTACACATTATTTACATAATGTCTTTTTGAGAGACACGTGTAAGGTAGCAGTAAAGAGGTTGAATGTCTAGAATTGACGACATTGAGACAAGCCAAAATATTTACCAAATATTTGATTACTGAAGTACATAATGCGGTTACCTATATGTAAACCAAATTTTTTATTTTTATACCTGAGTAAAAAGCTTCTACGCGCATCTTCAGAATCCTTTTCTCTGAGTTACCTCTCTCCATATTAAATGTCATCGCCAATTAGTCCTATCGGTTTAGCATAACAGCGTACCATGACTGTAGTAAAAATTACTACTTTACGCCATGTCTATTTTATCGATTCTTATACACTACATCTGTTACTCTTCTTCGGCATATCGCTATCAGACGTAGTCCAAGGTATAGGTACTGGTCCCGCCGGGGCTGCGGGTTGTTCGAAAGAGATACCGCGGCCCTGGTACATAAAAGGCCCATGACGGAACACGACGGTTTTTAGTCAGTAAGAGTCTGACACTCCCTCTCCGCTGCTAACCCACAGCGGAAGGGGTCATTTGATGATTTTTGACGTCGTTAAAAAAAAAAAAAAAAAAAAAAAAAAAAAAAAAAAAAAAAGGTATAGGTACTGGTAGTACTTGTAAATCTATTTAGGTATCTCGAAAAGAAGGACACGTGCCACCGAGCTACCGGGATTAACACCCCAAAACAAAACACAATACTCCTTTTTCATCACAGAAAAAAAACTCCAAAAAACTCGTATGCTTAAATAAGTCAATTTCCCCGAAAATTTGAAAGTAAAAGATTACAAAGGACTTTGAATTAAATTGTATTTACATAATTTAAGCAACGCAGGTGCTGCAAACTCGAAAGGGTAAAAAAGTTGAGTATACGCGCGGTTGCCCCTTTTAATTCAAGCGTCTGTCGTGAAGTTATTTAGGCAACGTTTGTACTTTCTAATTTTTTGGCTAACGCTGTAAACGAGAAGTTTGTACGTAGACTACGCTAGATTCTATGTTAACTTTGCTTGGATTAGTTTCTAAATTTAGTACATGCCTCGGCATACATAGTTAGTGCACATGGGTTACAGTTTATTAGGCCTGAGGTCATCCTTGCTTGTTTTATTAATGCGGAAATGAGTTAGTTTCTTTCTTGACTTTAGGTTAATTATCACGTCTTGTAGCTGTTATATCCATCACTAATTTAGATCGAATTCTACTATGTTTGATCGCGAATTAGCTAGTAATTTTAACTTGTAAGACAAATTCTTTACATTTAGTAGTGGTATTCAAAATTGTACTCATAATTTTCAGACAAATATGTTTTAAAACCTCCAACAATTCATAAACAAAGTATTCTACAAAAGCATTGACCATGGAGGACGAATAACACCATCCCGCATTTGCAGTGCAAACTGTACATGCCATAGTACTACTAGAACTAAAATTTTTAGACATTCTGACGATTCTATAGATATGTAGACAACCAAAGAGACAAAATATTGTGTTGCTGGGGAGTTTGTTGCGCCACTTCTTCTTCCCAGCAATAAGACATCGGCAGTGGTAAAGGGTGAGGCGTTTTGGAGGCTGTTATTAGAATTTAGCATAATTGCTAAAGAACAATGTCAGACGTCCATAGTAACTTAGGCTTAATAAAAATATTTCATGGACAGTGAAAATTCTTACAGTTTTTTGTGTAGTTTAATGTCAGAAGCTTTTCTATGTTTTCCACTTTTGCATTAAACTTCTCAAAACCAAATTATTCAGACATTGTAAATTGGAGGTTATTTCTTTTTACAGAGTAAATTAAACAAAAAATCTACAGTAATTGAATAGTTTTAGATAACAATTAAATATTTTATAAGAAGTTAGTATTTTATATTTAAATTGTTGTAGTAAAGAACTTTGTGTCCGTGAGAATTTAGTTGTTCTTTACAGCCCAGTCTCATTGAATTACTTAATTGTTATACAAGAAAGTAATAACCAGTTGTTTTCCTAAAACATAATTTAAAGTTTTCTGACACAATAAGGTATTTCTTGTTGCGTAGTTTTCTCTAAAGGCTATTTCGTAAAATTTACTATCCGAAACATAAATCTGGCGAGCAAAGAAACCTTATCTTTTGTAGAAAACACGGGTTGTATAGAAATCTTTTTTAGAATTAAAGAAGCGAGTTCTACTAAATCCTGCTAAAATGGCTCTGAATTCAGGTCAATGAAAATTCTTTATTCTCAGAGAAATAGATACAACGTTAAATGGTCGTTTCATATCTTTATAATTTGTATCGCTTCATAACTACATTATTGAATTAATTACGTATTTTTCTTTAGTATGTGGTTGAAATTGCTTTCTGCTTTCAATGAAACCCGAGAGAAGCAGAAAAGTTAGACAGGCATCGGTTCACACTTTCTCATTAAAACGCAACAACATTAGGTCATAATGCTAGCTAATGTTTTAAATGCGAAAGTAACTCTGTGTTTCTTTCACACAAACTACTAAACCACCTTAAATGAAATGTGGTTCACACATTAATAGTCAAGAGCTCCCTTCAAACGGGTGAAATCACAGGTAGAAGCTACTTCCATATAAAAATATCCAACAGTAAATACAGAGCAAACGAAACAAAAAACACACTGAACCACAAAGAAAATCGAATCGGAACTGGAGCAACATTTTAATTTAACAAATGGCAAGTTCCGAGAACTTGAACGTCGTATAAACATGGCGGTTGTTTAGACAAAAGATAAAAGATAAGGGAAGGAACTTGTAAGCTGGTTGTTTCCCGCAATAACGTTTTACGCAGCTCTCTCCTCGAGCCAATATAAGTTTTCTGTCCTATCTTTGGTGAGCCAGGCGGTACTGCAAGCGGGGAGCGTTTGGTTAAGCGTGGAATATTATAATGGTTAGACTTTTAGTTCGAATACAAGAAAATATGGGGCACTGAAGTTTATAGGCAAAAATAAAACGGTCATACAGCGCGTGATTTCTTTTACATTGAATTAATTTATTCCGAAAAATCTGTTGCCAATGTTCAAAATACAGAACAACCCTTATTACTTTATTTCACAGACATAATATGCGCATACTATTTAACCACTTTGCTGTCCACGTTGCAGACACAATAGTTAAACAATCTGTGTGTATCACGTATGACTTACTGGACAAGGAAGTTGTTAGAACCCCAAACACTGTGATATTTGGAATCAATTTAAGTATATGACGAAAGCTGAATCATTAACTCGACAGATTTCATCTTGTATCTCTCTTCACTATCTCTTTTTCTATTCTCTTTTTTTTATATCACACTATAACACAATGCCCCATTACTCGTAAAGCTGCCAACACTATATTAAACACCCTCCGGTTCATTATTCTCAAATCACTCGTTAAAACCATGCGACATTTAATCTCGGATAAAACCAAGTTAGGTGAGTTATGTTCCGCTACACGAGTCATGATTTTATGTGTGAAGTTTTAATTTACGTTTCCAGTGATTGGGTAATTGGACCCATGAAGTGATGTAGGTATGTGTTTATAAGCTGTATAAAGGTTAGGTCAGAGTTTTCAGGATGTTTTCTCGTGAAATGATAACAAAAGAAGATTTTTTTCGCACTAGCTGTTTTCCCACTGGATTTTTCCGAACGACGCCACTGGGATACGGGCGGAAAATCCGCTGATGTGAAATCGCTGTTACAGCATTTTAATACTAGCGTATTTCCCGCTTTTGTTGCGCGCGAAAAGACCGCCAGTGCGAAAACGCTGTTGTTTATTTGTTGCCATGGGAACTAACAAAGTCCTTATGTTTAAATTCGGTAAAAATTCCCGGAAAACATAACAGCACAACATAGAGAACCAACTTTAATTTATACGTACCAACTCCGCACTATGTATGCCATGATCCGGCGAAGATTATGCAAGTTTGCAAATAGTTGACGGTCTATGCACTTACCTACTGCCTAACTTCTAGTAATTGAAAACTGTCCAAGTTAACCGGACTTGCCGACGTACACTTGAGTGCATTCGCTGGTAACACAAATATTGGAGCTAACTCCTTCATTGTGTTTGGGAGTTCATTGATTGAATAATGCGAATTTAGAAAGCATGTAATCTACTTATTTTATGAGAAATCATCAAATCCCTCCTACTGTGGGTTAGCAGCCTGAGGGACTAGACCAGACTCCCACTGACTAAAATCCATCATATTCCTTCTTAGGCCTTTTATGTACCAGGGCCGCGGTACCTCTTTCGAACAATCCCGCAACCCCGGGGCACGTAATCCACTCTGTTATAATGCAATGAGCAATTAATCGCATGTATGTATCATTCTTCTTCTTCCTACCCCCTTCGTAATTCCATCTGGAGTCAGCGCAATATGAGTTGCGCATCGACGAAGCATGACGAGTTCCTCCGTGTTTCGGAAGCTTTGCTAAATTGGAGGGTCCCGGCTGTCATTTGAATGTCTTTGGCAGTCAATACGGGTAGTTACAAGCTATAAAGTCTGACAACTAGTCTTCCTAAGGGATTTTAGGTTGCCCAAGTATAACAGGGTTAAGGAGGTCAGATAGGCAGTCGCTCCTCGTAACACACAGGTGCAGAGCTGCATCCGATTAGACTGGAAGCCGACTCCAAAATAATTGGGAAAAGGCTCATGTCTGATGATTTGAATGTTGTGTAATTTTTATTAAAATGAATGGATAAAAAATCAAAACAGCAAGTAATTGGAATAATGTATTTTAATATGAAAATATATAAAACAATCTTGTATACATTGAGGTAAATGACATTTTATAGTAAAGTATATACAGGATTGAGCAATAGACATTGAAATAGTCCCTTCACAAAATACTATCAAAATCTTTATAAGCCTTAAGTCTTTTACATATTTTCTTTAAGAAAAAGGTAGTCTTGAATATAGATATGAAATTATTTCATTAAACTTAATTTAAAGTCGAGTCGTAAAAAATTGCATCTTTGTGACGTAAATATTATGTACAAAATCAGCCATAAACAAAGCAGTTCATTTAATAGTACCTACTTAAAATACATTTTATTACATTTCAAAGATCACATCTTCGATACAACTCTTAAATTCCACCAAATTATTTCATAACTTGGTAATGTCAAAATATTTCTTGTAAGCCTTATATTTAAATAAACCTGCAATGAACTTTGAACTATACACCATCGGAATTAAAGCTCAAAATAAGGGAACAGTAAATTCTGGATTGCTACAAAAATTCACAGTCATGATCTCACAATTTTTGGTGATAAAAAATTCACTCCATTTCCTGATACTTTCGGGAAAAAGTAAAACATTTTTATTAACTTTTTATTGCAATATTTTTACTGGTTAGTGATACTGAGGGCATATTTTTTATATTTATCGCAGAGCGGGAATATTGTAAATGGTAATATGTATATTATCTTTTCCTAAATATGAACGTAAAAAAGTATAAATCTAATAATACACCTACTTATGCCTAAAAATATTTACAGATTTACCTATGACCTTAAAATAATTGAGCCTATTATTGTTCACAGTACTTGGTACAATACCCCAATTATGAAACTCCAATTTTAAAACCTTCTCCCAAACAAAAAAGATTTTTTCAATCAAAATTCACTCTGTCGTAAGCACACATAACTTTTACTTTGAGGGTCTTTAATTACGAAAACTTTTAAATACAAATAGTACTTTCATTTTTCTTTCGTTTTTTATCGTTTTCGATATTTTCATGAACCCGTTGTATACGTGAGACACAAATTGATTTTCTATTGTTTTAGAATCATCGGCACGAATCCTGAGCGCTGACCTTCACCAGCGCAGAAGTGATTTATTAGCAAAGAACCAATCCCGAGTGACGGCTATGACGCGATGCGCTGCGGGCCAATCACCGCTTTAGCCCGCCCCCGCGCCTCACTTCATTCATACCACAACTTCATACCACAAATAAATTACCTCAGCGCAGGTGAAGGTCAGCGCTCAAGATTCGTGCCGATGATTATACAACTAGCGACATAACAGCAGTTAATACAATTTCGGGGTATCATACAAATCTCAATCTACCTAATTAAAAAAGAATTACCTATGTAAATATCACATAGTAATTCTCAATTAAAATATCGAACTAAGAATTTAACACTGAGCTACGAATCTAGTTTAGACTGACTAGTGTTTCTCGAAGATTCTGCTGAGATGTCCTTTCTTGCATTGTCACTTAGGACTGGTCGAGCTGTGAATAAAAAACATTAATAATTAGAAAAACTATTTATAAATAGCTTCCGCCCGCGGCTTTACCCGTATGGTGTGTTGATAAAAAGTAGCCTACGTGTTAATCCAAAGTATAACCTATCTACATACCAAATTTCAACCAAATCGGTCCAGCCGTTTATGCGTGAAACACACCTCCATGCATTCTCACAAACTTTCACATTTATTATATTAGTAGGATTAATTTTCACCAGTGTATAACCGTTGATCAAACTTTTGGGTCAGCAAATATTGCAAGTTTTTATTTTCATCTTAAAAGATAAAGATAAATTTTGTTAAAAAAATATGTTATAAAAGGTGTCTTGGCAACATTTTTTTTTTTTATCAGACATTTTATAAAGTCTTTCTATGCAATATTGTTGTATTTGAAAAAGAGGCCATGAATCCCATAATGCCTCCTAATCCATTCATAAGAACTAAGTCCTAACTTGAATTCATCTTAACTCATAAGGGTCAACAAAATCTTTATGCGACCCCAGAGTAAAATACTCGAATCTCATAGACTAATCAAATATTCTCAGAATGAACTGAAACCTCTTCAAAATTTTTATATGTAAAGAAAGGCGTATAAGACGAAAGGGTTTTACAGAAATTTAGATACTTATACTCGGGTGAACGAAAGGTTGTATACAAGTTCACAAGTTTATAGCATTGAAATCAGTTAAAAGGGAATAAAAATAAATTTAAAAGTAAGTAAACATTCAAAAATGTGATCAACAGGAGCTAAAGTTTGTTCAAAAAGTTGCTCGCAAAGTCAAAAACAGTGGTCCCGATAGTTGGCAAAGCAAATCTTGATTCCAATCACAATTTTCAATCGGTTTGATACCGGCTAAATACCTGATCTTTGTAATGTGCGTACTACCTGTCATCTCCAACTACTACTAACTAAATTGCGAGTCCCAACAAACTATCGACCGAATAAAAGTTTGCAGTATGTTCTCTAAGCCAGCTATTATACCACTTAAAAGGTAGCGAAGAAAATTGATTCAAAACATTTTTACAGTTCAATAACTTCACGATCGTATTTTGATTGCAGTTTTAACTTTCTCGTAACAAAGTTAAAAGTGTGATCATTGGTTTAACTACATGACTTACTGTAATTTCGAGAAATGTGCGAAGACTTTGCTCTAGAATATTCATTTTGGAACGCATTAAAAATAACTTTTAAAGATAGAATTTGTAATGGTAACGATTCGAGTAAATCATAAAGTCGTTAATATGATTTACTTTGATTGTGATATCAGTATATCAAGACTACTATCTGGACTCAATTAGTGAAAGTTTTAATTTATTTTTACTCACCAAACATCCTAAGGAGGATTTTCTCGATACCATGAAGAGGTGACTCGAAGGTCAAACATAGAAATAGGGCAAGGAAGAATGTCAGCACTATGTGAGATATCGCATTCGCCATCTGAAAAAGAACGAACAAGTTGGTAATTATATGATCTTACTCAAAAGCTGTACTAATTCAGAAGGAAGGAAAACATATTGTTATAGAGCTCTATGACATGTATCTGTCATTGATATTATATCGGGTGTGTCGTACCTAGTCACACAGTTCACTAACGTCAGTTTTCTTAAAACAGATGTTTTGTGTTAACTTCAGAGTATTACATTCAATTTTCAAACTAAACAGTTGTTTTAAGAGAAACGGACATTTATGTTACCGGTAAACTTAAGCTTCAATGGGTTCATTTAACTGTCAAGATCCTACTTTCCTATACCTACTTTGAAACACCCACAGGAATTTTCATGAAACCTAACAAGGAAAGTAATTTTATCCAAGTTTAATATTTCTTTTCCTGTTTGACAATAATTAATATTCATACAAGTAATTGAAAATGCTCTTTAATTAGATGAGGAAACAACGATAACATTATCTTAATTTTTATATTCAAATTATGTTTTTAATCATTCTAATACTATTATAAAATGTATAAATACATAAAGCATAACTTTAAAAATACTACTCTGAGGCACGGCTCAATTGTAAAAAAAAATATTTCAGTATTAAATTGACCGTTTTACGAGGTGGGCTGCTTTTTAACCGGGTGCGTATATTAATATCCCCAAGAGACACAGGTGAAACCAATGTTAGAAGTGAGTAAAATAATAAATACTTACAACTGTAAAGAAAGTGATATGTAGAGGATGCCTCAATTCTCCAACGTAGTACAACTCAACGATGCCATTCACCAAGTAAGCACAGAAGGTTAATCTTGAGAACGGAGCCAAGAACTTCCACGTGAGTAATTTTCCAATAAAACCTACAAACAAAAGAAAATTATAATACAAAGTATGAAGAATTAAGAGCAAATTAAGAAGTTATAAGTACCTACTGATTTTAATGTTGCCAATAATTTTTGAGTGAGTAATAAAACAAATTTAAATATCAGTCCTATTCATTTCGCAATAATATCTACATTGTAGTTAATAGCCTAGATAACTTTTTTATGAGTACAACTCTTAGCACTTTTAAATACATTTAGAATTGAATCGTTAAAACATGCACAAAGAATATTTGCATTTTCTTCGATATTATTTTTGGAATCTTTGAAACATTAAACAGGTGTTCCACAAGGCACTTTACTTGGGCCATTGAAGATTTAATCAAAGACATTTTACATTCTAATACAAAGAGATAAGACACAAATTCGCATATCTGCTCACCTCCATTCCCAGTAGCACAGGCAATGATAAGCCATCCATTACAGATACCCCAGGCAAGTTTGTGCAAAGAAATGTACGCTGCGGCTTCAAGGGCGCTGTACTGGTACCACTCCTGGTAGAAAATGGTCACGGAGAAGGTGGTGACGGTCCCAAGAACGAGACTGATGATCCACGCTAAGGTTTTTAGGACATAAGAGAACTGGTAGCTGAAATAACAAAAGTAAGGTCATTAGTGAAAGTACCAAATTACACTTACTTAAGAAGTAATATTTTCAATCAATTATAAAAATAATAATAGGTACGTAAAGTACTGAAAACTTACTTTTCAGTCTGAATCCGATGCAGGACATATCCAGTTAAAATTCCCATGAAATAAATTATCATCTTCATATGTGTCTTGACATAAGCTTCGTTGAAGTAAAAGTTGGAAATAATGTCGGTGAATTCTCTGTAACAAGCAAAAAAAAAAATTAGTAATCTTAATAGATTCACAAGGTATTACCAATCAAGTCTAGTAAGACTATTATACTTAATAAGAAAGAATATATGATGAAAAAACTTACTTGGCATAAAACAAAAGAGTGGGATCCAGTTTATCCTGATAGGTGATAACTGCAGGAACAACCAAAGAGATGAGGACAGCTACTGATAGAAGAACAGGGCCAAATATCCTCCACCTCCAGAGACTGTAGATGAAAATGGGTGCTATGAAGAACAACTGGGTGTCCACGGAGAGGTACCAGGATTGGAACATACACTGAAACAAAGAAAACATAAATATGTTTAAAAATTACGCAATTGTAAGAAATTCATTGTATGTATCTCATTAACTGAAACCTGAGGCTCTTCTGTTAAAAATACGCCATACATAAAACAGAGATGTTAATAGACTTTACAACATAAATTCTCATTGAGCAAATTCTTCGAAATAATTAACTGAAAATTAATATTTTAAGAGTAAACGAACTAATTTAATTTCACTTAATTAACAACATAAAGAACCTGAACACAAACACGTAACAGAAGACAAAGCAGCGAGACTTTTTGCTACATTAATTCACAGTAAAAGTATTAATAATACAGTGTACAGTGGGCAAAAAAGATAAGTACGCGAACAGCTAACTTCATCAAGTTTTAAACAGGCAAAGTCTTTGTCGTCGCTTGTCTGAGGGTGTCTAGTGCATAAAAAGATATTACGCTCACAATAAAGCGGGGAACATTATAAAACTAGTGTCGTGAATCTCGGAGAAACTTTAGTTTGACAACTCGAAAGTTTACCCTTATGAGCCTTTTTGCACTCAAGTGCACAATGCTAACTAAAATTAAGCTCTTAAAACCAATACCAATATCAATTAGCTTTAATGATATCACCATCATTATCATCGTTAGCATCATCGGACTATAAAAGCCTCTTCTCATACAGAGAAGGCATGAAGCATTGATTAGTAGGTGGCCAATCAAGGCCGATTATTGTTATATGGCAAATTGAAATCAGCCCATATGAGAGATAATTTATTGAGATACATAACCTAGTCAGAAACACCAGCTTCTTTATAAAAGAGGCCGGCCGATATGGGTGAAGATCAATCAGGGATGATTATTGTTAACTGGTGCATTGAAATCAGATTACATAAGGGATGACTTATAAGGGATGAAATACATGACCTCAGTCAGAAACACCAACTTCTTTAATCAAAAAATTCGATATACAAATTCTTCAAACTCACCATTTTATTAGCATTGACGTAGTTATTGATATACAGAATATTGGCCCACCAGGAAGACATGCATCTTTCTTGTTCCAAAAGCAGCCTGTCTTGCCATAGAGGACCTTCTCCCATTTTAGGTAACCAAGTCATGTAGAACAAAATCACGACCAAGTATGCTGGAGTAACTCTGAAAATAAAGTTAATTGTTAGCTAAAATACATCTATTTTGGAAAAAACAAGGTTTAACAACAGGATATTTTCTACCTACATATGTAGGTAAGTGCTTCTAGAAAATTGCTGTTAAAATCCACAATTTTAAAGTCTGAAAAGCGGACATTCTTATCGCAGGTCACGCACGGAGTATCAAAATGGAAAATTTTAGGTTATATAATAAATTCTAGGCACGTGAGCATCGATTGCTCTTAAATTCTATTTGGGACCTATCACACAGGCATAGACTTGTACCAGACTAATACCAATCCAAAAAATTCTAAAGTTCAATCATTTAAAATGACTAACACACCTCTCATTGGCTGGAAAGACTTCAATTCATTCAAACAGTTCTGTCGTAAACATTTTAATGGCTATTGCAAACCAACATGAAAATGCAACATCAAAGGATCTAAAGAAACAAGTTAATACTGAAAGCAAGGAAAAAACAAGCTAAGAAATGAGCTAGCTTCATAATGCTACAGAACTGCGTTGAATTAATAAGGCTTATTCCACACTACAAAGGGTACGACTTTCATTGTGTTTGGCAGCTTATTGGGTAAAAGCTTGTTATTTGCAAAAAGACGAACTAGTTACGTTTTGATGAAATCCTGGGAGCAAAGCTTTGAAGAAAGGATTTGTTGATGTATTTTCAAGTAAAATTTTTCTGTTAACTGCAATTTATTATGAAACTAGCTTACGTGAGCGTGTCATTCACTCCCTAAAGGCTCCCTACACCCGAAAAAAAAGGAACCTAATTGTTTTCTGATGTGTAAACGAACTGCAAAGTTCTATCTAGATCTGCTCAGCAATTTAGAGGTAAATACAAACTACCTTTATAATAATTGTGTGATGGTTGGTATTTGCACTTTATTTTAGAGTCACCGCATATAACTTAAAGAAGACCACAAAATGTATGGTCCTTAACATAAAAATAACCAAAAATTCTTACCTGATATACCGAAAGATTAAGATCGGAATCACATTGAGCTTGCCTCGTCTTTTCTCCAACTCAACAAGCATCAGTCTTGAGAACAGAAAAGCGCTGAGCATCAGAAACGTGTCCACTAACAAAGTGTTGTTCAGCATGAAGGCATTTACTGGTTGTCGCACCAACTGTAAAGAAAATATAAAACTTAAATACCAGGGATTCTCTTACACATTTTTAGATTTAAAAATTTTTAGTCGGCCGATAGTTTGTTTGGACTCATAAATCAGTATGAAAATTAATGGTAGTCCTATGCACATTACAAAGATCAGGTATCTAAACTTTGATTTAGAATCAAGATTTTTTTAAATGTTTGAATCCATCGGGTCAACTATCACTTTCTACCAAAGTATCAAGATCAGTTACCATAGTCTATGTTGACCTAGAAAATGGTTTACTCAATTTCACAACTTAAACGGACTCCTGATTATGAATCGAATTTATGCGTTACTGTATCCAAACGGCAGGCTTTTGCCATAATTATAAACTCTATGTTAATCCTAATAAACCTTCGCCTTGACCCTATTGGGCCATAATAATTGGAGAAGACAGCAATCTTCTACGTAATTTATTTATTTATCAAACTTTTGACTTGCTGTTTCTGGTGTTTCTACTTAACAAATGGCTATGATACCTGCATCTTTCCGGCCACACACAAATTGCCACAGTATCATCTAAATTGGTTGAGCAGATTCATTGTAATGTAACATAGATTGACAGATCTTCGTTTTTTTAAAATTGTAGTGCTCTTTAATTCTCCTTTATGAACATTTAAATAAAAACAAATGAAAGTAAACTTATTCAGTTTAAAGGTTAAATTGAATTTTGTCGTTTTCTAGGTTTAGAGCTCAAAATTGCGGAAAGACTGCTTTGCTAGATAAAGCGTTGTTGCGTTACTAGATAAAGTCATTTAAAGTTGTTTATTTTCAACCTTTTGAAGAGAAAAATATCTTATACTTTAGTTTAGTATGGACTGAATGACTTCAAAAGCCTTAATAATTTTACTTTGTTGTCAAATACTAGGTTAAAATTATTCATTGAAATGTATTATTTACTGCTTTAATTTTTTTTGTCCTAGTTTATTTACAGACATTTATCAAAAGTGAAGACAATGTCTTAATCGGTGAAGTCTTTTCAACTAGATAAAGACAGTGATGTTCGATTTCACTTCACCTAGTTACCACCTACCTACATACCAAATATAATCCTAATTTGTTTAACCATCTGCCACAAAAGCGTCACCTACAAAGAAACCTACTTTCCTATTCACTCAAAATATAATAAAGATATTTACCCGATCCCAAGCATCGGCATCCATAACAGGTCCACTAGCGATAAACATGCAAGCATGACCAGCTATGATGAAAATCATGGCCAAAGCCTTAATGCCAGAGATGCACTCGAGGCCTAAGGAGTTGTGCTGCTTCGTCGAGATGATCTTCTTCATATTGTTGATCATGGAGAAGGAGATGATCAAGGTGGAAATGATAGACTCTTTCTTGGACCCGTAGTAGATCATGTAGGTCTCGTAGAGTGTGGCGAAGAACAGGATTGTGATGAAGAGCAGGATCAGTGACCTGAAATAGAAAATTCATTAAGTTAGAAATAAAATATAACCTTGTGTCTTTCCGGAGGAGTTTGGCAGAGGTGTGAAATTGGTTTACAAAATCAAACCACTTGAACTCTTATGATTTTTAGTTGAAATAACGAAACGGTGAAATAACGCATTAACTAAAACTTTGCTTAATTAATTACTTAATTTGTCAGTTTATTTAATTTCAAAGGTCCATTTGGGTGTTCCACTCTAACAAGCATACTCCAAAGGCATCAAAAACGTAGACTCATAACATGGATAAAAATAGAAAGAAAGAAACAAAGAAAGAAAGAAACATTTATTTGCTTAAAACATAGGTGGTACCCGGTTTTACAATGGTTAAAAGTTCTAGTTACATTCTGCCTAACTTGGCATGCAAATATTTATACTTACATAATAATTACATTTTTTTTTAATATTCTAGTATTTTAATTATACAAATTATAGTTAGAAATGTACATTGGATAGCCATAAAAAATCCAATAAATATCAACCAAAACTCTAACCCCAATTTTGCTCATACAAAATTTACACTTCCAGAAAGCCCATCGATAGAGCAACATCATTTTATGATGAAACGATAGCATCAAGTATTAATGAAAAAGGAAAGTAATATTATCTTCCAGTGTGTGATCAATCATAATATGTCAGAAGTTACGGCCGTGTTCGGTTGGCACGGAGGAAATATGTGTTCCTAACAAAGTAATATTTACACAAAGAAAACAAATAAAAACAGTAATTGCTGTGATTTTTCTGTCGAAGTAAATATGACTGTTAGTTGTTCCGCTGTATTTTGTTTGGTTTTCGATGTTGATGATAAAATTGAAAGCGCTGGGTATCTCTTATGCGTTTGAAGGGTTGAAATAGATTATTTTATTTTATTTGGGAAAACAAACGATACCACATTACATAGTTCTGTGTAAAAAAGTAACAAGAGGTTGTTTTAAACAAAATCAATGCAGTAACAACAACATTTTCCACATATTAACAAACAAATATATGCTATGAGAAAACCTTATTGCTAACTTAGTAATAATAACTAATCTAACATCTTTGCAGTTTCAGACCACTAGACCAATCAGGCTCTACATAAAAACATCAATGTCGTTCAGTACATTAATAACTTTTATGCGAAAATCATTTCTCTTTAAAGTAAATAGATCAATATCCATGAAATGTTCATTGTACAATCGCATGAGTCGTCCAATGGGTGCCCGCTTACCCGCGTTTGTCCGGTGTGGTGCCTGATCAAACAACCGGTAAACGCGCACTCCACGACGATGAATTGATCTTGGGACGACAAATTTTACATAATTGCCTAGTTCTATGCAATTTAATTTGTTATGAAAAAGATTAATTAATTATTATAATACAGACTCATTATATTTATTAGTCATACTCTTATTAGTGTATGTGTATCTTAAAAGGCGTATCTAATTAAGTAATACGCCAGCCATTAATGTAATAGCAAGGTGACTTACTTAGCTGCTGTTTTTATTTTAGCGACACGATATAGTTTTCAGATTTTACATATTCTAAGACATTGTCTGCGCACTTTTTTTCCTTAATAAGAAACTTGCTTTTTACTGTAATAAAGCTGGCTTCGTTTTTGTAAAAGTTGCCTTTTAAGTTAATTAAGAACTGAAAATACATAGACAGATAGGTATTTATTTAGTTGTTACCTGATCTCTACAAGCGAACATTTATATGTGCATGGAAAACACCAAAAGATCGGTATTCGGATTGCTTTCAGACTTGGGGAATGGAGGAATAAACTCTATATAGAAGAATATTAAATGTGTGCCCTTCAAAAGTAGTGTCAATGAATATAATCAATTTATAACTACTCCACTTAAGTGAGCCTATTCACCCTTACTTTCAAATTTTATCACATTTTAAATCTGGCTTCTTAGTATCGAAAATTGTTAATTTCTAAAACTTTAACTAAAGCTAGGCAATAATTAACGTCATTCATCATAATCTAGACACTAGAGAGTTAATTACTAGACTGAAACCTAATTATACCTTACGTTGTCAAACGAAATTGTGAATAGGGTAAAATTACCAGCTATCGGCCTTACTTGTGAGTCGTGAATTTATTTTCAGTGTTCGGTTACTTTTTATGTACAATTACTTTATCTGATTGTGTCTGAAGAGGGGGTTGGCTATGCGTCATTGTACGAGTCAAAAAAATGCAACGAAAATGTTCACTGATTTTTAAACACCGGCAATTAGGTCGTTTTTAACTCTCCATAATTGTAGGTTTTTTTACCAACAAGAGCCGTATTTAAATTACTACTACAAGTGGCTACATATTTACTATTTATTTTACCATTTACCAAAAAATCGTACCTACAAATGCACGACAAACTGATCCTATTATCCAAAGACCCTAAAAAGGAAACGGTAGCGTAATTGGTGTCCCCACCCTTCCACAAAGTCGCCTCGATTATGTCCTCCAATATCATCCCACCGTGCACTAAATCATGGGAAAATGGAAGAAATATACGGCGGGGTAGTAACCTGTGTGATTTATTATCTGTAGCCTGCCCTAGCGTGGGAATGTGGACTTTTGAGGATTTTCTTCTAACCCATTGTTGGGTAGCGTATGGGTTTTATGAAATAAAAAAGGAATGACTTTTCCTGCTGAAGAGTATTGCATTTTATATTTTGGTAAATAATATTTATCGGTATGAAGATATCGTTGCTATGTAAATATCTACCTACTTGTTTACTGTGGTCAATTTGCAAAGAGTATTTATGATAGTATTCACCAAACTACGTATGTTAAACCATCTGTTACATTGCACGGCGTAGTTTTTATATTTGAAGTACTTCTACCTTTTCTTCGTACCATTGTACTTTAGCACCTAACATTTATCGTATAGCAAGATGTTTCCCAGTGTCACAGTCTCGCCACTGACTTCGTGTGGCAGGCGCTTGGCACGCAGACGGCTAAACTAAGTAACTCACCTCCATACTTTACTATAGTTACCCATATAATTGTGCTATAATACTTACAAATAACCGACATCCAACGCAGTAATAGCAATAAGTCTCCTAGTGTAACAGTCCCGCTCAGTAACCTCGACGCCTGTGGTGTTACTGACGGTGTGAGGTAGCACGCTGCTCACGAAACTCGCCACTGACTTTGCGTGGCAGGGACTTTACTCCCAAACTCACCTCTACATATTACCTACTATAGATACCCACATTGTACTACAATACTTACAGATAACCAACATCCAACGCAGTAATAGCAAGAGGCCTCCTAGTGTTACAGTCCCGCTCAGTAACCTCGACGCCTGTGGTGTGACTGACGGTGTGAGCTAGCACGCTGCTCACGAAACTCGCCACTGACTTTGCGTGACAGGCGCTTGACTCTCAAATTCACCTCCACATGTTGATATAGACACCCATATGGTACTATAATACTTACAGATAACCAACATCCAACGCAGTAATAGCAAGAGGCCTCCTAGTGTTACAGTCCCGCTCAGTAACCTCGACGCCTGTGGTGTTACTGACGGTGTGAGCTAGCACGCTGCTCACGAAACTCGCCACTGAGTTTGCGTGACAGGCGCTTGACTCTCAAATTCACCTCCACACGTTGATATAGACACCCATATGGTACTATAATACTTACAGATAACCAACATCCAACGCAGTAATAGCAAGAGGCCTCCTAGTGTAACAGTCCCGCTCAGTAACCTCGACGCCTGTGGTGTTACTGACGTTGTGAGCTAGCACGCTGCTCACGAAACTCGCTACTGACTTTGCGTGGCAGGCGCTTGACTCTCAAACTCACCTCCACATGTTACTAGATACCCATATTATACTAAAATACTTACAGATAACCGACATCCAACGCAGTAATAGCAAGAGGCCTCCTAGTGTAACAGTCCCGCTCAGTAACCTCGACGCCTGTGGTGTTACTGACGGTGTGAGCTAGCACGCTGCTCACAAAACTCGCCACTGACTTTGCGTGACAAGCGCTTGGTACGCAGACGGCCCAACGAAGAGTTTCACCTCGGCCTGTTCGAGTCTGTAATCAAACAAGGGATTTTTGATTGGATGTTTCTTGGTTTTATTATTATTTACTGTGTTTACTCCGTCTAATCAGAATTATATAGGACATCACTAGAGCACTGAACACACTGTTCACACTGAACACACTGTTCGTCAAGCAGTATTTTCTGAGTACTAAAAAAGAGGTTCTCTCATATGCATTTATGCCACCCTGATAAATTAAATCTGCATGAAGCTGGGTGTAAATAAATCTGGCTGAGATTGGGTGAGTCAATATTTTACAATAAGCAAAATACTTAGGTTTATAGGTAGGTACTTATTTTGCATGTTTTGAATAATTAAATACTCGTGCTATGACGCAAAATGGGGTAAATAGACAAATAAATTGATGACATTGCGATAATATTACTATCGACAAACATTATCTATGAAAGACGTGTTAAACCAACATTGAAATTTAACTACATGCAGTGCTAACTATTCAACGTTCTGTAGTAACTTGCTAACGATCGGTTAACTAGGGAACTCGTCAGGCTAATTACTGGTTAAACTATCGTCCAGGTGATAGTAGAGTGCAGTAAGAATGAAAGAATAGAAATATATAATAAGTTTTACATGAATTTTGAAAATGCATTTTAATTGTCAGTTGTTTTCACTGGGAATGATAAATGGCGTTATGAAATAATACGGTTAACAATTTATTAATTGACATAGGTATCGGGATATTGACTACTTTTTTTCTGAGTAAGTTTCCACATTTTAAGTGTTACAATTAACAGTAACATAATCATAGTTACGATTTAACTGCTAAAATGAATATTTGAACGAAGTCTGAACTATTTTTATTGCAGTGTTTCAATAGACTTATCAACTTGTGAAACTTAGTACCTAGTCATTTTATATTTGCATGGTTAAGTACACTTTGAAGAAGTATAGTCAATATTTAGTCATCGCTTGCTCGTTACGTTTCGATACCTGAACATTTTCCTTATTTTTATATCGATTATGATGCGTTTAGATAAAGTTATCCTAATATTTAAATAAATATTACGCTTGTTTGTAAGTTACGCTTTCTCGTTTCAAAAGACTAAACCGATTAAAATATTTTTCTGAAAATAAGCTACTTTTAATCCAAGTTCGAGTGTTAGCACCATCGAGTATGAATGATATTGCAGACGAAATCAAGTAGGTAACCAGTAATTTTATAATGTGTGTGTCATTTGTCACTTAATAATAAAAAAATAATAATAATAAAATTTTTATTTATCCACAGTTACATAGTTTGCCTTAAAATTAACTTAGGTATATTGATTTGGTGTAGGTAACTATATGTAGTAGCAGACATTGGTTTTTTTGGATCGGCGGTCCCCAAACTAGGCTAGGCCTGTATCTTGGGAGCCCGAGTTGCGGTTACAATGAGTACTTTTGTCGAATTATAGGTCGTATGCGGTGTTTATGTGGACAAAAATAGAATATAAAAATTTAAATAAGACGTAAAAGAAAGCTAAGAAAGTTATAACTAATTGGAGCATCTTCTAAAAAAATAAAATTGTCTCTTTCTAGACGTTAAAAGTAAAATAAAATATGTTAATAAGTAAAAAAGTTAAAATTATAACAAAATTCTTAATTTAAATCGAACTTAGCTTATCAGTCTCAAAAGAGTGAGTGTTTGTGTGTGTGTGTGTGTGTGTGTGTGTGTGTGTGTGTGTGTGTGTGTGTGCACATGCGTGCGAAGTATGCTAATGCATCCTTTCGAGTGTAGATTGTGTTGTGAGAAGATTTTCTGTCTCTTCGTATGAGAGTCCTGTTAGCCATTTTTTGATTATCTTCTTACACGAGGAAAGTGTCAGCTCATTTGTGTCGTGCGCTAACCTGCTGTGTACGTTATTAAAGACAGTTGTGTGGAGATAGGTAGGGCAACGTCTGGTTAAGAGGGAAGTCGTGCGTGGTATTGGGATTTTGAATAATCGTTTTGAGGTGAGTGTATTGTAGTCTGGTCTTTTTTTCAAGGTTTTGTGTGTGTGTAGGTATGCATTAAGAATAAATAGTTGGCGGACACGTAGAACTGCAAATTCTTTATATAGGGTGTCTGTTGGGAAGAGCCACGGCTTTTTAAGAAGTACTTTGATCACTGCCCTTTGGGCTCTTTCAAGGTCTATGAGTGTGGTTTTTCCCGCTCCTCCCCAAACAGATATACCGTATTGAATGATTGATTGGCATATGGCGTAATATACCGTGAGGAGTATGTCTTTTGGTGTTCGGTCTCTGAGTTTTTTCATGATGTATATTAGTTTTCTTACTCGACCTGACAGAGATTGGATGTGTATTTTAAAGGATAGATTTTCATCAATGAGGAGGCCTAGGTAGCGGATAGATTGGGTTCGTTGAATGTGTTCACATGAACAGGTTTCTCTTGATGTGTTTGGAGTGCATGTGTGGAATTTGAGTGAGAGATTAGGAGGTGGACTGGACGTTAGGGTTTTGAAAAATGTGATTATTTTGGTTTTTTTTATGTTAAGTGTTAGTAGGTTGTAGTTTAGAGTTTGTGCTACTGTTGCTAGGCCTTCTTCAGCTAAATTAAATAAGTGTTCCCAAGTTTTGGAATGAAAGATTATGACAGTGTCGTCAGCGTAGGATATTAGTTCTGCGTTCGGAAGGTTCAGATTGAGTATGTCATTCATATAGATTATGAAGAGAGTGGGGCCCAAAAGACTACCTTGGGGAACTCCGAAGTTGATATGGAGTTTATTACTAGTGTATCCCTCAGATTTGACATACTGACTGCGGTTTGTTAGATAGCTATGAAACCATTCAAGCGGCTTACCTCTAATACCGGATGACTCTAATTTTCTGAGGAGAAGATTAGTTGAAATTGTATCGAATGCTTTGGCTAGATCTAAGAAAACCGCCATGCATCGATCCCCCCTTTCGACGCAATCTGATATGTTATTTGTTAATAGTAAAGTGGCATCTTCAGTAGACTTCCCTTTTCTGAAGCCAAATTGTCTATTTGAGATGAGGTGGTTCTTTTCTAGGAAATTTATCAAACGTGTATTTACAACTTTTTCGACACTTGTCACATAGATTTTAGTTTATCCTCATCATCTACCTACTTAGCTCTTTTCAAGTGTAATACGTGGCAATAGGAGCTTAGTATCTTATGTACTGGAATGGCAAACCATATTAGTATTTTTCATAACACCTTAATTTTTTGGGCACCATTCTATAGATTATTTTTCATTCCTATTGTTCCCCACTATCAATTCTTGCTTACTTACAGACGACATTCCATAAGTCCCAGGTAAGAACCCTAAGGAAACTAACTAAACTAATAATGCCACAGAGTCTGAAGTCAGTCTGACTTGTCTTTCACTATGACAACGCTAAGCAGAATTAGTCGGATTACCGAAAGGGCCTTATTACTAAGTTCCGAACATAATGCCACTGAACTTAGACTGCTAGTTCTCGTTCCGTTGCAGTAGTGTCTCTTAGAGAATTTAGGGAAAATGTAAACGGCAGATATGTGTGTGTGTGTGCAAAGTCTAATGGTGTATTTATTTAGTATTAGTATTTAGTACTATGAAATGTGAGACACTATTAGAGGATAATACTAGTCATAGAAGTTTTAGCATGAAATAGGTATGTAACATACAATACAAGCTGTTGATTTGCATCCGTGCCATATTCAAGGAGGTAATTAAGCTAATAATTCTCGACCCAAATCAATAAAAATTTGGTACGTAATTTTTTTTCTCTAATTTTTTTTCGGAATTCCGTAAATGTCATCTATCCTTATTTCACTCATAAATTTCATTCATAAAATTGGATTACTTCGGAAATACCACGACATTACAATGACAAAAAAGCAGTGCATATTAGTTATTTTCCATCTACTGTAATTCCAATCGATTATTTACGTTTTTTATGTCCTCCTCCTGAAGTATGGCACAAATGCAAATCAACGCCTTGTATTTACAAACTTTAGCGTTTGTACCATTACCTATTAGCTGGTCGACAGCGGTTTCACTTTACTTCCGTACCTGGATAAAACAAGGTCTATGCCTATGTTTTTTCTGATGTATGAATAATACACCACTTCCAAGTTTGATCAAAATCATACATCTTTATATTTTTTTGCATTTATAATATTTCTAAGGTAGTATGGTACGCTTATAGTTTGCATTCTACGGGAACTCTGAATGGTATGTAGGGACTTCCAAATAAGTAACTAGAAACTTTAAAAAAAATCTGCTGAATACCAAAAAGAATTAAAATCTGGGCATTATGCCATATATTATTACCTTATTAGTCTCATGTTTCTGCCTCCACTTGATAGTTGCAAGGCAGTACTGCCCCTCAATAGTGACTCCATTATACCCTGGGTCTTCAATCGCCACGCACTCGTCGAAGTTGCCCAAGTGATAGGAAGACCCGAAGAGTAGACCTTGAGGGGATTTCGCTGATGCATCGAACACTGGAAGAAAGATATGATAATAAGTCTTGGATATGGAAACTAGATAAATAAATATATTGGGAATGGTCGGCATACCTAAAGATAGGATATAGATATAAAATTAATGGTCTTGTTTTTTTTTTCAAAACTGGGGTTATTAGACTTTGTTACAGTTTTTTTGTAATAGCTAACGAACACGGTTTTTTTGCAAACCCATATATAGGCCATAGCAATCTACATGTATACCTAGTTTTAGCTTGTTTCATTTAACCGTTGAAGCTTAGGGTCACAAACTTTCATATTTTTAGGAAGGATTAATTGGTTTTGTGACGTAGGTTGGCCTACTGTATGCATTACATTAAATGTCATTGTTTAACTAAGGTTTACGCGTTTTAAAGAAACCTTCGTCCACTTTATACACACAAGACGTAATCAAGTCTAAAATTAGACGTCACGCGCCATTTAAATTCGTTCTAAACATCTATTTAATTAATACACACAATAATAAATTTACTGTCAAAACATGGAAATTTTCCAAAAGCATCGGACTGTATGAAGTTCATAGTAATCGCACTCATGGACAATCGTTTGTACGTTTGTATGCTACACACGTTGTAACTGCTGTACCAATTCAGATTGGGTCGTTAAGATGGCTATCTTTAAAACGAGTTTGCTTCTAACTCGCGGTTAGTCCATTTTTGTGCTAAGGTCTTGATGATCGTGGGATTTTATCTTGCGTTAGATCCTTGATAATACCTCTTAACTAAATGGAGTAACTGTTAACTTACAGTTAGTAAACATTACAAGAATAGGTAGGATTTTTGACTAGAAATTAAATAAGTATTTTCCTCGAATCCTCACAACTTTTCCTTCGTTTAGTTCTTACTCCTAAATTAGGTGGATTTATGTGCATATTAAAAATATATGCAGTTTGGTAAAAGTACTTATATCAAATTCAGCTGTGTCGAGCCTTCAGACTAATAGTCCTGGAAGAAAATCCTTAAGCATTGGAGTAAGAGGGTTCATCCCGACAATTAAGTACCAACTAAAAAGTACCCACAGTTACAACTCGTACGAGATAGAGCCATCAATCTTTCTCTTTGTTATAAAACAAAGGAGTACTGAGTTGCGGAAAACCGGAGTCCTTGCGAGCGTCCTCACGAACCGCTAATGGTTTCCCGGTAACATTGGCTATGACATGTATAGTAATTATGAGGATGTCACGGTTTTGGCAGACATGTGGATGCAAGATTTTTTGGCAGGGAAGCAATTTCCAATATGGAGAATTAGGTTGGTATCTTTATTCCTTAGAGTCCCGACAGTTGGCCCGATGGTTAGTATTTTTTTTTAAAGAAAATTGAGAATCCAATGAGTCTTTAGTCGATCTGATACTGTTCAATTACTCGATCCTTGTTATGTGTGTACTATAATTCGTCTCTATACTTATTTATGAGACCGAAAAAACGATCGGCCGATTAAAAGTTGGCAGTGTTGTGTTGGTAGTCCTCTGAAGTCAGAATGTAAATTGTAATTTTTGCATCTAGTGTACACTATAGGTACGACTGGCTTTAAGTCGAATTTACTGATGTGGTTGAACTTCTCAAGAGCCTTTTGTGATCATAGTTATTTTTGGTTCATTAAGCAAGTAGGTACAACTAAATTACTTGATTTTTTGTAACACAAATGAAAAACTACATCCTGTTCATACCATCATGTGAGTCCATTGAATTCACCAAATTGAAATCGTAAGTGTGAATTCATTATCACATGAAAAAGACCCTTGATGAACAACTAAATTTCTCACAACCTTAAATGACTAATAAATGGGAAACTACGTCTATAAATGACCTGAGTCTTAACCGTGTGGATACGAATTTATAAAATAAATAATACTCGAACTTTACTCTTTTATTACCAGCAAGCTGTTAATAGATTGTACAAACAACCGATAGTCTTACGGCCGCTCCTAATATTCAATCTATCTGCACATTACAGATAGAATTTTGTGTGAATGAGCAATGTCAAATCCCTAACTCTAGTAAGCAAAACTGCTCAAGTATGAGGGCGCGGGTTCGATTCCAGGTCTGGCAAGTACCAATGCAACTTTTCTACGTTTATATGTACTTTCTAAGTATATCTTAGATACCATTGACTGTGTTTCGGATGGCACGTTAAACTGTAGGTCCCGGCTGTCGATGAATATTCTTGGCGGTCGTTACGGGTAGTCAGAAGCCAGTAAGTCTGACACCAGTCTAACCAAGGGGTACTGGGTTGCCCGGGTAACTGGGTTGAGGGGGTCAGATAGGGCAGTCGCTCCTTGTAAAGCACTAGTACACAGCTACAACCGGTTAGACTGGAAGACGACCCCAACATAGTTGGGAAAATGGTTCGGAGGATGAGTAAGCAAAACAGCAGATAGATATAATAATGAAAACGGTCCTTGTTCTGCGGATATTAACCACCAAACGTACCTACAGTGGATTATTCACACATTTGTTTAAGCTTCCGTGGGTTGTAAACCATGGTTGATATTTGCTAGAATCTGTTGCTCATAGGTTTTCACTGCTTAGACCAGGATCTGATTATGTACCTTGACGTAACTATGGCTTTTTGCCACCTCCCACGATTGTGTAAATTCTGATTCATAACCCAAGTTCTGCTAGTCATCATTAAAATGTCTAGTATTCCGTGTTAAGCATGGTGCAAAAATATTTATTTCTTTCGTGCCCACTAAATTCCTGTTGATTTTTACCATAAAAAGGCACGGAAATAGTGCAAAAGTAAAAAGTCTTGTTCCACCAGCAAGATTTAATACACATTATTACGTACCACTTTTTTATGCTAAGTGTGTAAATTAAAAACCGAGTCCACGAATGCTTTACGTCTTACATTTCCTTCTAGCGTCACAAATGAAATAAAAATTAATCCATTCTCTTTATAAATGGCTGGGTGCAATAAATATGCAGATAACGTCTAGATTAAGGTAGCTGCAGTGAAAAATTTCGCACTCTAAGTGCAATTTGATGGCGAACACGCTAACTTAGTGGTAGAAAGTGTAAAATAAGGAAGGAGTTTGTTGACTTGCGATTTGTGTACGAATGATTACAATCTTTTTCATTTGGTGGAACGCATCCCTTCTGAAGACAATTTTACTATCGTAAGAGTGATCACAGTTATGGTTTTTGCCAATGAAAAATTTTCTATTTCCCTGCTCTGTAGTTCAAAACAAATGTTATTTCCAATGAGTTTTGAACGTTTTGAACATTATGTCTATTATCATATTTGCTTTGTATGTGTAAGTATTATAGGACAAAAACAATTCAAATATTATCACAGATACCTAATTAATCAGTATAATATTAATCATATAAAAAATGTTTAATCAAAAATAAAAATGTAGGTCAATAGTCATCAAACTTGTTTACCAGCCAGTTGTAGATTCAAAGATCTTTAAGTTAAAAATATTTAAACTAATCCTAAATCCACTTTAAGCATCCATTTTAAGCTGTCCAACAAACTTGCATGGGCACTCGCATATTTATTTACTTAAGTTTATGTTAATAACATCTCTGTAGTTTTGAACGTATTTATTTTAAATGCTCACCAAGTTCAGTGACTCTAATAAATGTTGGAACAACACTGAAACAAGTTACTATTGTTTGTCTATACTTATCTAGATTTTAGTTGTTTTGTTTGGGGGAAAAGGCTCCCTACTATACTGATTTGAAAACTGTTGGGAAGCTACTATCCCTGAGTGATGTACCTAGGCATATTTTGAAGAAGTTTCCAAAACACCGCTAGTATAAAGGTATTTTAACCCTTATACTAATGAAAATAATAGGGCAAAATTATTAAACGAAAAACTTCCTCTGAATCAGATTGTCTAATATTAAATGCATCCCAAAGTTTGCCTTTGTTAAGTCCTCCATTGAAAAATATTATGCATAATCTAAACATGTATTTATTAAAAACAATCAAATTATACCAATAGGAAGAACCCTTCAACAACAATAATCTCTAACAGAAACTTCCCTACGATTTCATAGTGTGGAAAGTCTGCGCCAAACATGGTAGATTAAAAACATTTGTGCGACAGTCGCTCCGTCAGGTGGAGCCTAATTAAATGTGCCGGGAAACTTGGTCGTCACGAGTGTGGGCCGAGATGGGAGTAATATCAGAAGGTGAAGTTTTATAAAGACTATAGGTTAACAAATATGAAGTGTTAATCTGTACCTTATTACTACCATTGTTTAGTAAATATCGTACCTATTCTCGTTTTATTTGTGTATGTCACACATCCTCCGAGCCTTTTTCCCAAACTATGTTGGGGTCGGCTTCCAGTCTAACCGGATTCAGCTGAGTACCAGTGCTTTACAAGAAGCGACTGCCTATCTGACCTCCTCAACCCAGTTACCCGGGCAACCCGATACCCCTTGGTTAGACTGGTGTCAGACTTACTGGCTTCTGACTACCCGTAACGACTGCCAACGATGTTCAATGACAGCCGGGACCTACAGTTTAACGTGCCATCCGAAACACAGTCATTGGTGTCTATGATATACTTAGAAAGTACATACAAACTTAGAAAAGTTGCATTGGTGTGTATGTCACACGAGGATTCAATTTTACAATATTTGTGAATTCGACTATAGCTCTTCTATCCCAAAATAATGCATTATTATGTAAAATCCTACCGTTTTTTTTCTATTAGGCTCGTTTGAAAAGACTAAGTAAGGCACTCGAAGATATGCTGCGCTGATTTCCTAAGATCCAGGAAGATGACGATGACTTGGATAACTGTAACGTCTGTACGTGTGCACAATCAAAAGTGAAAATAACCTTCTGTATTTATCTACAACGTTGTGTAGAGCACTTGCCACCAAAAACGGACACGACGTGAAGTGGCTAATGCTTTTTTAGTTCCATTAGCAAGACCAGCCAGACCGACTAGTAGATGACATACCGTGACGTCGCTTATACACTTAGCAACTGTGAACATTAGGCTATAAAGGATTTTGTTTATATATGACTTGCAATAGAAGATACTAAAATTCGAGTGTCTAAATCCAGATGTTTACTTAGAATTAATACTGCAAAGCTTTTATCAGATCCCATGATAGTAATTATCACATACCTACTGTTTGGACTGTATTATATCATTTTGTTATCATGGCTTGTCTACCTACATGTAGATTTATTTGACACTTTCGTATTGAATTCTCACCTTCAGGTAAATCTGCAATGCTGCTTCTTATAGATAGATCTCTTTTAATACGACGGAACCTCACAAATATTGCCCAAAAATGACCAAAAATATTCTTCAACTTCTTGTCTTTTCACACGTGTAACCCCTATACTTCAACCTTTTACTTCAGCATCAAATCGAGAGCAACAAAACACCTCATCGTTTTAGTATATTGACACAAGCACACTCAGTAGGTCGCCACTTAGATTGTGTTTATCCGAGTCTGTTTGTTCGCCTTCTATATTATTAGTAGTTCCGTGTTCAAACATAGCTTTATTGGTTACCGAAAATCTAGTGTGGTTTTGCAAATCTATTATTTTAGTTGTAGTTTTGCTTCCTCAGAGTACCCGCATAGGCGGACTATAGTTTGTTTGGGCTCTTAAATCGGTATGTAAATAAATTGTAGTACGCACATTAAAACGATCAGGTATTTGGTATGTATCAGACCAATTAAAAACTTCAACCATCGAGCCAACTGTCGGCCGACTGTTTAGTCCGTAGTACAATCTAAAGGTATCATTGTTAAAATACGTGTATGATTTCACAGGGAGAAATATTCTCAACATTAAAAGATACAATTATTAAATTAGCGAGCATTCGATTTTGGACTGGCATATCAAAACTTTAGATTTACGGCCAGTTTCTTCATCAAAAGTTAAAGTTAAAGTAATGTCTAACTAAAGTAAAAGTAGCGGTCAAATTCGTTTTTTCAAGGCTAAAGTGACAGCAAAATTCATAGAAAAATTTAATTTAACGTTACTTTTACTTTAGACATTACTTTGGCTTTAACTTTTGATGAAGAAACTGGCTGTAAGAAGAATAAGTTTAGATCGACTCACGAAAAAGACTCCAAGAAAATCTAACAGGAAAAAATATTTTTCAAAACGGTAGGTGATGTAAAACCATAAAATATGACGTCATTTACCTAATTGTAATTTTAAGCGTCACAAAATGTTATTGACCTGTGTTCATTCATTTTAATATGTTTGATTGTTTAATCAATTTGTACCTTATGAATATGATGTACACTCATTCTGTCATTTGAACATCTTTGGAAGTTGTTATGGGAAGTCAGAAGCCAGTTAGTCTGACAACGAGTCTTACCAAGGTATTTCGGGTTGCCCGGGTAACAGCTTGAGCAGGTCAGTTAGACAGTCGCTCCTTGTTAAACATTGGAGTTCCAGTGTACTGTATAGTTATCGGCACGGATATTGAGCTCTCGGCGGAAGAGTGGGGATCGCTTTGCGCACTGCACACATAAGGCAATAAACCAATAAATCGCTTCTGCGCAGGTGAAGGTCAGGGCTCAATATCCGTGCCGATGATTATATCCGGTTAGACTGGAAGCCGATCCCAATATAGTTGGGAAAAAGCTAGGCGGATGAATACCCTCCCTCACGTAAGTAATGTACCAACTAATTTAAATTATTTTGTCAATGACCATAACGTATTTCTATTAGCATACATGTAATAGAATCTACATTATAATTTTGCCATGAATTACGTCATGTACGTATGTAGTCAATACATTTTCCTCAAAAGGAAACAGTGGAATTTTACGTAAACTACACTTCCTATGAACTTCGATCTCATAAGATTTTGTATTCAATCCTTGTATAAAAAAGTAATTATAGATTGCCAGACTGGTCTTGCGTTTTAATATGTTTTTAAATATTTGAATGTTTACAGTTCAAAGTGCTAAGTCTCAATGCATCTAATAGTTATGTACTTATCATTATAGCGTTATTATTTTTTGTCGTCAAGTAGCGCGAGTCGCACATATTTGCAGTTAGAGTTGCAGAAGGCGTATGTATGGCTCACATGCAAGACTAATCTTACGGACCTCCTTGGCTTTACGAAAACTGTAAAAAGAATATTCATCATCATTTTTATGTTTCGAGCTTTTCTCCCAACTATGTTGGGTTCGGCTTCCAGTCTAACCAGATGCAGCTCAGTAGCAGTGTTTTACAAGGAGCGACTGCCCTATCTGACCTCCTCAACCCAGTTACCCGGGCAACCCAATACCGCATGGTTAAACTGGTCAATAAGAACATTGTCAATTGACAATTATTACTTCAAGATAGTATTCAGCACAGTTAAAATAATTCTCTTGGTAGTGAGTATCTTCTATAAGTCTTGTAGCAGCAATACCTAAATAATTAAATATTATCCATGCAATAAATCGCGATAGCTCCGAAACAATTGTCTCAACGAGATAAATGGCTTAATTAATATTACTACTTGACCTCAGACACCGAGTCAACGCCTTTTGTCGGCAACTTACGACAAGCTAAGAAAAGAGAATTAAAATGATGGCCTTTTTGATAGAGCTGTAAATGTCAGAAATGAAAATTAAAACTACACTTTTTAATGTCTGTGTTACAACCTGTATATCCAAATAAGACAGATTATCTTTGCTATACTATTATAAATGCAAAAATAACTCTTATTGTCCTTTCTGATGCCTGTCGCGTCTTCATGATAAGCCTACTCTAGTGTTTTAAATGTGAAGGTGCAAAAATAGTAAAGTCAAGAGCCTAAAAAAAATACATAGGTTACGTTTTATCCAGTAGATACATAATACAATGTACTGCCTTCAGGACGCGGGTGGAGCCGAGAGGAACAACCAGTAGTAAATAATTTACGGAATAATAGTGGTCCATATACAACGTTATTTTTTGTTTATGCGAAACCTGATACACCTATCTAGTATTTTTATGTAAAGAATCTATGTACGAAATTTCAAAACCGTATCATGAAAAATCACAAAGTTATAAGCTTGTTAAGTTACAGGACTGTCCGTAAAAATACATAATCACCACAAAACGCACATGCCGCGCAACGCGATAGCACTGTGCGCTCGCGCCCGCTATGAACTCGCCGTGACCTTTGTTGTGCGAGAATAATACTTATTTGTGGTGTCCAACATTCAAAGTTTTTTAGATAATTTTGGGAAAAAATATAACATGGTGTAAAAACTATTGGAATCGATTCAGTTACTGATTCTGAACAAACTATATTCAGGTTTCGCACAAACAAAAAATAACGCTGTATATTTTTGGTTATGTCACTTATATCAAAAAGCACAACTACCTGGAGTATTTTTTATGAATTTAAATAAGACTCGTTAAACTACAAATCTCAGTACATATATTAATTACCTTACTTAACGACCGCATAGCTCCATTAATGAATGAATAATTTTAGTAAAAAACGTTTAAACATTATTTTAAACATATAATCTATGATTATGTCAATATTGGACGTCAAAGCACACAAGTTGTAAGCATAAGCTAACAAAGCGTCCATTCACTGACTTTGTATCATGACGTCATAGTTATGACGTAGTTATAGTAAATAGTACTTGACCATGTGTTATCAAAGGCCTATTTTGTTGAGTCGTAATGCAGTATACGGACAATCTCCGTTTGCGGAAAAAGTATATCAAAATGAACGATTTGTGTAAAGCAAGCTTCGGAATAAAACATGTTAATATTTTTAAAAATATTAACATGTTTTATCTTAAATCTTTCGCGGTTAAATAAAGATAAACGATTAAAGATTAAGAAACAGAGTAATATAATTTCCGAATTACCCGATTCCGCTTCCACAATAAATAGTTGAAATACTTTTAATTATGCAGGAATGCGTTCAATGACCTTAATTATCCACATAATGCATCCGCATTACACTTCTAGACATTATCTTTGGCACAAAAGTTAAGGTAAATCGATCATTGTTCCTTTTTACCACCTTCGCATATCATCATCCTCCGAGCCTTTTCCCAACTATGTTGGGGTCGGCTTCCAGTCTAACCGGATTCAGCTGAGTACCAGTGCTTTACAAGAAGCGACTGCCTATCTGACCTCCTCAACCCAGTTACCCGGGCAACCCGATACCCCTTGGTTAGACTGGTGTCAGACTTACTGGCTTCTGACTACCCGTAACGACTGCCAAGGATGTTCAATGACAGCCGGGACCTACAGTTTAACGTGCCATCCCAACCACCTTCGCATATAAGGAAATAATTGAACATCATATATATCCAACGTGCTAACATTTGACCACGATCAAAGAAACTGCAATAAAAATTGTTGGACCAAATGTTGGTGATACACTAGGTGGCATTCAATTTGGGTCATTATCAAAGATTTTAGTGCCTTAAAATCCAATGCGTAATAATAATTAGTAGTATAATTTGTGAGACACTGACATTTTACTAATAAGTTTAACTAATTTGCATTATTTAATTTTAGTGTGGTAAGACAATAATAAAAAGTAATAAAATAGCGTAAAGCAATCAAAATATATTATGTAGTTTTTTAGAGAAGTACAAATAAAACCACATTCGAAATTCAAACATAGTATTGAATAATAAAAAGACCTCATCATTTTTTTCTGACCCACATTTGATGCACTCCACTGTACTCACACACAAGTCAGAATGTCACGACAAACATTTGAACAAACAGTGGCGCGAGCTACATTAATATGCTGACAAAGTAACTGTTCTGTAATTATAAAGAGTTTACTCAACAATGAACACACAAACAAACAAACAAATGTTTCTTTGTTCGTCACGTTAGCTGAATATTACATGCGCATGGAATTAGATTAACTTGGGAGCTGAATAAGCATTTATGGCCTTACTACAAAAACTTTAACCCCTGTTTTACACTTGTCTAATAAAATTTTGGCTGCAAAATGAACCATATGTCAACGTCATAATTTGACATTTTTTTAGACAAGGCATAAACTGACGTTTAAAACTTTTTGTGGTAAGACGGTAAATGTTTATATTACTTGTTATGTTGTTATTAACCTTTGTTTTAATTTTTTTTCTTAAGCAGAACATTTCTGAACTTGAGCGTCATCTACTATCTGTTAGGATTTCTAACCTCCGGGCCGCGGAATTGTTCGAAAGAGTTACCGCGGCCCTGGTACATAAAGGTCTTAAGAAGGAACATGATGGGTTTTAGTCAGTAAGAGTCTGACACTCACGCTGCTAACCCCACAGCGGGAGGGGTCATTTGATGACTTCCCATAAAAAAAGAGTTCCTTACCTAAAAGTTTAAACGGGATTCTATTACTAAGACTTTTCTGTTCGTCCATATATCACCAAGCTTTATATCATAAAGACGAATAGTTACTACCGGTCTAACATGTTAACAAACTGGCTTCGAATTCAAAACGGCTGTCAAAGATAGATACATAATTTATAAGATTTAAATATTTTCGTGATGGTACGCGTTATGTTATTTATAATTAACATCAATCGGGTTTATTTACAAAGTTATATACATAGATATTTACAACACAAAAAAACTTTCCTACTATATATATATACACTATATCTAAAAGGCGTCAAAAAATTCATCCCCACCGCTGGGGAATTAATTGTTGGTTTGATTATTTCACGCAGCTGTGTAGTGTGTTTTAAGTTTATGTATCAAAGTATGTTTATGAGATACTTACGTAAAATTATTATGACACAGTACCTAAGTAAGTAGGTACATCCCAAAGCCATAGTTCCGAAGTTCATCATTTTTCCTTTTAGTTCCTTTTAAACTAAATAATTAATGTACCTTAGTATTAAGGTACCAATAAAAGAAAGGAGAAGGAATCAATAAAAATATAATCTTCTTATTCAATGTATTTTACTAGTAGGTATTGTATTGTGACGTTCATGTCAAGCCTCCGCATTAGTCCTTTATTACTCCTATAATGAGACATTCATATTCAATGAATGTACACAACCGGTGTCTGATACGTTTCAGCTATGTATACGGTATAGGTTTGTACATTTACGTTTAAGGAAATATTTTGGTATTTATATGGTGCTGTCTGATGGTGATATATGTATTTGTAGTCGTATCCAATATGGTATACTGTATAATTTAAAACGTTACTTCAGTTTAACGTTACGCATTTAAAGACTTAATTCGTGAGTCAGTTTTCCTCTAGAAGCAAGAACCTAATTTTATGGAAAACATTCTAATTTAGGAATCTTCCTTACTAACCATACTCGGAAAAGTTATAATAATATTCACACCCAACTGCCTTAAGTATATTCCACAAAAATAATTCAACGTTCGCTTTATGTGCTCATCTCAAAATGTTAACAAAAAAACAAGTAAGAAATCGGGAACATAAATATTACAGAGAAATGGTGATAACAGTAGGTATATGACATCCAAAATTCTAAATGTAATGTGATAAATCTCTCTTTAGTGTCTTACGTGAACTTCGGATTACACTATCAGACGATACGTAGGATCGTTTTTTTTTTTTTTTTTTTTTTTATGGCAATCTGCCGTATTTGACGGCAATTTCTGCCAGACTCGCGTAGCTAGTGACGACACATGGGAAAATATGAAACAGAAAAATATATAGAAATTAATGTAAGAAAATAATTCCAACTTTTCCGGTGGAGGATATCGAGCCTGCAACAAAATACATACACTATAGTTCGGCCATTCAGAGAATGCGTTCCTGACACGTCGCGATTGAACTGACGACGTAACTTTGCAATGGCGTTGCAGTTACGATAAAAATATTTTTGCTGGTTGTTTACCGTTTTAACAATTGAGGAGCATTAAAACAACATTATTATATCAATAATCAATGAATGTAGTTACGTCGTCAGTTCAATCGCGACGTGTCAGGAACGCATTCTCTGAATGGCCGAACTATATAATTAATGAATTTGCTTAAACTAACTTAGTACACAAGTAATTATATACACATTACATATAACCATTATGAAAGATATAAACACTGTTACAATTTAACATTATTAGAAGAAATAAATCTAACAAAGGCATTTACCATTACAGTAGGATCGTTTTCTTTTAAGATGATCACGATTCCATTTAAAAATGCGTCATGTTCAAATGACATCTGATATAGGCAGATCCGGAGGAGATGTCAAAATCTGACTAAAACCTACTCGTTTCCATCCAATTGCCAATTCGCGGTAACTCTATCAAACGATTCAAACAACCTTGACAAACTACGCGGAAACCCTGTGTGGTCTTCCCAATCAAAAATTCCCGGTACAATAAATTATTATTTATTACCAACGAAAGTCTAAGTAACATTAACAGTCAAGTATCATGCGACCTTGATTCTCGGCGCGAATGCCTAAGCAGACGTTTGGGATCGACCATGGAGAACAAAATGACCAGCGGAGGTGTCATAACGGAAAATCACTTAAGAAAGTAGCGCGCCAAAATGCGGGCGAGCGGGGGATGAGGAATGTTACTGTTTTCGTCATTATACGTCTTCTTTGGATCTGGTCATTTTTTGTTTTACCAGAAATCGTTGACAGATAACCCAAAGCACCTGAGCGTCTTGTTAGAGCATTCGTAACTGATCGTTTTGTTCATGCCCCCCGTACGAATTTGACCTAGAAGAAGGCGTCTGACCTACCTACATTATGCCATCTCCACTCACCTTTCCTTACTCCGTGGAATTGACTGACTCATACGCAGGTCGCGTGCTAACTAAACGCTTGCACTGTGATATTGACCTAAATTGTGTAATTTTACGTCAAAGTTTGAACACTGGTGGTTGGGTATTGGTTGTTGGTAAAATTCACATGCTTCGCGGTGTAATGGACCTTGGAGGTCAAAAATGGTGGCGGTATGGTGCTGCATATTTTTGGTTTTTTGGAGTACGTGTATACCTATTTATAAAAGTAAAGGCTAGATATAGATGTATTATTCTTAAACGTAAATGCTAGACGTGGATATTTGATTCCCTAGGATCACATTGCTACAAAATAATGATTGCTCCAATTTTGCACTTTATAAAACAGGATTATTTTTGTCATTTGGAATGTTAAAAAGTGATTTTCTCTGATAACTTACTGAGTGGTTTTAATGTGAGTGGTTTTAGTGGCTTTAATCACCTTTATATGGTCGTTAACTTGCATTAAGCACCAGAATAATCCGATTGAGGCTCATTTTTTTTTTGCCCCGTTGCCGCGGCAAGTTGTCGCGCAGCGGGCGGAGCTCCGGCGCGATCTCATGGTGGCCTGGAGGGAGCGACTGTCGCAACCCAGTGCAGGGCACGCCACCATCGTGGCGGTAAGTCCCCTCTTTGAGGAGTGGCTCGGGAGGAGTCACGGCGCCCTCACGTACCGCATGACGCAGGTCCTCACCGGACACGGTTGTTTCGGGAGGTACCTGCACCGCATCGGTCGTGAGGAGGCGCCCGGGTGTCACCATTGTGCGGACAGCCCCGAGGACACGGTGGACTACACAGTCCAGGTGTGCCCCGCATGGGAAGGGCACCGCCGGGTCCTCGTCGAGGCTTTGGGCGGCGGCGACCTCTCGCGTCCGGCCCTGGTTCAGGCCATGGTCCGGGGCGAGAGGGAATGGGATGCCGTCGCCTCCTTCTGCGAAGCGGTCATGATCGAGAAGGAGGAAGCGGAACGCCAGAGAGTTCGCACCTCTCATCCCGGCCACCGCGCTGGACCAGGTAGACACCATGGGCGCCGGGTGTCGCGAGATGACTCCCGGCCACCGTAGGCGTGGGTCTGTGGGCGGTGAGTTCGGGTGGCTCATCGTCCCTCTGTCTGCTTAGACGACAGACACGTGTCGACGGCGCGCGTTGTTCCACGCGCTCCTCAAAGAGATGTCAGCAACCCCAGCGGGGCCCAGCAGGGCCAAGGCCTGCCGGGGCTGCGGGTTGTTCGAAAGAGATACCGCGGCCCTGGTACATGAAAGGCCTATGACGGAACACGACGGTTTTTAGTCAGTAAGAGTCTGACACTCCCTAACCGCTGCTAACCCACAGCGGGAGTGGTCATTTGATGATTTTTGACGTCGGAAAAAAAAAAAAAAGGCTCATTTTCAGCAACAACGTAAACATCATTTTTTTCTTAAAACAACTGTTTACTTCGAAAATTATACGTGAAAATACATAGTAAACAGTTTTTTTTAATAACCAACGATGGTAAACTTGGGCCTTATTAAATTGAATAATAATTAAAAACATGTTAAACAAAACACTAAACTGCTATTTTTATAAAGATGACTTATAAAACCAGTTGCAGATTGACCACAAAACACAATTCCAAATGTAGATTGCAATCAAGTATTCATACCCATATTTTTTAATATTTATAATTAATAGCGTTGCAGGAATAATACGTTTATTATTCGACCGAAATAAATGATATTTTTTATTTTTAGCACCACGGTGTGGTCATATTGACTGCATAATAGTTATTTTTATATAAACTGATACGTCTTATTGCGCGCGAAAAATTCCACTCCAAAATATAAACATGTTTTTAAAATAAGGAAACGTTTGTTACCTGAACAAAATTACTTGCCTTGGTATTTGATAGATTATTTAATTAAAAGTTGAATATAATCTGTCAATGAAGATTCAATTTTATTTATTTAATTAATATTTTAATAACCTGTGAAATGTCATGGAAAATAATATTTTTTGAAAGCGGACATTTTTCACGCATGATTTTATTTATTTTGTAAGTGCAGGTTCAATTGAACGTTTCTCGCACCATTATTTTTAAATAGGTACCTTACTATAAACCTAAATAAGAATAATTTTGTAGTCACATCGGTAATTTCTTAATTACGCACAAGCATGTATAGGGTTTTTGAACAGGATGTCGAAGTCAAAAATAATTTGGACATATCCAACCGAGATAAGCTTAGGTACCTAAAACCATGAAGAGTACGGAAGGAGAAAACATGCTGCGCTGACGCCAAATAAAATTGGGATAAGGGCAAGAGGATGATGATGATGACCTAAAACCTATTTAATCAAATCCTCTAAAAAGAAAGATCACCATATTCCTATTACTTTTACGTAACACAAACCTTCAAATGACATGCACTACGGATAGATATTTTTGGTATGTGCAACTATTTGTTATTCTGTGGTCGCACGCCGTCGTCACATCATTGTTTCACTGACTATTTTACTCTGTGACGTTCAAAGTACTAATTTAATGATAATACCTACTGTATAAAGTCATGTTTGAATTTTTTGGTAAGCTATCTATGGATTCATATTTTTTTGGTGGTGTGATCACTGATCAAGATTAGGTTGACTGGAATGGTACAAAAGTGCTGGTAGCAAAATCGTTTGTGTGATTAGAAGGAATGGTGCCTTTGTATTTGTAACTTCGCTGTTTAATCTCTTCTTACTAGTAAAAAGGCTGATATTAATATATGGTATTGTGATCGTCTGTGGAAGGATCTCGTCATTTGGTTCTCATTCGGAAGGACAAAAATAGTTTCCTCAGCGCGCATATAAAAGAGTGAATAACATGAAACTTAGCAACCTACAATCAAAATCGTATGCAAATTACTCATATCTGGAAATAAACAAATCGATTCTTCAAAAAAAATATACCTAAGTAAAACACCATATCAATCCAGTTAAAATCTATAAAAATATACTCTTAAACACCATGAAAGAATGTTACTTGTGAGATGACGGCAGATAGAAGAGTTTGGAAGAAGAAAACATGCTGCGCCGACCCCAAATAAAATTGGGATAAGGGCAGGAGGATGATGAAACACCATAACAACACTAACATTAAAATAGATTAGTGCATCATCTATTAAACTGTAATTTCAAAGCAGCAACATGTCATTATAAACGGTACTCTATTCGCAATAACATAAATCTTTGTAACACGTTGGAAAAAACTTAATTGCCGTAGTCATTAATAACATAACATTAACATTAAACGCTTTTGCACTGTGTTAATAACCATACAAGTTTTATTCCAAGTTTATATTTTTTGCAACTAACTTAAGTTTTCATATTCGTTGAAAGAATTTTAAAATTCGAAAAACTTATAATTTTTAACCGACTTCAGAAAACGAGGGTTTCAGTTTGAGCTGCATGTGTATGTTTGTTCGCGAGTATCTCACGTTTGGCTGAAGCGATTTTGATGAAGTTTTCAGCATAGGATTTGTCAGATTTAGGAGGTTTTAAATTAAGTGTAGTATAGGTTCTAGTTATCGTAAACGTAACAGTAACTGATCGTCCCTTTTTCATGTATTTCTTTCGAGACGATAACCCCGAAAAACAATTGAGTATCTTTATTCTAAAAATTGAACCATTTTTAGCGAAAAGGACAAAAAAATTGACATCTCAATCGAGTTGAATGATGAATATCAATACAATACTTACAGTCAAGCAATTACTGCGCACGCGACGATTATGCGGTTGTTATGTAACAAGATCTGGTTTGACCTCTTAGTTACTTATAAGAATACAGGAAATTAAACGCACTTTTGTAATATGCATAATATTTCGTAGGTGTGTTATCTGTAACTCGTGAAAACTTGACCATACATGATGAAATGTGAATGAAGTGAACTTTATAATTTGTGGGAGGCTAGTTCATAAATCATATAGACCCTTTTCAAAAAGTTTTACTGGGTCATACATCCTCCGAGCCTTTTTCCCAATCATGTTGGGGTCGGCTTCCAGTCTAACCGGATTCAGCTGAGTACCAGTGCTTTACAAGAAGCGACTGCCTATCTGACCTCCTCAACCCAGTTATCCGGGCAACCCGATACCCCTTGGTTAGACTGGTGTCAGACTTACTGGCTTCTGACTACCCGTAACGACTGCCAAGGATGTTCAATGACAACCGGGACCTACAGTTTAACGTGCCATCCCAAACACAGCCAATGGTGTCTAAGATATACTTAGAAAGTACATACAGACTTAGAAAAGTTGCATTGGTACTTGCCTGACCTGGGATCGAACCCGCGCCCTCATACTTGAGAGATTGGTCCTTTACCCACTAGGCCACCACGACTTTTTTTTTTTAATTTTAAAAAGTTTTACTGGGTCATAACCATAAAGATATTGCTACACAAACTTCGTGATTATGAACTGTTTATTGTTCTACTTAATATTTCATTAACATAATAAATTACAAAAATCCTCAGTATTTAGATGTAAAATAATTTATTAGTTCATTAATGCAAATTGTATTATAAAATAATTATGCAAAATGCTACAACGAAGTTTTTGCACTATTTAGTAATACTTATTACGTATATGTAATTTTATTGATATCAATAGGAAGTGGTGAAAGGGGGGCGTTTTGGGGGGTGCTGTCCTTTTGTATTATTTGACGTGAAAAAGTGCTAAAAACTAGACTATTTTCAATAAACGTTTTTGACTTTGACTTTGACATCGCGTTTTTTTTACATCATTACCAAATAAAATATATTGTACAAATTATAAAAGAATGATTTCGGGTTCCTTAAGACGTCTGTCAAAAATTGGTGTTCAGTAATTTGACTTAAAAAAATGGATGGGTTCATAAGAAGGCATATGAGGGGGAGTAGGAGAATCCAGTAACGTTCCTCGTTCCGTGAACACCTACATTTTGGCGCGCTACTTTCTTAGGAGATTTTGCTTAGTGACATCTCTACTGGTCATTTTTTTCTATATGGATAAACCAATTTCTTGACAATATCACTATTACTAAGAATCGTCCGTTAGTAATTCAAGAACTATGTTTATAGCAAAGAAAATCTATTCAACTAGTCTAGGAACCAGTCCATCAACTAACTGTGCCTTTGTTTCACAAATTCCCAGTAGTATTTAGAACAATTCCAGTTACAAATGGGAAATCAGTAAAACTGGGAACAAATTATAAAGTACATGTAATATTTCTGTAAAAATATCGCTGAAATTAGTTCTCTAAATTAAAATAAAATTTGGATTTCCGTTTAAAATAGGTATAATTAAATTAATAAGCTATGTAGTCAAATGAATTGTTCCAACATTCAATTTGAAATGTAATTTGTTCAAAAATAAAACATTTTTGTCCTAGTACCTACTGTACAATTTTATGATATTTTATTTTTTGCATTCCATTGAAATACAGTATTTTTTTATAAATACGCACTTTTCCCATTTATACTTATAGCTTCAATACAAAGCCGATTACTATCTCTAAGGTACTATCTCTAAACCTAATTTAACTGATCGAAGTTTAGCCGTTTTACTATAAGAGTGAAACCATCAAAATCACTTTCGCTTTTAAAATAAGTGTCCTACAAGTAAGAAAAGATTTGTCCTTAACTTAAGTGTGTAAATTCATCCCAATGCATAAACTACGACAAGCGATAGTTTTCTGAACGAACAAACTGCAGCTCTATTAAGTCTTCTATCGTTATCAACTTCAGGAAAGTCGACCAACTAAAATTCTATTCGTTTTGAACCGCTTAAGTTAAATTAAGAGTGTAAACAATATGAATTTTCGGTTATTAAATTAGTTGTACTTACATACCTACTTATTTCTCACTGTAAGTAGTGTTTTCGCTTGAATGCATTTGTGATCTAGGTATACAGAATGATTTGTTTATACATATGTATATTTTGTAAATTGGTTCAAAAATATTTTCACTCTTATCCTCTGAAGTCAACTTATCGTCGATCTCAGGCATAGTATAGGCTAGTATAGGCTCAGGCATATACCCGACCGTTTTAATGCAGTTGACAGTTTCTCTCAGTCAGTATAAACAAAGGTAAGTATTTTCCCTTGTTACAGACAGCTGTCAACGTAACAAAAAATTCGGTACCCCTATAAATACATACTTCTTTAGCAGTCACCTTCAAAGCGGCAATCTCACTTGATGACTTAAAACTGGAAACTTTATTGTATTAATTTTCTTCGCGACAGTACGTATTAGTCATCAATATCAATGGCTGATGATCTTGCGTCATCTTGATAACATTTCATGACTCATTGAGCATCTTACTAATTATAATTGTTTTATAGTATTATTTTTTGTTCGAGTTTTCCTGCATTTTTGCTCGTCACATATTTTGTATGCCGACAGTATATTTGATAAAAATGTATGGTGATTTCGTATTCGTGTTTTATACTGCTTTACGTCCGGTCGGGTGGTACAAGAAATGTCTGCTGTACATGAATTCGTGAAATTATGCATATGTTAAGGAAATAACATATTCTTAAAATTTAAAACAATTTTCGAACAAAAACATTTTACAAAATAATGAAACCGACTTCAATTATGTACATAATATGCGATAACGAGACGACAGATATCGGTGATTAATACAGTACACTACACGCACCAAAGTTGGTTCAGCCAAATGTGTGGCATTCCCGCACAGACAAATGTACATACATACAGGTCAAACTGAGAATCTGTTTCTTTTTCAAGTCAGTTAAAATTTAATTTTGCGTGTAAAAAAATAATCTTTACAGTATCTATAGGTATTCGATTAAAAAGGTACCTGTTTACTTTACGAAGATGAAATTGTAATTAAAAATCTATTTACTTTCCATTTTGTTATAACATAAAACAACTATTAAAAATATGTGCTTAATTTATATAAAATCAAAACACTGAAAATTCTAGTTGATTTTTATTTACCCGATCAAGCAAAACAACATCAAAACCAAACGTTGGACGCTTAATTTGTCTGCTACCCTCAATTACTTTCGTAAAAATATTGTTTACCCTCCGTGTTGTTTACTCATTTTCGAGTACCACAGCAGACTGAAGACTAAACAGTCGGCCGACAGTTGACCTGAAGGCTGGATGTTTTTTTAAGAGAATCTTCTTAATTTCATTTACTTCCATCAAAAATATGTACAGATTTATTTACAAGTTTTTTACAAAAAAGAATATTAAATATAAGGTATTTATACCTACATATATAAAAAAGCGTCAAAAAAGTCTATATCACTTTCGAAGAAAATTATGATTCTAGTTAGACTTTTAAGTCGGTCTGATACCGGCTAAATACCTGATCTTTCTAATGTGTGTACTACCATTCATCTTCACACTGATTTTTGAGCCCTAACAAACTATCGGCCGACTAAAAGTTTGCAGTGTGTGGTTACTCTAAATGGAATACCGCAAAATATTTTTCTCGAAATCTTTGGGAACACGAATAAACATCAGCTTAGACAAAATACTCTTAAATTACATCGATGTCCAAGTATTTTGTTTAATAACAATACTTTAGGCCGACAAAGAATAATCTTGAAGAAACTTTGTTTGAATCTCAAAAAGCAAAAGGTAAACTTTATTGGATATTTAAATGTATAAAACAAAAAAAAAATGTGTCAGTTTTTGGCAATTGGATATACAATCGACTCTTGTTAATTCAAACCTGCGATATTTCGAACTTCTCGTTAATTCAAAGTTACCACGAGTTCCCTACAAAATCTCTTTATATTTCGAACTAAATCAATACATTTTTATGCACTTGGTAATTCGAACGAAAATAGCATTGCTTTATAACAAAACGACGCGTTAATTCGAATTCTTAGTCGTCCAACACCCGAGAATTCAAAGTTGCAGAGAGAATGAGGAGGAAAGATTCTAAGTCAGGAGTCAGAGAGCAGTCTGAGTAGCAGCAACCTTTTCTTGAAGCAGTATGACGGAGCTGTTTCGAAAGATTAATTACACTATGAATACATGTATGCACACAAATGTGTTAGTAATTCGAAGTTTTATTTATTTTCTCAAACGAACCATTTAATATTTCAAAAACTCGATAATTCGTAATATTTTAAGAGTCCCTCGAGTTTCGAATTAACGAGAGTCGACTGTAGGTAGTTTAACTGCTTGAATGCCGCTTATTAGAGAACAAAAGAAAATTAATTGTGTGTCGCGTGGATCCACGCACCGTATTCAAGAGGTTAAGGGTTACTATAGACTGTTGACTGACAGAAATCAAACATAAGTACCTACTCCGTCTTGAAGTCATTCAGTCAGTTCAGTCATTCTTATAATTTAAGTAAGCATTTTGCAATTCCTTTTGAAGCATATAAATTGACCTGTATGTGGGACAAACATTTTATGGCGTGGCAATCGCATCCTTGTCTTATTGTTTCAGAAATACAGATAATAAACAATTGCCAAAATCTCATTAAATAAAAGGTTATATGATTTATTATTTCCTCATAACATGTGATAAAAGCTATCTTATGTACCTAAAGTTAAACAAAGGTGCACACAATAAATATAGTCTCGGCATTCTGATAGAGGTCCATCTATAACAGTTTATATGAAACTCTAATCCTTCCTTGTGATCTTTACTATAACATACAGGTTTTTAACTAGTCCGACTAACAGCTCATGATACCACTTCATATAAATATTCCGACACAGTAATTAATAATGACTATAAATTAATTAAATCGTAAACTATTCCAAACATGTTTCGTCCGTCCTTAACAAGGAAATTAGCACCTTTATCCGCAATTTTTGCATAAATTCATTGAATGAATGTCAATACCAATGAAACAAAGACTAGTGGAATGAAGATTTTAATAATACCATATTATCGTAATCAGTCGACGTCTCAAATAATACATTTCACATACACATAAGAATACCTTATTATTATTACCTTATTATTTGATAACTCTGAATAAAGACTAGCAAGATAAAATCTTCAATGAAAACCAACGTTTTGATATGTAACTCTAAGGCCAGTATCAAACCTGCCGGGGCTGCGGGTTGTTCGAAAGAGATACCACGGCCCTGGTACATAAGAGGCCAATGACGGAACACGACGGTTTTTAGTCAGTAAGAGTCTGACACTCCCTCACCGCTGCAAACCCACAGCGGGAGGGGTCATTTGATGTTTTTTGACGTCTTTAAAAAAAAGAAAAAAAAACAATCTTTGGACGTTTATTATTATATGGCTTTGGTAAAAAAAGTACCGACAAAACCTAATCAGTTCTTCTTTATAGGGACCGATCAACCGATCATAAAATAATATTCACAAACATATTTCGTGGTTTCGTCGAATTAGGTGCTGGGTTCAAATTATGCATAAGAGTCCAAAGATTATCGACCTCTTTATTACAGGAGAAACCATATCAAACTGGCCACTCGAATTTCCAGACAGAAAAGAAATAAAACGAACGTGTTCCTAATTTGAGCTTAATCACTTAAAAAAACAAGTTCCGATTTGAAATTCAATTTTGGCAAATTTTAAACCCATTTCAATGTCGTGATTTCCGAACGTTTTATAGTGATGTCCATTATGGAATAGTGATGTGGACCAATAAAGGTATTTCGTATAAATTATTCATTGTTTATGGATAAATACGGAAGCAAAGTTAAGTACATAGTTACGTAAACTACGTACTTGTGGTTCAATGTCGTTCACATTTTGTTCACGTTCAATAACCGATGACGGTTCTAGCTTGCCGTTAGCATACAATTTATTATGAGATTTAATAAAACACATAGATTTTAATCTATAGCAATATAATTTTAAAAACTTTTGTTTGTTTGTTGGCTTAATTTGGCCTAATCCTAATGCCTCCAAAACTACCGAACCAATTTGAAAAGTTCTTTCACTGTCTTCCCGAATAACATCCATAGGCTATATTATATGCCGTTACGGGCTGTAGTTTTCACGGGACGCGGATGGAACCGCGAGAAATCGACTAGTTACTAATAAATAAAGTAGTTCATTTCAACCAAAAAATAATCTTGGTACAAAATACACAATATACTAACTCGTCACTTAAGATATATAAATTTAACGTCTATCTTACAATTCTAGGTAATCTATAGGCATGTCACCGGCCCACTTTCGATTACACAAGTAAGTATATTTCACCGGTTTTGTGCACAATCTGGTTAAGTTCAACGCACTGGTTTGATGCCAAGAATTTGTTGACGCAACTATGCAAGTAAACGCTGATTAAAGATTTCGTATTACAAGTTAATAAGTATGTAATTAAATCTATTAAAGAGATTTCTTAGATCCGGACTAACTAAAGATTTGTACCGTTTTCGCATGGGTTAAATTATACACCAAAACCTTTCTTTATGTATTTGCTAACCGCATGACAATTAGTTCAGTGGTTTTTTTTATGTTTATCTTGAACAAACGGACAGTTAGCAAACTTGTGAGATATTTATTGGAACCCGCTAAAAACTCGTGCATGACGGATTCTGTATCATTAGGCCAAAAATTCAAGTTTATTGAGTGGGAGTCCTCCCCTCCTTTTCGTAACTACATCATATGTGATTTCGACTATCTACTTTTTGTAGACTGTTAGAAAATAGACATTTTACGGTCACCATGACCGCGCTCCTTGTTTAATAAAAAAAACAAAAATATTTGATAAATCACTGCACAGATAAAAATGAACACAAATATTTAGAGGTCACTGAATTACCTCCTTGCCAATAATATACCAACAAACGCAGTAGTTCAAGCAAATAAATACATAAACGACGAAATATATACTTCCGCACCAATTCCAAATAGAATCAACTAGCCTCTGCCCACGGCTTTACTTGACGTTAGAAGCGAAAACGGACAATAACATAACAAGTATGACCTTACTTCTTCCAAGTCTGACCCAACACCAGAACAGGGAAAGACCTAATTGCCGTCAAAAAAACATCGATTGCTATTGTCTCAAAAAGAAGACCTAAAAATAAAATAAAAATTCCCAAAATAAACATTTACTACTTAAGCAAAAATAAATCTTAGAAATGAAAAATTATTCTTGTCCACGGCATATTAATATTATGTAATTATGTTTTATTTTTAATGTTAACGTTCTTACATTACAAAATATCTTCCAAATAAAAATAGAGAAAATTAAAACTAGCTACAATGACATTCTTCCTTATGCAATGTTACGGAGACTGCAATATACAAAAAGACATTACCACACAAATTAATAGTTTCGTAAAAAGAGCATCAGATATGATATGACTTTGAACCCTTTCATTGTCAGTCTTACAAGATGACTGGGTAATAATTTCCTGGTAAATCCATCGATGGGCATTGTGAGAAATTGCTGGGTAGGTTAATGAGGGTTAAGGTCGGAAAGAAGTAATTATGTAAAGTTACCACTTATTATTTTTTCACGGACAGTAGGTATCATGTCAGGCTATCATTTCCACCACTGAATGGTCTACATTCCCTCCCCAGAAGAGAAAATCCCAAATATTCCGATTTTGAGCAGTTCTGATCACACCATTTCATTCGATTGTCAGCCTTCCAATATAACATCAGATCATATCGGTGCCTTCTACACTATAGCTCCTTAATTATAAGACTCATTAGTCAAGGGTTACTTACTTACTTATTTACCAATAGTTATAAAATATATAAAAGGTAAACTTGACTAATATGACATTGACTTTGGCCTTTGCTAAAATTATGTAAAACAAAGTTATGCGCGGAAATGAGATGCAACTACCGGTTCTCTTTATATGGTTATGTTTATTTCGTTCTAATAGATTAAGATTTAAACAAGATAAAATTACGCCAACGCATGAGTAGGTCAGATAAATATGGAACCAAAAATTTTTTTCGCCATCATTTTTATTCAAGCTAAATTAGCTACATATTATTTTCTAATTATTATACAAACTTATAACACCCTGTCGTCTTTGCGTCGGGGGTTAAAAACGAAAAAAGTTAAAAACGTCAAAAAGAGAGCAAACTTAAAACAATCTAGGGTGTCACCCAATAAACTGACGGCAAAGACATATGACCATTGATTTCTATATCGGAGTAAACATTAAATAAAAAATCCACGGTACTAGTGGAATAGTATCATACAACAATATTACAATTATCTAATGTCTGATTAAACTAAAGGCTTACATCATTTTACTATGAAAGGGAAAAACCCATTAAAAAAAGTTTGTAATGACTTTTTGCTATATTCTACCGCGATGCTTAGAAACTTCCGCAATAGAAATATAACCAGAAATCAATAAATCGTATCTAAATATAGCAACAAAATGATTGCCAAACATCAACTTTGTTTGAAGGTTCCTTATATTTGGCGATAATTAAACTTATATGTTGTAGTTATCTGCTCTTATAACAATTCTCTATTGAATAAAGAGCCTTATAATAGTTCAATTTATTCAATCATCAGTTTAGTTCCATCTAATGGATGGAGAGGAAGAGGAAGACCTAAGAAAAGATGGATGGATTGCCTGAAAGATGATATGAATATGAAGGGAGTGAGTGTCAGTATGACGAGTGACAGGGGAAAATGGAAGAAAATGACATATTGCGCCGACCCCAAGTTAAATTGGGAACAGGGCAGGAGAAAGAAGAAGAAGAGTTAAGTTCCATCTAACGAATAAATATAGCGGTATATTTCCTACAGGTACAAAAATTGGCAAAACCTAAAAAGAACTTCAGATAAAAGTTGAAAATTGGCCCTTAGTGTCATAGTAATAAAATTTTTATGTTTCTACAATTATTAACATATCCATGTAAATCATGCGACTCTTATATAAGTTTACGATATTTAAATCAGTATCGTATAAACTTAAATAAAAAACCAGTTTATTAGTATCCACTAGTATCTTGTATTTAATTTAATCATATTGAACCGTGGGAAAAGCTAGTATTACTTATTGTTACTTTAATCTTTTCTATCACAAATTAAAACAAAAAATATGTCAATCATTTTTATTGATGGTGGGTTATTTTGTTTAAATATACATCCTGGATTTAGTTTCAAAAAAACATTTATAAAATTATAAATAGCCGGTTTCTTAAGTACTTATAAACTCACTTTATTAATAATTTTATTGAACAAATAAAATAGCATAATTCAATGTTTAAAGAAAATACATTTTTTGCTTAAAAATAACGTCGAGTGTACGCTATCTCACCTTCGCAAAATATTTGTATTTTTTTACTCATAAAATTCAAGTTTTTAAATATTTCTAAGCCGCCTAAAACTGGTAAAAACTTATGTAAATATCTAAACACCTGCTGATGATTGTTGTTTCCAATTTAATATGTAAAAGTAATAAAAATTGATTAATTTCCAGTTTTTTTTAATAATCTATTCTGATTAAGAGTAGGTACCTCGCACACCGCAGACAGTTGGCCCTATCGAAGGCAAATTACCCGAATCATCATCATCATCATCTCAGCCATAGGACGTCCACTGCTGAACATAGGCCTCCCTTTAGATCTACAAATTACCCAAAATCTTAGTTTTAATCAATGTTTGCAGTCGGTCTGACATCGGCTAAATACCTGATCTTTGTAATGTACATACTACCATTCATCAAACTGATTTATGAGCCGGAGCAAACTATCGGCCGATTAAAAGTTTGTGAGCGCTTACTATTAATCTATTTAAGAATTAAGGATGAATTTCCAATTTCAAAAATAATCTATTCAGATTCAATCAATTCGAAAATCTAAAATAATTTAAAAAATGTTGTAAAAATATATGAATAAGATATCTAAATATCAATGACTTAGATTAGAATAATAATTGAATTTATTTTAAGTATTTTAGACTTTATACTAAGATTTTCTTGAATAACGTGTCTTATTGAAAGAGCATTTCAAATGCATAACACGATATAGTAAAATTCTAATTCAATCATATATCCAAAGTTATGTTAATATAATTAAATAAAATTAGTTTGTATGCAAAGATAATCACTAGAACTATAGTTATTCTTATTTTTAAGCAGCTACAAACTTCTACTGGTATTTTTCTTTTCACAGTGAGTTGTAGACGGCATCTATCTTTTACAATATAATAATAGTATATAATAGTCAAGTTCAATCTGATCTCCATAGCGGAGTTACTAGGTTTTGAATTTCATAATCCTTCTCTGTCCGGCTTTCAAAGTTACTGAACCGAGTGAAATAAAATTTTTGTACAATAATAGTTAACATCTTGAGAAAGGCTACAGGATACTCTTTATCGAGGTACCAGGAATACGAGTCGAATTACGGAGAACAACTAATACTAAATGGACTTACTAAAACAGCTGACAAGCTTTATTTTATTTAAAAAAAAACCATGACACATAGGCATATGCCAATTAAAATAACGCCATAAACGATTAATAATGCTTTCTGACACTCACATAATAAATGGTCATCTATCCAATGAGTGACCGTAGCAAGCAAAATCTAACCTTGATCGATTGACCTGTGGTCATCGGGTACGTGGCAACCACATGACATCTGTGCCTTATTAAAATTTCGCTCGGCAACGGCTTTTCGTGAGCTGTCTAACCGGTTGAACGTCCGATCTTTAAAATATGGTCATTTTTTTATCACATTGTGTTACTACCATGGAGAACAAAATGACTAGTGGAGATGTCATAAAAAAATCTCCTAAGAAAGTAGCGCCAAAATGCGGGTGTTCGGGAGACGAGAAACGTTACTAGCTCTGCCTTAACACGCCGTCTATGGAACCCGACTATTATTTTCAAAATAAAATGACCAATCAATCAAGATCAATCTTTGACAGATTGATTTTAATTTGACAAGGAACCCAAACGTCTCGTTAGGTACTCTGCTTGACCTATACAAGAAGGCTCCTGACCTACCTTCCTTATGGCATCTCCGCTATTTTTCTTTCCTCCGTGGTTTTTACAGTCATTATAATGCCCAACCGTTTACCATAATTATTGTCTTTTTTTGGAATTTCGGGGAAACTTGAACTTTAATGTTTTTTGGGACATTAATTACACAGAAGTTACCAAAGAGATCGATAATCGAATATCAACGTTTTGCCCTTGTACAATCGATTAGTTTTGTACCGATTAAGTTTTTCAGAATTGTGTCTGCCAATTTTAATAGCGACACCTTTTTTTAAATTTAAGAGCCATAATGCAGTTTTTTTAAATTTTTGTCCGTCGTAAATTAGTGCTTATGTGTATCCGGGTGCCTAATTTAATTGACACCCAATATAGTAGGTATAGCTATAGCAGATAGAAATAACGAACGTTTTTCTTACAGCCGTTCCCAATATTGAATTTATCCATGGATTTGTTTCCTAAAATACAATTTGACATTAGCCCCATACACGTGATGTCAAATTCCTATCGATGGAAACTACCATTAGAATGTTATCGAACTTACTGTAGCTAAATAGCCAATATCTATGCTCGGACATCAATACAATAGTACATATACTTAACAATGATCACCAATTTGTCTTTTCCTTTTATCACTTAGAACCCTTCTTAAAAAGTGTCTCCATAAAAAATCACCTCGTCTTAACGTGCACTCTGACCTCGCCCTACATAAAAGAAAGCAAACTCTTTTGATAAATTAAAAGGGATTTTGAATAAAGACTTTTTACGTAAAAAGGCATTAAATATTGTAACTGCAATAAATCTTAAAATGTTAAGATAACGTCTTTTGCGTTTACAATTTATTTCTGTGGGATGCGTTCTATCGGGGACAATATCAGCGATTTTAAACCAACAAAAGACTTTCTGTATCAGACAAGATCGTTTAATTTTATTCGATTCTGTGTGTCTGCTAGATTTTAAACCAGCTTTAAGTTTCACAGCTCTATATCGAATTTAAAAGAATTTACACTGGCGGACTTTAAAATTTATTGATAAGCTTCTTTTTAGAACCTTGAGAGTTAGTGGTTTAAATGAAGGAAAACAATCTACTACATTATTTCAAAAGAAAATTGTTCTTTTCAAATCAACAGTTTTAGTCATACTTTAATTGATTAACGGTTCCTTATACAGATAGATTGTCGTCGAAGCATATATCAAAGTGCTGATCTTATTAAAACTTGAGATAAGCTCAATCTTTTTACAGTTACCAACAGTCTGACACTCCTTCGCGCTGCACCCACAGTGGGTACATTTGATGATTTCCCATATAAAATATGATTCAAAACTTCGTATTGCTCTTAAAAAATACACAAATAAATGACATAATTACAATAAATTAACCGTATTGACAATGTTAATTGAAAATCAATAGTTGACACCGAAATGTGCAAACATATTGACATAAGGGAGCATTGTTTGTTTAATAGTCACGTACGGTTAGCGGCCGATTGTCGCGATGTGAGTCAACAAATAAATACTAAATGTTGATGATGCACGCGTTTTCGCTGTTCAACCTGGTTTTTGTAATGTTAGTAAAAAAAAACATTTGTTTGTATAACAGCTCATTAAAATGGAAGTTGATGTTAAAGTACGCAAACTTTTCAAAAAAAAAAAAATTTTTTTCAAATAGTTAATTGTATATTATAACATAAAAATACTGTAAATTAATATTATTCAGAATTCACATTCCCATAAAAATGAGCATATTTTGAATTAAATTAATTGCCATTAATGTGAAAAACAACATACATAATTTTTTAAGTTGTTTTTAATGTGCCTAAATTATTATTATTTTATGTGGAATTTTGAATTACCATTATGTTAATCCAAAAAACCTCTTATACAGGTTTCTTAGGAAATAAAAAAAAAAGTTTTTTGGTCGTCAGATAAAAAAAAATCCTTTAAAAAACCTACTTTTATAGTCTTTTTATGTTTATGACTATTATAATTACCATTAACAAACTATCTTAACTAAATTGCCTAAATAAATTTATCGAAAAGTTGTCCTAAGTTATCATTTACATATTGAAATGTGCCTGTCCTAACCAATCCTAAGATCATTATCAATTTGAAACTAGTTAAATTATTTAAATTAGCTCAAATATTTCTCTAAAGTACATCGAACTTGTTCAAAATTACCTAAAGTTTAAACATGTATTGGGTGACTAAAATGCCACATGTCGAGGGATCTAAAGTGCTAACAACTGAGTGGAAACATTAACGTGACACAAGCATCATTTTAGTGGCCCACCTGGTATTGTTATGCATCTGTATTGCTAATATGGTAACTGCTATTGCGCTCATTGTAGAAACTACCTTGCAACTTATATTGAATGTAGAATTTAGTTTTAGCCTTTATTTTACCAAACGAACAAAAATAACTATTAAAAAGTGAAAAATATTTGAGATACTCAAGACTCAGTCATGCTCTTTGCTATACCATAAGGACTTTTGGCTTTAACTGTATCTGCAAAAAAATATTTAGAGTGAAGATTGAACTCGTTACCAAAACCAATGTAACCACTGGGCTCACCTTTCTAAAAATATATTTTCGCTCTAATTTTAGGAACCTTACGTTATAAAAAAAAGAATAACTATATCTAAATTTACTCCTAAAGTTATTAACCTTATAAGACTCACGACTCAGTTAAGCCACCCACGCATGAACCGAAATAAAAACTGTTCTTTTTTATCCAAAAATAACGACTTATCTTCTTGGTTGTGTGCCGTATTAAATTCACGGGAGGGCAGGGGAAAACCGGTCCTCAAGACTCCCAATTTTAAATATCTAATCTACAGAACAAAATTAACTTGCCAAAATGATTGATTGTCGCGGTAGATCTGGAACTTTCTCTTTAAGGATATGTCACAAAATAACTGTTCTTAAAAATATTTTTAGATACGATTTGAGTGGGAAAATTAGATAAGTTGAAAAATTCTAAATGTTTTTTTTTATGTTGGGATACGAAACCGTCTCAGTTTGGTCCATGTTTATTTATTTATTTATACAACAACATCATCACTATCATTACAGGTTTCCCTAATTCAATAGTGTGGTACAAAATTATAATATTTTCATTGGCAAACTACAATCATTCATTCATTCAAGAGAGAAAATAAAAATATCTATTCTGTCCGCTACTTCGTTGAGTACACGTAATGTTACTAGGGAAGAGTATAGTATTATAGGAGTATAGGTTCGGTTGTTTATACGGAGCCTATACGGTACAAACAAAAAAAATCCTCTTTATTATAATATATTACTTGTACTATAGATATACAAACACAGTTATATCCACTATAAATATTGTTTTTGTTACCTCAGTAAAATTGAATAAAATTCACAGAACTTAAAATAAACACTTCAATAATGTTTATTTACTGAACTGCGTCATACTTATACCTACGTTTAACGTCACAATTTGCCTCGTCTGGTATTTCAAAACGACTATGCGTGATGCATTACTTATCAATATCGCAGATGCTACCTTTGCAGTATACTGCAAACTTTCAGTCGGCCAATAGTTTGTTTGGGCTCATAAATCAGTATCAAGATGAATGGTAGCACGCACGTTACAAAGATCAGGTATACCTACAGCCGGTATAAGACTGAGTTCAGACTTTGATTGGTATCAAGATTTTCTTTAAGGATATTTTTTGCTGACTGCGTCAACTGTCGGCCGACTTTTTTGTCTTCAGTGTGCAGTAAATCTAATAAAATATGCACAGTACCGTCTGTGCAGGGATACAACACTGGATTTGCATATAAATATGCAACAATATCTAGATTATATTTTGTTCTATAAAATTACTTATTGAACTGATCAAAAATAAAACAGAGTTCAATAAAAATAATACAGTCTTAAGTATATAAGATCGGTTTTAAGTGACAAATTCTATGCTGAAAACCGCATCAAAATCGGTTCTTGCAAACGTGAAATAAAAAATATAATACCAATCATAGCCATAAAAATAAAAAATTGCAAGAAAAATATACGTTCGTCATAACTTTTATTCTAAGTAATTCAATTACGACGTAATAATAATTGTTAAGTTATTTAACGGCTACAAGTCATCGTTAAGAATCCCATCCATTTGCTTCCGAGCGTTAATAAAATCAACAGAACTGGTGATATAACAATAAAGTCACAATCGTAGTAAAACGTGTTTTTCTTACAAAACAAAATCTTAAGTAATCTGCAAAAGTCTCATATACATGTTAATCTAATACGTTCAAGTAGGCATCTAGGAAAGACTTTGAATCGATAATTTTGTTACTATTATACAAGGCAATTTTGGTATTTGAGGAAAATTGTAATAAGGAAAAGTCGTTTTTCCCAAGATCGTGCGTAGATGAGGTCTACTATAGAAGGTCTTTATTAACAATGAAATTATAGTAGCGCAATACAATGAGTAACAAAAAAAAACAAACTTAACAATATAAAACAGACTCGTTTGTAGATTAATAGAATCATCAAAACCAATAAAAAAATTGAGCATCGCTGCATCGTTTAAAATAGATTGTAATGACCATAACAAAAGAACAATAAATGCAATTAAAACTTAGATACTCACTTTTCAACGCCCATCTCTTGTTCATGATCAGTCCATCCAGGAATTTGTAACCATGTTCTCTGCAAGCAGTTTCTTTCACACTTGCAACAGCACTGGTCAAAGAAAGCAGATCGCTGGCCAACACCACCGAAGACGCGTAATCAGGTGACTCCTCCACATGCCTAACTGACCCATCTCTATTCCCTATCTCATCCCCATAAGCATCATAAGTAGAAGATTTAACATCATCAACAACTTTCGTAACAGCATCCTTTGGAACCGTACCATTACGTCTTACTAAATCAGTCCACTTTGCCACTAAGTCTTTATCGACACCCAAATTTTGAATAGTCCTATTAAGTAACGCATAATCTTTGTCAGTAAGAGTTCTATTTGAATTTAGTATAGGTGTTAGTCTTTGTAGCACTTCGTGATTTAAAAGTGTTATGTTAAAAGTTTTCGGGTCGAAGGCGGCGGCCGCCGAGCACGCGATTAGGAAAATCGCCGCGGAAAGCATGACGTTCTGCGCGCGCGCCGTCTCTAGCAGTACTGAGCCTTCAATCCTCGGACGATCATTGAAGTGAGTCCTCGCTATTAGGCTGTGTCGCCTTTTTAATATTGTAATAAGTTCATTGTTTTTGATCGATGCTTGATTATCTGGGGGTTCTCGATGTTTCGATTTGAGTTTGGTTTTGGGTCATGTGTAATTTGATGGTGATAATTAATTTGGATTTTTGTACAGGCCTTTTGGGAAAATTAGAACTCTTTATTTTTTATCGTTCCCCGCTATATTTGAAAATGATTTATCTACTTTATCACTTATTAACTTTTTTTCTCATAACAACACAAGAACAATCCTCATTTCAATAATGTACAGACAAAAAAATCTTTGAAATAGTTACCTGCTACTCGTACATTTTTCCTCCTTAAAACGAAAGAGCAAAAATCTCTGAAACTTACTACGAGTGTTAAAAAATGTGTGAATGTGTATATATTCTTACCTACACCTTTACATTTTGAAAACTCCACAATCTACATAGGTGTTTAGCGCTTTTCATAAACCATCTGATTTAGAACAAGATTTCAAAACCGTTCATGATTTCTCTATCACTGAATAACAACAATTATTACATGTAATATCAATCCCTGTCTAAAACAAGGTCCCCAGAGGCTTCGTAAATGATGTATTATGCAATGATAATTGGGCAGTGACACATGTAACCTGATTACCTTATAAATTATTGTGTTAACATTAATTTGTACTTTTCAGAATTATTGAGCTGTCTCTCATTGCCTATAATTTTCTCAAATAAGTTGGGGTCAGCTTTCAGTCTAACCAGATACAGCTGAGTACTATGTTTTATTCACATCGTTCGACTGCCTATCTGAGGGTTTCAACACAGTATCCCGAGCCACCTGATACTCATTGGTACGACTGGTGGTCAGACTTTTTAACTTTTTACTACACATCACCGTTGCTAAACCGTATGACCGATCGATCCACACGACAATTACATAGAAACGAGATCCTCCTCATTTCATTGTGCAGTTACTTTAGAATTGAAATACATAAAACTGATAAAACAAATGATGAGCTATATGTAAACAATGTTATTCCCATATAAGATTGGCTGAATCTCACAGTTCCATTTACATCCTTTTGCACAGACATCCGCTGTCCCACGCAGCCAAGAAAAATATTCTCATTAGAAAGGAAAGCTTTTTTAGTTTCTAGCCATTGGGTGCAGTCTAATCTAATGCACCATTTAAGTCACATAACGCAATGCGAAATGAACACTTAAATTGCTCAACATTTTAGAGGCTGCGACTAGGGCAACGAGACAATACTGATTCCGCATTTTTGTACTTTTATGGGCTCAAATATGTAAAATACTGCGTATAGAAACAAATTATGCAAATCAAGGTAAAATAATTTTATGTATTTTATGTTCGCGGATCTAGCCTCAAAATATTTAAAAACTGGATCTTCGAATATAATTAAATTCTTTATACCTACATGAGTAGGTGAATCGTTAATCCTTTGACGCGATTTCTCTCGCATAGGCAATATGGTCAGACAGATACTTGCTTAATTATACCTGTGAAATATCGTAACATTAGATTTTACCCGTGACTTTGTTCGTCTAACGGGTAAAAACAGAGATCAAACAAATCAAAATTCATCGACTTAATTTTATAATTTAAATCTTTTGCATCCACTTTCGTATCAAAGTGACTTAAAATCGTTACTTTGAGCATGTACAAAATGAAACAAGAAAACAAAACTCAAAAAGATAATTTAATTTAACAGACAAATAACGCTACCTTGAGTATCGATAATATTGAGCTCCGTTGCGATTCCCATTCGCAGTCCATTCCCATTCATCAAGATCTTGATCATCGTCCCTTGGTTGCGACCTTCTTCGTACATAATGATCTCGTTCCAACCACGACTCATCTTCTTCGTCTTCCCCACCTTCTTCCTCAATTATTTCCAAATCGTCGTCCATATTTCCAATAGATTCTTCCCCAGCCTCTTCCTCTTCCTCCTCCTCTAAAATTTCTCCAAGTCCTTCGTTGTCCCTTTGCGCTTCATACTCAACTTCTGTTTCAGGAATTTCTTCAAGAACTTCTCTGTGTGCTATCAAATGCTGTCTGCTTCTTATTTGTGGTACTTCTATGATTTCTTCTTCTTCCTCTTTTTCTTCTTTTTGGCCTTCTTCTTTATTTTCAGCAGCATCATCTGATTCTTTTGTTTCGTCGGTACTTTCAGATTTTGATAGAGAAGGAAAAGAGAATGAGAATACTTTGTGTAGATTCTGCATCGGTATAACGAATGTTAACGTTAGGATGGTCGAAGACAGTATTATAGCTGATATCTCTTGGACGTCGATCTGTGAAATAGAAATCGATTTTTCACTAGTAAACCCATAAAGTTTTAATAACAAGACTGTTGAAGATATAAAGATACTATCCTTACCATAGATATTAAAGTAAATTCTCTAGAAGTCTTGACGGTAGCCACATTAGTAATGAAGACAATGAACTGGGTGAGGTAGAGAGCGTATGACAGACGGCTGATCATGACCAGAGGACGGCAGCATAAGAAACGTGACAGGAAACCTGTGGAACAACACAAACATTAAAGCTTATGCAGAATCATAATGTTTTTCTAAATTGCGCATAATCGCTACACATTTGTGCAAATCTGTCTCGCACGATGTTTCATCATAATGTTCAATAATATTTAAGAACGATGCATAGTTTATGGCTAAGAATGACTTTATGTGTAGTAATTCATTTATTATCTGCAGTATTATATGAGCCTACGTGAAAAGTCCTAATCATCACTTTACTCAGCAGCTTATATGTAGTAGAATCTATCTAATAATAGAAAAGCTATCTGATTGTCCTGGTAAAGTTTATGAGACAGTGCAAAAATATAATATTTACTTCATTTATCTAAAGTCTTAAGCTACTAATCTTCAAAGTCTTTTTATAGTAATAATAAATTAAAAAATATATTAAAAAAATATAGCACTTTTTCGCCTGTATTTTCTCTCACCGTTCAAGTTAAAGAGTAAATATATCAAGTACTTACCATTACTGCTATGGACAGCATAAATGACCCACGCTATAGCGAGAGCCGACGCGATAGGCGCAAGCGCAGCATATTGGGCGGCAAATGAGGAGCTGTACCGATACTGGATAGAACCGGCGTCGATGCCAGCCCACCAGACGAGGCACCAGAGAGCGGTGCTGGATAACCAGCCAATGGAGAGGATGAACTGGAAAATTTAAAGATTTTTGTTGTTAAATTAGTTTCATCATCATCTGCCTTTTCCCAACTATGTTGAGTAACTAGTACTAAGTAAGTACTAGTATACAAGTCAAACCGGAACATTTGTGTATAAAACATTATGAAAAATTCCTTTGTGTACCTCTTCTTCTCTCTGATTAAGTATTTCCTTAGTGTTGTGTGTTTTTTCCAGCCATACTGCCTCTCACACAAACCATTCATAGCCAAAATTATTCATCTACTGCAAATATTTATTGTTTTATATATAAATTCGTGCATTTTTTTATGATTTTCGAATCATACATTTTATAATATTTTTCCTCCACTGTGATTGTATTAATGACTCCTATATTTCTGAACAATTATGCATTTAATATTGCAATTGCTGGACTTTTAATGATAGAGTGTTAAATTGATATACAACAGTATCATGTGCTCGCTATTTCCTTTACATTTGTACTTTGGCCTTTTATAATAACAAATAATGATCAATTTTTATGTTCCAATATGGAATAATTTACAAGAATTACATAACGTTATTAACGATATTATTTAATAGTTGTAACTAATCGTTATCTTAACTATAGTTTACTGTATTATAGCAGCATTACGTTACGCAATCAGCACCACATAAATTCAACTCCTGAAATATAATACATCGTTTTATCTATTTTAGGGAAGGTTGCTACATTGGTTCCCGCTAAAACATAGTAAAAAAAATATTTTATCTAGGTTCTAACTACTGGCTGCGATATAACATGTACACAATTCAACACATACAATTTTGATAATTAAGGATTTCATGTGTTTTAGTCCCCAACAATACATATGTAGGTACTTTAAATTCAAGTAAAATAAAAATACCTTTCCATGTTCCGTAGGGTTCTTCAAAGCCAACCCCAAACTTAGGCCAACCAGATAAGGGGTAGACCGATGAAGCACCGAAGTGTAGCTCAATCGCGCCGTCCTATACAGCTGACTAACACTGAAAACACGACCAAATTAAAATTCCCAACTGACAACTTACTTAAGACTTGTTAAGTGTTCATCTTAAAGTATCGGGGTTTTGTAAGCAAGTTTTAGAAGTTGTGAAGTTTAACAGGCTTGAGTTAAAAAGAGATTGTAAGGAAAATGCGTTGGTGTTTTGTTTTACTTATATGATCGGATACATGGGTTAAGTTAGGTAAAGTTAAGGAAACGATTGTGACGTGAAAATCGTTATCGTAACATCAAAATATACGTTGTCTTCATCTTGATTTTTTTTTTTTTCAAATTTCATGAAGACCACCGATAACCCGCGTCCAAGGTAACTATTTTCTGGTATGCCTTTTATCAGGCTCAATACTATTTGTAGGTAACGAAACATTAAAGTCCAGTATTTTTGTAGTGAAAGCGCAACAGACACACAAACAGTGTTACTTTCGCATTTATAATATTAGAAATGGTTCAAGTGAATTCTAATAGGAGTTCATTGTAAAACAAATGCACAACTAAATAGTCCACTAACGATTTCAATTTGCATGTCATGTGAAATATTAACAAGTAAAATGCATAAATAAATGTTGGCTCCCACGCAAAACGTACAAACAAATAAAATTGAGTGCCACTAAACAGCTAATGTTGTCATTCAAATTATTACAAACATGGATAATTTCCGCTAAAGGGTTGTATTTACATATTATTGAATAGATGAAACAAATGATTATTGATGCTTTGTTTAGTTAAATGTGGCTAAGCCTGGATGGCAAAATGAATATGAACAAAATTGTTTATTGGTAAAGCATCTTTTAAAAGTCTCGTTTTTCATGTGAACCAAAAAGTAAATTGACAGTGAAGTCTAATTGATCTATTTATTTTCGGACTCTTTAATAGTTAAAATCTTTGGTAGTACATACGAAGAACTTACAGGAGTATGTATACTACTACGTACTACTACGAACTTAGGGCTTTAGTCATAAATAACATATGTATTTATTCTATACTCTTCCTCTTAAACATGAATAAAATAATCAGTCTTTATGTAAGGTTCAATAAGTGTTAAAAACATACCTGACTCCATGATAAGCCAGCATAGTCAGGCGATGGTCTCTCACAGTCGTGTATCTGGAGTACGCCGCGAACACGTGCAGCCCTGGTATGAGGATCTTGTACAGCCCAGTCTTCGCTTGTATCAGCCAGACTATGATGCAGCCTAGGATGGTTAGCTGCATGTCCAGGGCTAGTTGATGGGTTTGGGGAGCACACTGAAAGGGAGAAAATTATTTTAGGGAAAGTGGTAATTGATTGGGATCGACTTTAGACACTCACTCAAAAACTCAGAAAATTAACATATACCAGATTATAATAAAACCCGAATTTGAAGTATTAGAATAACTATACTTGCAAAGTCTGGCCCACTTGTTAAATATATCACAACTTCTTAATGTATTGTTAATCCTTTTGCTACAATTAATAAGTAAAGATGTATTTATTCCTTTCTTTAATTGAATACACAAATATGCAATCATGGGCTAAGCTAAAGCCTTCTAACTTCAAATCTTATGTGAAAACAATTCAAAATAGTACAGAGACCCACCTACTATTAATATTAAAACTTCAAACGGTAGCTCCTACTTACCATATCCTCAAAGCCGAAGTAATTCTGCACATAGAGCAGGTTCCACCACCAGCCCTCCTGGCAGACCTCAGCGTTCTTGGTGACGAAGGTGCCCCACATCGGCCCGCTTGAGATGTTGTCCCAAATGTAAGCGTAGAATAGTACCACGGCGAGAAGTGCTGGTGTTAACCTGGATACAATAGAATATCATTGTTTTTAATATGGTCTTTCGCTGTTTTCTTAGATGATAAAGGAATTGACTATGTCCTCATAAAAAGCTGTCCTATTTTTCTAAAGAACAGCATTGTTTCTATAATTTTCCGATGTTTTACTTGCATCCTGAAGAAATTATCTGTCCTTTGGTTTACCTATGCCTGTAACCAATGTCATTGAAATGGATTAATTAGTTAAAAGTGTAGACATAAAAAATATATTCTGGATATTGTCGTGTAATCGAAATATTTTTTCAAATAGGCTCAATAGTTTCGGAGCTACGGAGTACCAACAATGAATCAGACAAAAAATGATTCCCACAAACAGAAAAAAAACTGTTTAGATAAAATGTAAAGATTGTCTCAAGCACCTAGTTTTCAAGACATTCGTCAAGATTTGATCATGCAAAATCCTACAATTTTTAATTGACCCTTAATTCACATTGACAAAAATAAATATGACTAAAGAAATCAAATTATAGTTTCCGAGATCTGGAAATTTAAATCCGGTGGAATATTTTTCGTTGATTTGCATAATTTTGAAGCTTCGCTGTCCCTTCCGGAAATCCCTAAGATGTTTTGAAAGCAAATCAAGAATTAATATGGGTAATCATTTGAATGTAATATATGTATCTTGTAAAATAATTAACGACATTTCATTAGCAATTTTGTTTCGAAATTAAAATAATTACGCTTTTTGTAAATCATAATTTTATGGCATACTAGCCGTTTACTCGCAACTTCACCCGCGTCCCGTGGGAACTCCTGCCCATACCGGTATAAAATATAGCCTATGTTACTTGCAGATAATGTAACTTTCTAATGGTGAAAGAATTTTAAAAATCACTCCAGTAGTTTTTGAGTTTATCCATTACAAACAAATAAAGTTTTCCTCTCTAAGATTAGTATTACAAGTAAAGAAAACGTGACTCTTTAATTATCATACCCATTAAAAATAATAATTTGGCAGTTTGATGTCTATTGTATTTGCATAATTACATTTTTTGCTTAATAACTAATTTGGTAACTATTTGAAAATCTCCTGCGATATTCTTTAGGGTATAAACTGTTTCCAAGGGTGGGGTTCCGTATGAAATATATTTAAATGAGCTAAAATGAACATTCGATTCACCACAGGATCACACGTGGGATTCACGTAAGCAAACGTCTTTTTTCTTTTTTTGTTTGAATTTAGAACCTTTCGAGACCGCTTTATTTATAAACTCTAATTATGGCCTGGGTTTTTTATAACTGCCATGTTATCTTTGCATTTTTTTTGTGGTTCTAATTTTAAATACTTCGGTAACCTACCAAAATATTTTTTGGGTTGGAATTCTTGCGGTTACCCAGTTCTTAAAATAATATCTACCTACACATCACGTTTACACATCCGGAAAGAAACAAATTCGAAATCAGATATAATATTAGTGTAAAGTTTATGTATGCATTTAATCAGAGGAGCTTGTAACTCGATCGATCATGAGTTTAAGCAACGCTTGGCGCGGTCGGTTCGTGGATGGGTGACTGTCTTATCATGACGAGTGCCTCTATATTGCGGAACACACGGTAAATTGGCGGGTTCCAGCTCTCATTTTAACACGTTTTGCAGTAGTTAAGGTAGTCAGAAGACAGACAATCTGACAAATATTCATCTTTGGTATGAATGAGGTAGGTTGAGGAGGTCAGATAAGCTATTGCCCTATTCAAAGCCCCTCAGCTGAAACTGGAAAATGGCCCTAACATAGTTGGGAAAAAGCTAAGCATTTGATGTTATTTATTTATTTAATAGTTCATGTACACAGATACACACACATAATACAGAAAAGAAGAATTGTAGTTATTCAGTAGGTATAATGACCTAAAGTATCTTGTAGCATGTATTTGCAATAGTAAATAGTCCGAAGTCTAGATGCAAGATGTTTGCCCACTGTACCTATAGACATAATAAGGCAAACCTAACATCTACTTGACATATGTATAACAGATTTTATTTATATATATCGTTAAATATTAATATTTATTTATGTCATAATTTGTTTGTACTGAAGAACATTTGAGCAAGGGATTTTCATGGACCATCATTTTTTTTTAACTTTACCTACTTACTATACATACAGGTAAGTTACAAACCTATTCAAAATATATAAGTAATTCTAAAGTCCAAAGTGTATTTAATATTTTACTATTTTGTGAATAAGAAAAAAATATTATCTATTAATTAAGCCGGCTTAACTAGTACCTACATTAATTTTAATTAATTTTCCCACGAAAAGTAACTGAACCTTAACGATCACAAAAGATGGGTAATTCCTGAAGCAGATACCTAGCAAATAAAAGAAATCATTTTTGGAACTAATTAGTGGTAATTATTCAAAATTAATAATATTAAAATTCGGAGGGCATAAGGTTAAAACAGCTAGTATGAAAATATTAGACGTTTTTTTGGTTTTCTAGCCTCCAAAAGATACTAATTTGTCATACGAAGTAGTTTTTAATTTAGAGATGCCATTTGATATAAAAGACCTCAATTGATTCACCCAGTTTAGCATCCAAATAAAAAAGGAAAAAGCTTACTTTTACGTTACAATAATGCTTAGAATTTCAAACACATATTGAAAAAAATTATGCTTATCAAGTTTTACAACTATTACTAGATACAGACTCTAGTTTACTGTTTTTTTAAGTGTTAAAGGTTCGTCTTATGTTTGTACTTCAAATTATTATAAGGCTTGTCAATTTATTGTTATTTTAGCACTTTGCTACTGCTAAAGGAATGTTAATTATTGCGTTTTCGCACAATTTTGATCCTTGTTTGCTGTCACTGCTAAAAATAGGCGCAAAATATTTGTGCCGTATATTATTATGCTGTGTACTATTTTTGTAATGTGTTTAGGTTTTGCAATAATAAATGATAGAGATAGGTTTTGCATCTAAATGTGCATAAATAAATATAGTGAAATTGTTTTATAACAAAGTAAAATACAGTTGGGATACATATATTACATTAGGTAAGTTGAAAATTATTCCAATAACATTTACTTCATTGTAATAATTGTCAAGTACACTTTAATATAATATTTATTTACATAATTATGTCATTTCTCGTGGGTGATCTTTGTCATATCGTGTGGTGATTTTCCTCATATCTAGAAAATTTTGTACTCTGCATTTTGTAATCAAGAAAGTTACTAACCATGGTCAGTCTTTAGGTGACCAATGGTCACCTGACTACCAGTCACCAGTTTAACCTTGAATCTAGCTCTCGTCACATCGTCAAAGCTTGTCGATCGTCAGCTAATATGCCGCATGTAGGTACTTTGACAAGCCCAAAATAGTTGGGAAAGGCAAGACTATAAATGCCAAAATATACCTTTAATTTATTCACAAAAAAATCTTTAGCTATGTTATAATCGATAAATCGGCAAACGAACTATGCTAGTATATCCTGCTTATAGGTAAAAAACATAGTTACCAGAAAAAATATAAACAAACAAAAAATTTTCAACAAGATGATCGCTTTTGTATCTTTAGAAACAAGCTCTCAGTTTTTCCCCTGACTCAATCAATTAAATGTTCAATTAATGATTCATATTTCTAATAGCATGGTTCTTAATTTCCTTAAGTTAGTGTTTTTTATTTAAATACCTTCGTACCATGGAGAACAAAATGACTAGCGGAGGTGCCATAACGGAAAATCGCCTAAGAACGTAGCGCGCAAAAATGCGGGTACACGGAAAATGGCTGTTTCGCCTTCATAAGTCTTCTTTGGATCCGATCATTTTTAGTAATAACCAAAATTTGTTGACAGATGTCTCAAAGAACCCTAACGTCTAGTTAGTTCACTCGTAACTGATCGTTTTGGTCATACCCACCATACGAATTTGACCTAGAGGATTGACCTACCTGCATTATAGCGTATCCGCTCATCTTTCCTAACTCCGTGCTTCATGCTTATTTATAGAGCCTACTTTAATTTTGGAGCTTGGATTTTCCGAGCTTCGGTTAATAATGTTTTTGTTAAGATTAACTTTTTTTGTCTTATTGTGAGGGTCAGGAAACTTATCGTCATAACAGATTTGACCAAATTGGTATCATGAAAAAAATGCCGATCAAAATATTTACGGAATCATGTAAACAACAATATAAAAATACAGCTGAATATGAATCGGAAAATACCAACAATTATAATGTTATTTAATTATTTTATTGAATTGGAATTTCCGCAATTACAAAATTCTTCAAAACCTTTTTATTCTGATGATGAATCGTTGATCAAATTACAACCGGTTTGGAACGAAATTGTAATCCTATTCATCTAGGTTTTTCTCATGCTAGATGATAATTGTAATCGTTTTTGATTCTTTGTACAGGAAAATAAACAGGTATTGTTAATAGGTATTGAAGAAAAGTTCCTACAGTTTTACAATAGCAATGAGTTACTGAGTGTTCAATCAATGACTTTAATGTTGTAGGCGCTTATTGTGTCTCACTTCTGGCCTTTTCACACAACCACAAAGCATTTAAATAAACAAAATAATATGTATAATTATTTAAAAAAAACATAAAGATAAATGTAGGTAGATATGTATCTAGTTATACCTAGTAACGTACTTTTCTATCCATATTATTCGTAAATAAGTTTTGAGAATGACAGAGACTTGTTTTACTTTAATGATATTCCTAAATCCTTCTCCTAAGTTTGCCATACATACTATAGGTCAAAGTGAGAACCTCTTTTTTATGAAGTTGGTTAAAATGATATTGCTTAATGTTTAAATACCTCATATATCTAGAGAAAAGTCTTCTAGGAGCACCGGTATCGTTGTCAACAGATATCCTATGAGCCGTCAGCGCCCCACTGAGGAGTAGGAAGCAGTCGGTGAACATCCATCCAGCTCGGCACCAAGACCAGAGGGGGGAACTGGCCAACTGGAAACAAAGGAAAAAGTTGTGTGAAGAAGACAGGACCATAAGAAAATTAAATGTAAAACTTTTAACGTAATAATCGACTGAACATATTTATAATGCATTTGGCCTGGTAACCACATGATGAATTTGTAGTCAGCTGTATACACTATGGTTAGCTTTTCCTTTGGTCACGTCAATAGTCGTCTCACCAAATCAAGAAAGTCCAGATATCAGAGAGCCTTACAAACTAATTAAATTAGATACTGTTGTAGTCTTAAGAATAACTCCTACCTACTTGAAAAATAATAAGCGATTGATATATTTTTAATTTGGTATTAGTTGTGTTTTTTGCGTCTTCCTTTTAACCTTGTCTCAAAGGTATGGTTGTAAAAGAGCATAATTGCATAAATTTTCATCAGCATTTTAATAATTAACAAAACAATACTTCACTCCAGCCTCACAATTTACCCAGACAAACCTATTTGTAATATTAAGTACCTACGGAGTAATGCAAATGAGTCGTTACAAGAGACTTCTAAGTCTTCCTAATCTCAGTTCTTGAATTACAGCCGTTGTTCCCAAGGTTAGGACGTTAAGCTGAATTATGTAGGCACATGTCTCGAATTAAATTCATTAGTACATATGGAGTGAGTCATTTGTTTATATTTGGAAGAAATACAGTGAATCAGTGCCTAAATTGCTGTAGGGAACGGAACAGTGATCTTTATTTTTGCTACATTTTGAACCTGATTTGTAATAATTATATCCGCGGTCACCATTTGTCCATTCATTGAAGAAACTTAAGCCTGACTTTTATACTTAAATATGACGCAGAATCTTGGCAAAACAGCAGACATCCAATTTGATGGTCTTCAGTAGCTATTTGAGAATCAAGGATTTTACGTTTTTATAGGATTAAAAAGAACCTAAAATATTCAGTGACTCTGTTAATACATCAATATTCCCATCAAACTGAGACAAAGCTTCACTGTCTGTCGGTAAAAATGGACAAGCAAGCCTTTTACAAAAAAAATCTTGGCCCTTAGGCAGCAATCAGACTAATGACTAAAAAGTTTAAGGAATCCTGGTAATTTCGCTACAGTTTGCCCAGTATATCGCACATTTCAGTAGTGTCGGCCGGACACAGCTCAGCAATGTTCATGGCAACTCGCCAATGATAACACAAAATAAATGAGCGAATGTTACGCGAATATCACCCTTCTGCCTTACTAATAAGAATTTCGTCATAAAATAGTGCTGGGAAACGTTGAGTCGATATTTTGGTTGTTCTGTGATTGATTTAATAACAAACTGTTGTGTTAAAGACGGTTTGTTTGGGTGTTTAGATTGATGTTTTTAATGATTAACGTTTTTACTGTTTGATTATTTTTGTAGTTTTGAGCAAAACAAGCTGTAATTTTTATTTCCATTTCTTCGTAACATTATGTCTCAAAATATAAATATTGTATTCCTACATGAATCCCCAAGAGCTAAAACTATGTTACTGCTTTTTGGAACGCCTGGAATTAGGCCATTATAACAAAAACAGACAGGGAACATTTTATTCGATAAACAGACAAAAAAGTAAGTGTAGATACAACTTTTTCAGGTAACAATTGTTGCCAAGTATTTGTTTATTAAATCCCTGGAGCAATCAAATCGCTTTATGTATCGTCTGAGTTCTGAGTTCTCCGCAATTCTTTCATAATATCGACACATTAACATCGATATAATTTTACAGAAAACTATCGACACCTCCCATCACTATAGCCATTTATTTTACAGCATGCTTTTCACGCAGATGCTCCGAATAAGATTCCACGGCTAAGGTTAAGCACCTTGGCGGCTTGAACAATATCGTAATGTTGCCCAATCTGTGCCAATGGTGTGTTTAGCACGAATATTAGGTTAATAGACGTGCGTGTTTTTGGAAATTTGTCAAATTGTTTCATGTCGTCATCTTCTTTCTCTGTTTTTTCTTTCACACACACATACATACATAGTATTTGCACGCACTCTTACCGTGGATCACCGACACACAAGGCCGATTTGCCAAAATTAGACCCACGGAAGTAGCTAATGGGATTTTTGACGTTTTAACTAATGATTTAACTGAAATATTGAAGGCCTTAAAGATTTAAATAATCTGTATACAGGGATTCCCTAAATGCCAAACGGGTTTCATTCAAACAATTGAAATGATACGAGAATTATGGTTTCTGAAACATGACATAGAAGTTTATGTTACAGGTGCACTTTCAATCATCAAATTACCTACTTCTATCTACTTTAAGAGAATTTACCAAAGATACAATACCTACAAGTAAATTTTGCAGACCGAGTTATAACTCCAGTTTATTTATAAATCAATATGAATTTAAAACAAAGCTTCATACTATGAATACTGTATGGCTTGTGAAAGCATTCTCACGTAACACGTCAAACGTGGAAATGATTAGATACTCGAATATTTAGATTTTGAAGCTCAACGACTGATAAATAAATGATTACCTATTAACCTTTGTTCAATTATTTGTTGCTAGAATAGAAACTAATAACAAATGAATGAGTTGTAAAATATAGTAAGACACTGTCATTTTTTCATTATAGTCTAACAAATTAAAACTATGTAGGTACCTTTCAATACCAAATACACATACGTTAAAGTATGAAATTGCCGTTTTATTCTAATAGGTGTTTTGAATTGCCATAGAATCTTCATGGTTTGAGGTTTCTAAATGAAACTTTTTCACATGGTATATTTAGATTAGACTATTTTGTTTTGTATATTAACAAGACTACTACATTTATTAACTACTGATAGGAGAAAATATTCTTAAATATGGGCTGGCCATCACCCGCTATGTCCTTCATTCTTACCTTCCAAATTCACCAAATATCTTAAATGACTTTATAACCTCTTTTCCTTACCTCCGTGATCCTCAACCGATTAGTATACGGCATGACAGCAACGGGCAGGAACTTATGGGCGACCAGCAGAGCGATAGTAGCGATGCCTCTGACTCCATGGATGCAGGAGATCTCATCATCAGTACCGGGAGCCGTCAGCTTGCTCAGCGTGTAGTATAGGGAGAAGGAGCTTAGGAAACCACCTGTGGGGAAGAAAGAGTATCAGTTAGAGTACTAGCTCACTACAAACTTTTAGTCAGTTTATTTATTTATTTTTATTTATTTATAGGTTTTCCAACAGAAGATACACAGATCACATATATTAAACACAAATACATAGGAACTGATTACTGTGTTTCCCCAATTACAGGAAACCACAGCATTTACTTAATGATAACTAGATGCAACAAGAAAGTTTGACATTCATTTACTTAGTACTTAATTTGTAAATAAACATATAACAAAAACACATAAAACAAAACACTTAGTAAGAAAAGTATTAAAGACGAACGAACATAATTTAGGTACATTTAGAGAAATTAATATTAATATTTTGACAATATGAGCCGTAAGGTCCTTTTTACATACAGACATCTTACGGGTAATATCAAGGTTGAGGTTCTTTGCTAATTCATTGTAGTTTCTACAAAGCCTTGGCAGAACGGCGAAGTGACCAAGGTGGGTTTTAGATCCTGGCACATTAAAAAGATTCAGCAGTTGATTTCATTCGTCAGTTGATTGTTTGAGCTCATAAATCAGTGTAAAGATGAATGGTAGCACGCACATTACAAAGATCAGGTATTTAGCCGGTATCAAACCGACTGAACACTTTGATTGGAATATAGATATTCTTAAAAAAAAAATGGCAACATCGGGTCAACTGTTGGCCGAACTTTTTGTCTGTAGTGTGCGGGTACGTTTCGTTGAACATAAAACAATTGAAGACCAATTTTCCTTATTCCGTCATTCGCTTGAATTGATCTTTTTTGGTAAATTAAAACTAAATAGGAAAACTGGTGCCAGTTCAAGGTAAAAATGAACTTATACAAGATGGATAACGTCTTTTTACGTATTGTATTTAGATTATTTCGACGTGAATAAGTTTAGAACGACACAGGGATTTAAAGTCAGGTCATGAAAATTCGAGGACCTATGAGTAATACGAAAATATTGCATGCGCTCTTGGATGCGAGCCTTTTCAAAAATATATAGACTTGGCCTTGATTATGTCACTGCACAGAATTACAGATAATGATTTTGTAATAGTAATACTTGTGCTTGACAAAACACACTCAAAAACTCAGCTTGTTGGTCATAAGGTAAATTAACCATAATATTAACATGATTAAAATCGACAAAGTTTATTTCACCTGATTTCTTACTGCCACTTGCTTTTTCTTCATCCTTAGCCTCTTCATCACCTTCCGCCTTTTCACCATTCTCATCACCTTCGCCTTCTGGTCTTCTAGCAATAAAGTCTTGAATCGTCGCCACAAGTACCAGCAAAATGATGACACCATAGAACGATCTGGAAATGCGACATTTTGAATCTATAAAACATATTTAATTCTTCAAAATACAACAGAAAAAATTAAGGGTCTTAGTATCCAGTTTCAGTGTAAGTAAATAATATGATACATATGAAATACTTAGGTATAGTTATCGGCACGAATCTTGAGCTCTGACCTTCACCTGCCAGAAGTAATTTATTGGGTCCCTTTTGTGGTACTGAGTGAGGCGCGGGGGCGGGCCAAAGCGGTGATTGGCCCGCAGTGCATCGCGTCATAGCCGTCACTCGGGATTGGTTCTTTGCTAATAAATCACTTCTGATGTAGGTCAGAGCTCAAGATTCGTGCCGATAACTATACTACAGGAATTAAAAATCTACAGATTCTGGTGGGTGATAAAAAGTTCATAATTAAAAATATAATCACATATAAAAAGGCAGACATACTGAAAATACTTTTCTTTTCCGACTTCCTGTATCGAGATAAAAATAGACCATAAATCTTCATAATCCTCACCCAATGTAATTAACGGCGAAGAAGACTTTAATTAAAAACAAACTATTTTTATACTCTTTAGCTATCTGAAACCGGATCGCTCATAAAAACTGTCGTCGTCATAATCTTAGTACCTATTACGCTATTTATTGGACAAACGAATATTTTTTTACATTCATATTTTCGTCTACTTCTATACTTATACTAAGTAACATTTCTCAGTAAAACCTGATTTCGAAGCGAAAATACCTGTGAAATGTCCTCTATCTAGCTAGGTGTCTGACGTACCTACCTGATTAACTCAATATTTGGGTTTGTATTATTTAGTGTCATGTTTGGTACTATGTTTTGAAGAAACTAAATAATCTCCATTGCGCATACGATTTGAAAAAATACTTCAGTGTTAGGTAACCCACTTTTTGAGAAAGGCTATCATCATTGGCCACAGAGCGTCTTGGTCAGATGGTTGTGCCAGTGCTTGTCTATGCGGTTATTAGTGCCGCAAGGAAAGCTATGCGCTACTTTTTATCAGTCTCACAGCGAAACTACTGGTGGAAACTAGCTGCTAAAACAAAAACAAACAATCATACTAACAATGTCAAGAGCGTAGGCACTTCAGTCCAATCTTCCCACCAATCCCCTTCCTCCACATGACAGTCTTCCTCATCCACCTTGACTCGCACGACCACGCCGCTGGTGTGCTGGTAGTGCTTGACTGCATCCTTGATGACCACCTCCACATCCTCAGGGTTGCAGGCAGCTGGCACGCAGACGCCCCAGCTCAACGTTGAAAATCGCGGCACGAAGTGACCTGGCTAAACAATTAGGGCACGCTTAGTGTTTGAAGTTCTTCTTATTCTAGAATCTAGATTATTATTTATGTGGTTTATGATTTTACAGAAAAATAATTGAAATGCGATACGATAAAAAAACATTCGCAACCATAACTCTTAAAGTACAAATTATAATGTATGTCAAAATCATTTGATGTTTAACCATCATTATGTTTATTACACTTTAATTTTAGCTTTCAAATTGCAATCTTTAATGCATCTGTTTCGGAGCTACAAGGCAAAGAGTACCAATACATAGGTTGAATGGTATAATTTCACAGGTTTGCAGCAAGCCTTGTAAATAAAATGGGGTTTTCAAAATATATACGTTAAAATAATACAGCAATTATAACATGGAATACGCTATTAATAAAGCTTCGAAAGTGAAAGTGACTCAATACAAATTAAAATAATTGCATTCGTCACGCTCTTAATTAGTATGGTTGCTATTATAAGATGACAAAAATAACCCCGAGGAAATCCATCTCAATATCATTCAACAATTAAATGCAAAGCAAATTAGAACATAATACAAACACACTGATAGTCTACCAAATAAAATTATAATTTTTTTTGATAGTAAAAGTTCTACGTAAATAAATTATGTTTCCTTTTTTATTTCTATCTGTCTAGATTGAATGTTCAAAATAAAATAATAATTTAGTTTATATCGGATTCATCATCTCACATCTCACAGCTTTCTTATAATGAATCTACAAACATTTTTCAATCTTACAAAAACTATTTACTTGTATAATCTCTAAGATTTTTATGAAATCCTACGAGTACGTATATCCAAGTGCAATTTGGCTCACTTTACGCATATAATACTCTTCAATGGCATTGATCGTCCGTCTGTCCGTATTCGGAATTATGGTCACGAATCCTATCGTCATATTTCGGAGTAGACGGACAACGGTCACTCAACGTCTACCACGGTTGGCACACATGCATGTTCGATGCGTACTTTGACAGACAAATGATGCAACTTGTCGCCAAGGGAATACTCATTTATGTGTTACTAGCTGTTCTTAGCGGATTAACACTTTTTATCTAGTTGCGCACTAGATAAAAAGTAGCTTGCGCCCTTTAACAGACTTTAAACTGCCTGTGTACCAAATTTCATTGGAATCGGTTCCATAATTTTGGCATGATGATGCGACAAACAGACCAGTTACGCGCAACAATGCAGTTACTTTTGCATTTACTAGGTCTAAGACTTGTATTTTTGTATTGTTTGTAAAGATGAACTCCAAAATTGCATATAAATGACGATTTCTCGGGATACAGGTGAAACGACTGGCAACAACTAGTATGTAATATCGCGTTTTGATTTATTATTATTTATTAATCGAAGACTGCAAAGTAAGTACATGAATTGCTTTTCGGTACCTAAAGATCATGGGTAGAGATAGAAGGAAAGTGTTACTACTAAACTATAAACCAAATGGATACCCTTACGAACATAAGATGGTTACGACTGTTCCCAAGCGAAATTCGTGTTTGATTTATTTTAGTTCAGTTCTTTTGCCACGTAGCTTGTAAGTGTCGGAAAGTATTTACCGTTGAGTGTTCGAAACGCTTTCCCGGTTACGTACTGAAAACTTGCCCTGTTACTTTTGAACTTTGAAGCTAGCTCTTCAATGGGTCTAAAATTTTCTAACACAAAAAATGACGTACATTTCTTGAACTTGAACATTGAAAATATTGAATCGAGAAATGAGCAGTATAATATTTTGAATGTAAATCCTGTTTGTTTCCGAACTCAGGGCAACATACGTGACGGCAACACAAAACAATTATTTATAACTGAAACTCACATCATCGATCCGACTCCTGATCAAGTTCTTGGCTTGCGCCAGATGCACTGGTAACTCCAGCTCGGGATGTTCCGCTTTCACGTCCAGCCGAGCCAAGCAGTACTTTCCTTGGACCTTCACGACGCTGCCACTTTCCAACTGCACTCTCGCACGGCTCCCCAAACACTGGTCGAAGTCACCAAGCTGGATGCCATTACCTTGCAAGATACCCGAGGGAATCTTCGCAGTAGCGTCGAGCACTGTAATGAAACATTTCTGAATCGTTCAACTATGCAAAGCCTTTGGGAGCACCTGAGGCCAACGCAAACAAGTCAAGGGCAGACCAATGTTTGTATACTACACTTTATTATCCCTTTGTGTATTATGTGCTAGGCTACAACTTTGTGTCCACATTAAATAAAAAAATAAATATTATGATAGTGACCACTGGCTGGTATAATAAAACTCCTTCCTTTAGAAACATTAAAACCCTTGATTAATGAACTGCAATAAGTACTTATTTATAGTTTTTTTCTACCTAACATCTGCTGAGAAAAACTCTGAAACATTGCCAATATAAATAGTAGTAAGGTATTGTAATTATTTTGGTTTACCGGTATAAATCTCAAAATACGAGTGTTGAATTTCTAAGCTCTGATTGTGAGGTCGTGCTTGGAATAAAATATTACAAATTATAGATACTTACTATTCAGGGCCCAGAGTTTCGTTCCTCGTAATTGCCTCAACACAATCTGTCCGTGACGCCTGCATTCCGGGTTATGGATTCGAGAAAAATTTGGTGCAAAAGTAGGAAAGAATGCATAGAAATCTTCAAATTCACTTTTGAGCAAATTCCGTCTGTGCAAAGCGTCCGTAACGTGTTTTAAATGACTCTCGGTCGACGAAGACATTTCTGGGCTATCATCAAACTTTTCTTTAGATGTTTTATCTGATTTTTTCGCAGATTCAGATTTAGCTTCTTTTTTTGCATCGTACATATTGTAAGTGTCTTTGATGGGATACTTTTTCTTATGCTCTGGAACTATCTTTTCTGTACCTTTGAGGTCCTCATGACTGGAAACCTTATCATCTTTTTCATGACTAGCTTTAGTTTTGAAGGTATCTTTTTCGTGATCTTTCTTTGGAGCTTCTTTCTTAGGTTTATCAAGCTTATCTTCAGTGTGCTTTGGTTCTTTTATATCTTCTTTCTTAGATGCTACTTTTTCAGAGGAATCTTTAGATTTTTCTTTTGGGGTAGGCTTTTCATCCTTAACGTCTTCTTTTACTCTACTTTTGACTTCTTTTGTTTCTTTTTTTACTGGTTCTGCCTTTTTAGGTTCAGGTTTTGGTCTCGGCTCAGGTTTTTTTTCTTCAGGTTTCTCTTTGATAACCTCTTTGGATGCTTTCTTTAAAATTTCTATTTTCTCTTTGACTTCTTTTTTAGGGTCTTGAAGAAGGGTTTTTGTATCAATTTTATTTATTTTTGGTGACTTCCTTTTTGTGACATCGTCGTCGTCATCATCGTCATCATCATCATCGTCGTCATCATCATCGTCGTCATCGTCATCATCATCATCATCTTCATCGTCTTCATCGTCATCTCCATCAGCGGCACTTTTTTCATCACCAAAAATGTTTGCGAAAAAGGAAAAAGATGAAGACACTTTGCTCTTTTGTGAATCTGCATCAACATCGCTTTTCTTACTAGTTGTTTTAATTGCTGCTTCAAGCTTCTGTTTTTCTTTAGCTTTATCCTTACTATCCTTTTCATGTTCTTTAATTTTGTGCTCAGCATCTTTTGTTTCTTGCGTTTCAAGGCTTGGATCAATTTTTAAACCTAGCATATTGAATGTTTCTAATATACTAGACAATGTTCCACTATAGAAATCTTCATCGTCATCATCATCATCATCGTCGTCGTCGTCATCATCATCATCATCATCATCATCTTCGATTTCCTTCGACTTTGACTCTTTACTTTCTGAGCTCTTTGTATCTTGTTTTAATTTATGATTAGAGCTTGCATTTTTTTTAACTTCCGATTTCTTTGTTGTAGCTCGTGGTTTTTCATCATCATCGTCGTCATCATAAATTTCTTTTGACTTTGGTGGAGTAGGTTTGAATTCGGGCCGCCTAGGTTTGCTGTCAGATTTTTTTATTTCAAATGGTTTTGATTTAGATAACACATGTGGTTTAACGCCGTAGTTATCATCATCATCATCTGCATCATCATCATCGTCATCAACGTCGTCATCATCATTATCATCATCGTCGTCATCGTCATCGGTACGTTTCAAGGTTTTTGATAGTGATTCTTTTACTTTCGAGATCTTAACATCCTTTTTCGGCTTCTGATCACTTTTGATGTCAACAACTTTAGTTTTTTTCAACACACTGGGTTTGATATCGTCATCATCGTCATCGTCCCCTAATTTTGATAACTTTTTACTAGCCTGGGATTTCACTTTACTTACGGGAATTTCCTGTTTAAATCCGGATTTAATTTTCAAAATATCCTTTTCATCGTCATCGTCGTCGTCTTCGTCACTTCTGAAATCGTATTTGTGAGCAGGTTTACTATCAGCCTTCTGATGGACTTGTTGTTGCTTCTCTCGTCCCACCTTCTTCAAATCCTCAAACACATGTTTATCACTTTCGATTTTAACACTATGCAACTTATGACCGACCTTCACATCACAGTCTTCACACTTTTGCTTTTTTATATCGTGTTTCACACTATCGGCTTTGGGTAAATCGCGTACTCGGAATGCGGTTATCACTGTGGCAAGGATAGGCAGGCAGATTAAAATTAGAGCTAGCGTCCATCGTTGGCGCGCCATGGCCGCCGCGGTGCGCGATCACGTCGCCATACTCCCGAACTGAAGCGCTCACGAACCTTGGCGTGTATATGTAACGCACGAAATAAAGCGAATCTCATTGAAACGGGTGCTCATTGATGGTTCTCGGTCGAGGTTATGGGTTAGTAATATATTTAAGAATTTTGTGGGAGCGGGTACGTATATCTGTGGGGTTAGTACTAGTGAACTGGCGTTAGCTCAGCTGATGGCGTTCGTCCAAGATCAGAGTAAAAATAGTGTTGCAAAGGCAATTGTCCGGCCGCGCGGTGTTGCCGATAAGATTGACTGTATTGTGATAGATCAGCTTTATTGTTGCTATGGATCGAGTTGAATGCTCATTAACTTACGATCAATAGGATTTAATCTATAAATCAAACTGAAAGATCAAATGTTAAGTCGACATCAAAGTGTATTCAATGGTCTGCATCGTTATGAGTGGTCGTAATTTAATCAAAGGCAAACTATGATTTATTACTATTAAAACTCTCACTCGAAGCTATAAAGGATGCCTAAACCTTTATTTAGGCATTATTTACCTTCAGTACCGTTATTTTTCAGTTGAAGACGCGTCTACCTAATCACAAAGCAATTAAAAATTATGTTGTTTGAGCAGTTGGTTCCGTCCTCAAACTTGTTCTTGAAGTTAGAACAACGTTGATAATTAATTTTATTGTTCAGGACCTGGCTTTTTGACTGGTATAGGTACCTGAAATTTTGCTTAATATAGGAAACGTAATTTTTAACAGACAGTTAATAAAACATTTTGTAGAACTTTGCCAAAATATTCGTTTGTAGGATGTAAATATGTTTTTACTCATACACACATGTATTAAAAAGTTTATCTAGATAACACATCATCAATCACTAATCCTAATTACTACTTCAATCAACAAATACAGGTAATATAAAACAGTCAATAAATTAAAACTGTTTTTATGCGCCTACTCACATTTACCACGCATCTCATCAAAGGTTGCAATGCTATCATTATTTCAGTAGGCGTTATATATGTCCTCTGCAATCCCATCTGCCTGAAGACCTAGCGGTGACATTCTGGACACCATTACTAGAATATATTTTAATAAAAGGTCTAAACCTAAGGTTGAAGGTTATTACTTAATTAGTTCTAAAGTGCCAACAAAATGAGGTGACACACAAATCAGTAAGGGTCAAACATTCACTACTCTTGGAGACAGCTTAATAGGTATCTGTTGTTCCCAAGGGCAACACGAAATACAAACAACTTTTATCAAAAAATAACTTTCAGTTTTATCCTGAAGGTTGTGATTACCCAATAGCAAGGTTAGGCCAAAATTATAAGCTACAGTCGTAGTAAATATATAGCGAAACTACTTTACAAGAAATTATATTTATTTTGCCCCAGAGTTCAATTTTACTGTCTAATGAGTTTATTAGTCTTAATCTTAAGTAATATACAGGCTTTGAAGCGGCACAAAATTATGATGAATCTCTTGTAGTATTATCACAGTTCAAAGTATGTGTAAGTTATCGCCTGTTTTAATGAAAGATAAAGCAAATGACAAAAGCAGAGTACTAAAAAGAACGTTGTTACCACATTAAAGTTAACAAACATTTGTTTGTTTTTCCCATGTATGAGGCTTAACTTAGGGTTGCTAAAAATCCCTGAAAAAATCCTGAAAACCAGAGACTAAAATCAGGATTGCATTCAGCGGTAGACTTCCTACAAGATATCCAATAACCACGTACTCGTTATTATTATTTAATTAATGACAACAACCATTTAACAATAGCAAACGCCTGATTGATTTACGACCATCGGATTTCACAACCAACCCTGACTGCTGTTACGATCGACATTAGCCAAATACATGAGTAATCACTGTATCACATTGTATTGTAATGAGAGGTCCGACTGTATCGAATACAAAGTGCGTTGTGAACTAGACCTTATGATGTTATCGTAATGTACCCTTGTGCCTATTTGTTGGGGGTTTTGTTAGGTGTCTAAGGTTTGAAGGTGTTATAAGAGATACTTATCATCTTCTATGGTTCAGACCTCTTCTTGTTCAAAGAAGCTTAGTATCAGTTGTTTGGGTACGGAACCGCTAAGTAAATGTGTTGTTTATTGAAGATTTTTTGACATCACGGGGTCCTTCGACTCCAATAAGCATGGTCGCTACACTTATTACATGCCAGTCAACCTAATAGCAAGGTCTTAAAACCGATCATAATCAAATGAACACACCTTATAAAACTAAAAGTAACTCCTAAACTAATCTATGAAACCAACAGCTTCGTGATAACATTCACATCAAGTAATTAGGCATGAATGACGTTTTCTATAGATGGATACCCATGACCAAAGAAGGTCCACGCTCGTGCACTCCCGACACAGACAAACCTTGGAGTCAGACAATAGCAGAACATACTAATCAATCGTCTGTCCACAGATTAGTGCGTTGAACCTCGAACAACTGTTTACATTGGCTAATCAGACCAAGGTCTAACATTGAACTGGATAGAATGATGAGACTTTTCGATTCTCATTAGAAATGTAAATGCGTTCTTGAATAGGGTAGGGTGGTAGCCAATGAACCGCGTGTACAGTATGAACCATAGTACCTACCGGCCATACCTAACGTTGCTAGCTCGCGCAAAAATTATGTCGAGACTCCCTTGCCACGTCAAGAAGTTTGGTCTATTCGCCGTGGGTCTGTCGCAATATACTCACTGTGAGCCGCGTCTTAGTCTTCTACTCAAGCAAAAACGTCAAAAAAAGGTGAGTTTCTTTTTGTTGTTACTTTAATAATCTAACTCTTACTTAACTATGTGTGAATTGCATGTGTAATGTAGATCATTAGGCTTGTCTGAGACTATTTTTTGGAATTAATTCTCAACGGTTTTTGTATAAAACATGACCTAACATTTCCTAAGAGGGGGTGGGTACGAGCGATTACTGTGAGCCATTTATCCTGGGTAAGCAATGAACCACGGTTCCTTGTGTACTGTGTACCACATCTTAGTGCTTTGTATGATATATGAACAGGTGGGAAGTATTATTAGACAGTTAACCTCTAAGTGTTAATGTGAGTACCTATAATGAATTACCTATATAATTTCAGCATGGGGCGAAACACGGTAGGGAGGAAAGCACGTAAAAAAAGGGTATCACACCACGGAAGCTACACAAAGAGGTATAGAAAAAACACTTGTCGGGATTAAGCATTCGAAAAACAGCAAAAACTGCAACCTTCTCAATCCAGTATTGCGACAGACGAAGTGTTTGTGCGAAGATATGTCACAAACAAAGTACAGGAACAATCCGTCTTGTAGACTAGAGCCCCATTATGATGCAAGTAAATTTTTTACTGCCCAACATGAAGACAGCATAAAGACATGTTGATTGTTACAATTTGTGATTGGGACAATAAAAAAACATAAGTCTGAATGTGATAAAAACACGTCGACTTTATAATGCTAAGAGCATTTTAATTAATATAAATAAACAAGTACAAAATGTGTTTTCTTTTTCCCGGAAAGAGTTTGTGCGTAACTTTTAAGATGTTCATAATTATTGTTAAAAATTAAGTTTTAAGGCTGATTTGTTGGTTCTTATATGTATGTATAACCCGAAACTTTAAAATTATAAAAAGTTATAAATAGTGTATTTATTTTTCTTTAAAACAAATAATAATGTTTTTTTTTATATTACCGTGATTCATTGCGTACCACATGGTTCATTTAATACCACCCCCCCGGTTCTTTGTGTACCCCTAGGAGTACGCTATGAACCATTTCTCATGTTTTAAAAAAACATGTATAAATTAGGCAACAGCAAATGCTTTCCACTTATTTCAACACAATTTGGTAGCTTATTAAATAACCTATCATTTGAGACAAAAATATTTTCTTAGACTTTAAAAACGAGGGCGCTAGAGATCTCCAAACTTTTGGTGGTTCAATGGCTACCACCCTACACTAGGCATTTCTTTAATCAAACGATTTAATTAATTTATTTCTTAGAAGTGTTATTATTATATGTTTGTATTTCTTAAAAGTAGTTTTATTTAAATGTCTAATATTCGCGTAAGTGTCAGAAATCAATATGTATATATTTTTTTTTTCAAAAAGTTTTTTTTTGCAATTTCCAGGGATCCGCGGTTTCATATCAACCGTATCTTATATTATTAGTCTGTATATTCCAAACAGCCATTTTAAAACCTAAACCTTATGCGATGGAAGATATACAAATCCATTTATTGCTCTGATAACGATAGCAAGACATAGTGGTACACATGATAATCTCAGAAAGTGTAGGTAATCAGAAAAGTAGTTAATAAGATGTCCTGTCCTGCCTGTTATGGGCATGAATCCAACTTCACAAATAAATGGGCTATAGAAACATCCCAGATATGTTAAATCACTTTTGAATTTAAAAAAATATGAAATTCCATATTGCAATGACAATTCATAAACAAGCATAGTTAGCTGTAATATAAATACACATAGGAAAGGTCTGTCAACTATTTTGCCGTACTAGCAAATACTTTCGAACTTCATTCAAACCCTAGATTCTACTGTATCATAAGCACAAATTATATTATGTCTCAAGAAAAGTTACACGCCAAATCATATTATCGAGAAAGAAACATAATACGATTCATGTCAACTTTCCTCATAATTTTCTGCATCTTTTCCTTAATCTAACGGTAAATGGTAAATGTATGGCCTTAAGCTGTGCTCACATTAGATCAATATGACACGCACCATAATTAGGCTAGCAGACTTCATTACCTCCTGTGGTTTTTCGAAGAATGTTCTTTAGTACCTATGTTGTTTCATAGACATAAAACAGGTAACTCATGACATACCCATAGGGAACAATATTATAATAAGCACCCTTTCAAAATCAATTTGTGTTTTTACAAAATTCTAAGCTCTCTTTTGTTAAAAGTCATGTCTATCACGAATATCGTCAATAGCTAGGTGTATGTTTCCAAAGAGGAAGGAAGAGGATCCTACAAGAATCTCCATTAGATCCTTTTATTCAATAGAGTAGCACAGTGGTGCTATTTTCCCTAGGCAAGCAGTAATTAAAGGTATTTAAATGTTTCACAGATTAAGTACTCCATAACTTCTATCCAAACAGGTTTAAATTTTCTACAGTGCAGTATAAAATTTAGCTAGATCAGTATAGACTTTGAACAGAAAACTAGATCTCAAATTTCAATGACCCCGACCTACAAGCCAGATATAAACGTATTACTTTTACTAACTTAGTCTACAAGCAGCTATATTTAGCCAAAAGATTAATCGAAATATATTACTGAACCGTTAAAGAAAAAATATTTACTTTTAATAAAACGACCTATAGCCTACTTATCCTAGAGCTTCCACAAGTCGGGCCGTATTTTTTGTTTATTTTATCACTGGCAATAAAGGAAAACAACTACGTATACTTAAAATACCAATACATAATTTCTCAAATTCAAAACTTCTATATGAAGTTGTGACGGTTTTTGTAATTTTTTACTTGAATCTTGATTGTATGTAATTGATTTCCAGACATAGACAACCTAAATATTCGACTTATTTCGTATTTAACAACTTCTTACAACTAGTTATTTTATTTTATTTTATTTATTTTAAGAAGGCTTACAGACTAATAACATCCTAATATGTAACAAAAATATATTTTCCAGTTGCTAATAACAAGCCTCCACAGATATATAATATTAACGATGAACTACGAGTATTATAATGCCTGAATGTGTTTTTTTTAATTATTATTATTATTTATTTGCTACGTGTGTATTTGAGTACCACCAGAAAGTGCTTCATTCTCAAAAATGATTTAGCTTAAAGTTTCCTCGCTACTTTCGTCTTAGTGCAAAATAAGTCAATATCATGCTCACGAGATAATTCATTAAAGCAACGAGCGCTTCTAATAAGATAAGCATTATCATTCATAAAGATAGGTATTTATAATATTTTAATGAATTGACATGACCTAACTTTAATCTAACCAGATCTTGTTAGACGCAAATCAAACTTAGTTAATATGGTTACCTACAGACATTAACTTGTAATTTTTTCTACAATGCCTGTGTACCATCTTCTAATTAATCTTAGAAAAAATATGTCAGATACCAGTTTTGCAGTAAAAAGTATTCTACAAGATAAATTATATCCTGCGACGTCTTTAACTACGAAGGATATTATGGTTGATAGATGTGATACAGCATGTTCCAATTTTATAAGGAAAATTCTAAATGGAAGCAAACTGCTAAAAGCCGAAGTCAAGTCGAGCAATCATTTGGTCATTTCACTTGTTCGTCTGATCTAAAAAAACTGTTATACCTGAATTTACATTAATTCCTATCATACCTTAAACTTATCGGTTGTGACATGACCTACATTACAACATATTTTCTTAAACTTTTATCTTTAAGCTTCACCACTCCTGCCTCCAGCTGCCGCCTGGTTCCAAAATCATTTCCATCGACCCATTTTCAGTACTCTTTTACGTTCGATTTTACTACGCACATGAATGGTTTACAACCTGTATACTAGTTTCTAGAACCATCTACCATTTGCGGTCATACACCTCCATAGGGCCAGTCTTCTATTTTTACCCTTCCACCATTAGCAACTGGTTGCAGGAGTCACGGCTGGTCAAGATCATTACCACATGCCTACAAGTTTACTTAGTGCAAGTAGGTACAAATTGCAGAAAAGTAAGTAAACAAGCAAGGTACGAGCTTTGTAAGTTACTGCGCACTATGAAGATAATATTCATTGTATTTACATGATGGTGCCTATAGCTACTTTGGAACAAAGGTATGCCTTCGAGATATATCATGGAAAAACAAGACTAAATAAATAAATCCTATTTGGTAAATGGTATCCTCTTTGTATAAGAATCGGGCTTAATGCGCAATATACCTTTATGTATCAAGTGGTGGTGGAACCGCCAGGGCCAAAGCCTGTCGGGGCTGTGGGATTGTTTGAAAGAGTACATAAAGGGCCTAAGAATGAACACCGTGGCTTTCAGTCTGTAAGAGTCTGACACTCCCTCATGCTGCTAACCCACAGCGAGAGAGGTAACTTGATAAACTTCCTACCACAAAAAAAACTATACATTATTTACTTAATGCGAGATGAATCAAGAAAATACATGTTTTTAAGACTCAAATATCAGTAAATTGTATCCTATAAGCTAAAAAGGTCTTGAGTAAATGAAGTAGTTATGTAAACATACGCGTCAGTCTTTCGTTTTTTCTACTATATAGCTGTTAGTCAGCTTATTAAGTTTCTGCTGATTGTACCTAAGGATAAAAGGTACAGGTTTGAAGTATTACGAACAGGCATTTACATAAGGAGTTGTGCGACTAGCAGATATAAGAAATAGCCAGTTATATTACAGGATAATGTTATGAACACTTTATATTTTCTTTTGCTTTTCTAGAAGAAAACCTGATATTGTTTTTCAAAAATAGAATTTCTAATTTCAGATCGTTTATTTTCTCACAATTTCCTCATTTTTTTATAAGTCTTACCAATACTTATTATACAAACAAGTTATTAAAATAAGAAATATGAAAACAAATCATATTCGCCCTTCACCTTTTTGGGTGTTTACGCGAACTGCCAGAAAAAGCAGGAATTTCAAATAAAACTGTCGCCGATGCTCTTCAGGACATTGGCACTAAATTCACAATATAATCTTCTTGTTATTACTTCCGCAAGATTCATAAATAGTGACAATTATATGATTCTTTTTAATTAAATGGCTGAAATAATGAGGTTTTTAAAAGGAAGCTTCGAATTCGATGATCATTGAAGTGAGCAGTGTGAATTATTGTTATAAGGATCATGAGGGCAAGAACCAAAGCCTCGGTTGTTTATAATAATATAAAAAAGTGTAATTGCTATCAGGAAGAAAGTTTTCTGTTTTAGTGTGAGAGTAACACAAACCTGACCTCATCAAATTAAGAAATAAATGGAGCTACATTTAGTTCTCTCTAAGGTAGGAATTAGTTGTTGGAATCGAAGAAGGGGTGTTCAATACAGGCCAGTTCTTGGTATCATATTTCTATTTGCCATAGTGTTAATACACATCATTTGCAGGACTATGGCAGCCTATAGAAACACCATTTAACTTTTCATTTCTCATCTCATCCAAATAGATGTGAAAATTAGTAGCCAGCATTGAGCTGAACTTTGATACAACCCACTACATCTAACCTTAACGACACTTTTTGTAGGCATTTCAATATTTCCATAGACCAGTTTAAAAATTACATCATTTTATATTATATCCTCCAAATACAGCGACTAATAAGAAAATGGGTGTCATAAAATATAAAATACACTTATTATCTGGATCCTTTAAGGAAACATGTCCATGTCACATTATATCTATTTTATTACAAGCTAAAATTAATAAGGTCCAAAGATCAAAGTTTGGAATTGAGATTGTTATTATAAATATCAATCAAACAGGTGTAAGGATGTAGTTAACTCGTCAAAATTATTCAGTATATGATTTAAATTTAAACTTTAAACTAAAAAAAACTTGGGTCAATGATAGCTCTAAACCTGTATATATTAATATTCAAAATTTCTGAATGGAATCAAATAACATCGGATAAAAATAGCATTACTAGCGAAAAAAGCCTGTATTTTGACTAACTGGTTTTACTATTTTTAGTTCCAGTTGATACCAGACAGTTTATTTTTAGTTTTTGGGACGAATCGGAATCTAAAGGTCATGGCACACATGAACAGAACGAGCACTTAAGTTGTTAGGTAGCTACAAGTTCGCTGTCACCCTACCGTTGGCTTCTTATATTGACGTTATAAAATGTATTACATTTATCAGGTGTGACATGACCTTTTACTATTGCACTTTACCTATCGATTGCAATAAGATAATAAATTAAAAATAGTTATTATCTTGTCAACCGGATTTGCCGAAACAAACAATAAGTAATTTTTTAATTTTCTCGTTTTGCCCATAATATGACAAAATAAACGTGGGCGAATTGATTAATAGGTGCTATAAAATATACCAATACTTTGTTTTGTGCAAAATTATTTAACTAACATAAGTCAATACAGAAAAAGCTATGCAGATAATAATAACTCAATACTGAAAAATCTTTAGGTGAACCAACTCAATTCGATTTTTTTTACAAAAAATATTTGTTCTTAGCTCCTTATCCTTTATTGTCATAGATATGCCACAGCTGTATTAAAGTTAAAATAACTTCTCGAACTAATAGTTAACTTGACCTTTACAGATTTCGTAATAAAAAACTTTAGGCAAGTTTTTTTTTATAATATTTACTTTTTTTTCTTTATCTTATCTAATTATAGCTGTATAATACAATATTGTGTAGCGATCTGTAAGAAGACTCCAGGGAACTGATTCAACCAACTATAGTTATCATATTGGAATCTGAACTTCTAGTAGAATCGATTGAAAGACGTCTGTAAGTCACGAGAGATATAAATTTTATTATAATATGTACCTCTATTCATGTAATATTATGTATTGTTCTGAAATACTAAGTACATCTTCAGACTTATGTGTAGAGAATAAACTTTAAAGTAACTTGTTTGAAAGAATATTACGAAGGACTGTAAAAAAACATATTGCAGAAAAAATATAGAAATACTATTTACAATGCATACAAAAAGTATTTATTAACATTAACTATTTACTACTGTTAAGGAGATTACAAATGTTACCTACTGTTTTGTACTTAAAATAAAAACAAAACATGACCTACATTCTGTAATATATTTTTAGAATCCCCGTTAGAAAAAAAAATTGTAACCAGTTTTAAAAATAGAAAAACCAATTCGGAATCTAGACACACGGCAGTGTGTCCGCCAAGTTCGAGCGAAAAAGGCGACACACCGGCCGTGGGTTATATTACACGAACCATTTCGGGCCAAATTCGACCCCCCTGTAACTCAAAATCTATTTTATTTACGCATGTCAAATTTCTAGTATCTGTTGAGACCCCCTCACTTATCTAAAATACAAAATTTCATTAATATACCTATTGTAGGTCTTGAGATATTGACGTCAGAAAATCGCTATTTTTACTATACACTCACTGACTGACTCACTCATCAAAAACCTAGACCACTTCCAATGGTCGTATTGACTTGAAATTTGGCATGGAGGTAGGTCTTTATATCAAGGTAAAGGGAAAAATCTGAAAATGGCCAAGTGTGAGTCGGTTTCAAAATAATGAAGGTGTTTTATACCCGGTGTAAATTTATACCCCTAAGGAACTAAAACGAACTAAATTTATCTATATTTATATAATATATCTTCGAATGGTACAAAGGTTTGTATTTAGTCAAAGTAAAGTAAAAATCTGAAAACGGCCAAGTGTGAATCACTTTCGAAAATAACGAATGTGTAACTTTGATCCACGAACATAATATATGATAACATGTCATGTCAGTCAGTTGGTAAATCTAGTCATAGTTAATCTAGTTCATTTCTTTGTAAGAAACATAGTGCATATTAAAAAATCTAAAAAATAGTATAAATGAGACATTTCTTTAACTAACTTCATCATAAGAAAAAAATAAAATAAACAACCTTACAAAAATAAATGAAATCCCACCCAAAACAAAAATGTGAAAGACTGCCAAGTTCGATAATATGGGAATGCTTCGCCTATAAAAGAAGTGAGATCTGAATAAGTACCAAGTTCCATACACATACCTCAGTTAAAAATAGTTACTTTTTAATGATGATTACTTGGCAAGTTTTAATAGAAAATTAAATACTTGATTCATTGCGTTTAGTAGGTGTATGAAAACTTGCCAAGTAACATCATTAAAAAGTAACTATTTTTAACTGAGGTATGTGTATGGAACTTGGTACTTATTCAGATCTCACTTCTTTTATAGGCGAAGCATTCCCATATTATCGAACTTGGCAGTCTTTCACATTTTTGTTTTGGGTGGGTTCACTAAAACCGAAAGTCGTTCTGCCGGTTCACTATAAAATTACAGGTTTTTTTTTAACTACTTAATCTTCTGCCTAGCTAATTTGGTTTTCGTCATCCCTTTGACGTTACAACCTTTGTCATTATGTGTGTCAAGATGGGACTGCGGGATTGTTCGAAAGAGTTACCGCGGCCCAGGTACATAAAAAGTCTACGAAGGAACACGATGGATTTTTTGTCAGTAAAAGACTGACACTCCCTCACCGCTGCTAACCCACGGCGGGAGGAGTCATTCGATGATTCTTGCCATCGCTAAAGGTATATAAGGTAATATAATATTTACATAATTTCACACTATATATCTGCCAGATATAATATGCTGTCTACCTATTATGGCTACAATATATTAGATCATGCTACTATAAAGGAAGATAGAACCCCTTTTTTTATAGCCAACTTCAAATAAAGAAGACAGGTTTGAAAAATCCCACGCCGTTTAAAATTTCATCGTATGATTGAATTATCATATAAAATATGGGTTAGGTAAATGGGGAGCCAACGCCTACTTATAAAATTTTCTTAAAACTCGCAAACGATAAGGGTTCCATACCATTATCTCTAGAATTGAAAAAATACCGCGTTTGTTGTATGGGCGCCCCTAAAATATTTATTTTATTCTGGTTTTCATTTTAGCGGCAACAATAAGTCTAGCTACCTCAGTTCACGAGATGCAGCAAGGACAAAACGGGCAAAGACGAACTGTAAAATCTTAGGAATATAATTTTCTCAGAGTCAACCCATAAAATATTGTAAACACTTCTTTTTTTGAAAAAATAAAAAAAAACAAACGGGGTGAGCTAAATAAAACCGTTTAAAAAGAGTGCCTATGGAGTTTCTTGCCGGTTCTTCCCCATAAGACCCACTTTTTGGAACCGCGCAACTAGGTTGACGTTTCTTAAGCACCTGTAACAGGTCTATATGTATATGCAATAAAAACCTTTGACTTTGATAACACTGGTCAACAGTGGTTTTGGTGCCGAAAAGCTGTATTATTTTTTTAATTTAGGACCCTATAGTAATTACATAAATAGCAAAAATTTTGATTTTCTACGTGTAGTTTTCTAGATTTTTTTATTAAACAGAAAAAACCATAATTACACCAAAAACAACATATATTAAATTCTTATGTACACAAAAACTTCTTTTTACGCGATTTTCGTGAATGAGGAGTAGCAGGACAATCACGCTGCATCCCCCAGCAGTAGTCAGCCATCATATGCTGATCCCATCGGCCTTGGTACCTCTCTTCCATAGTTTTTAGGTCCTGATGAAACCGCTCCCCTTGTTCTTCGCTATAGGAACCAAGATTCTCTGGAAACTGGTCAAGGTGACTGTGGAGATAATGCACTTTGATGGACATGTTACATCCTAAGTTTTTGAAATTCTCCAGCATGTTGTTAACAATTTCAGAGTAGTTACTAGACTTGTGATTTCCCAGAAAATTTTTTGTAACTTCAACAAACGAATTCCACGCAAGTAGCTCCAAACTGGTCATTGAACTTGAGAAATTAGTATCATTTATTAATATTCTTATCTGTGGTCCATCAAAAATACCCGCTTTTATCTTTTCTATGCTTAGACTACGAAATTTTCTCGTTATATAAGAAAAACATTGCCCATTTTTATCTAACGCCTTCACAAATTGTTTCATTAGTCCTAGTTTAATGTGCAAGGGGGGCAATATAATTTTATCTCTTGGAACCAAAGATGGGTTTATTACATTCTGCTTTCCCACTTCCAACATCTCACGTACAGGCCAATCTCTATTTCTCCAGTGTTGCTGTTTAGCACGACTATCCCACAGACAATAAAAACATGGGTATTTGGTGTATCCACTTTGCTGTCCTAATAAGAAGTTAACCATTTTTAGATCTACACAAATGCTCCATTTGTGTTCATTATATTTGATTTTTCCTAGAACAAGTGCAATATTTTGATATTCTTCCTTTAATTTGGTTGAATGAGCAATGGGAACTGAACCAAATTGGTTGCCATTGTGTAAAAGAACACACTTAAGGCTTCGTTTAGAACTGTCTATGAAGAGACGCCATTCACTTGGTTGGTATTTTGAAAGACCCATTTTGAGAAGTAGGCCTTGCACATCCGAACAAAAAACAAGATCATTTTCCGAATTAAAAAATGGTAGCAAATCTTGCTCTCTTGTACGATAGAATGTCACTTTCGTACCTGACGCCAACAAGTTTTTTTCTTTTAATCTAGAAGCCAACAACTCTGCAGATTCTTTAGGTAGTTCGAGATCCCTTATTAAATCGTTTAATTCGACTTGGGTGAAAGGTTTTGGCTCTGAAGACGCTGTTTCTTCAATGTCACTATCGCTTGACGCGTTACTATCGGTTTCTTCACATGATGATTCATAGGTAAAACAAAACGTTGGAACAGGTACTTCCTCTGAATGTGGTAAAGGTCTTCTAGCCGATTGTAAGTCTGGATAAATCATTTTTTTAACGTTAACACCATGCAAATTGACACAGCAGAAGTAACAGTCATCGAAGTGATTTTTTGGTTCTCTCCATTGCATAGGCACCCCGAACCTCATACGGCTTCTTTTACCACTGACCCATTGTCTCAAGTGTTCATAGCACATTTTACAAACAATTTGCGGTATCCATGGCTTGTTTTTATCTTCAATTTGCGAGTTAAAGTACGAAAAATAGGCACTTTTTATAAAATCTGTAATAGGTTTCCTAAACTTTTTGACTGTATATTCCCCACAAATGTAACAAAACATATTTGGATCATTGACACAACTTCTACGCGATGAAGACATTGTATCAAAATCGATTTATTTATTGAAAGAGACAAATAAGACTTGAAACCGTGCTCACGAAAGTACTATTTACTGCAAAGTTAAAAAATAGAGGGTAGACAAAAAACTACACGTAGGAAAAAAAAAAAATATATATTTTTAGTGTTGTCAATGCATACCTAATACAAAACCGTAAATGAGATCTCGGCACCAAAATTTTTTTTTTCTTTTGTTGACCTGTGTAACAGTGTCCCGCTTTTCTCTTTGTTTACGGGACCCCAAAAAAATAAGCCTACAATTTTAATCCATAGGTAATTATAATATTTGGTCACATCACACGAACTCGTTTTTATAGATGATCGTAGTTCAAGGTTAATTTAAAAATTACTTAATAAATTAAAAGAATCCTCTTCGCCCTACCGGGTTTTATGACAATACCATAAAAGTTTGAAGCTCATCTGCAAACCAAAAAAGAAACCAATGATATTATATTTTGACTCATTATCGAAAAATAGATTATTTAGTGATCATATCATTTTCTTATTACGTTGTCATGTTTCGTGAATACCATTTAGCTATTAAAAGTATGCAATTTAAAATAAAGTGCATTTATTAAAAATACTTTATATCTAACAAAATTGATCAAAATCTGTTGTAATAATAGTACGACATTATGAATAGTCGAAAGTTTTTCAGTTTTCCTTCAGCGCATAATCCATTTGCCAAAACTTTCACTTTGAGAGGTTTTTCCAAAATTACAAACACAATAATTTACTAACGGTATCACTTTTTTATAAATCAAAGTTCAAAGCTATAACTATTTTCAAGATAAAATAGGTCTTTCATAATATAGTTAATTGTCATTTTCTTTTTTCCCGGCGACTGTATATTAGCCACGAGCCTCCGTTGAAAACAACATTATAATGTTAATAAACAGTCCAACGCATCTTAGGTAGGCATATATGTTAATTGAAACAAGTATTTCTTTCGAAACGACTATTCAATGCCATAGCAATTGTCACCTAAGTCTTGAACTTCGACATTTTTGTAATATAAACTAATTCTTATTTTAGAACAATGGAACTGAAATGTAGCCTTAGGCATAAAGATTCAGGCTGCGAGATTGTTCGGGGCTGCAGGATTTTTCGAAAGAGTTACCGCGGCCCGCCGGTATATCGGGTGTGTCGTTCATAATCACATTAAATTCTATCACATGTACTTCATGATATTCTATAGCGATTTGTAAAAAAAATAACATAATCCATTCAGCGGTTTAGCCACAGGACTCATTTTTCGTTTTCATAATTTACAACATCATGTGTTAAGCAGAGATAAAGTTAGGAGTATTGAATGTTTTGATCAGTTGACAGCTGTCAGTTTTCAGGGGAGAATTTCAGCTGTTTGTAATGACTGACTTCCATATGGTGTTCGTTTTTATTAAATTAAAAATGCATTTTTTTATTTTCACGTATTTTTCTTTTTTCTTGGTGTTAATCGACATATATTAACCAGTATATTAACGCATTTCATTTAATGTGATTATGAATGACACACCCGATATAAAGGGCTTCAGAAGAAACATGATGGGTTTAAGGCAATAAGAGTCTAATAATAATAATATAAAAAATTCCCATGAAATATTAGTGAATTCCAATGTTACATCTAACCTCATCTTAAGAACAAAACTAACTAAATAATTTATTTGTGTAAATAACCATGTACCTGTGGTGCATGTCGTGTTAGCCTATAAGTGATTGTTACACTTACAAAAGTTTATATGTCAATTCTAAATATAATATTATGTGTAAACAATTGTTGGCTAACCTAAAAAAAAGCTACATAGAAAGATTCAGTCTGATTGCGTGGTTCTTGATGAAAAATATCGCATGTTTGTCATGGCCAAGGCTGTCCTAATCGAGGCTTCTGCTTACCTTGGAAAGTTCTGTAAGCAGACTTTGCGATTCTCATGTTTAAAGTCATTTTTCTATGGTTAGAAGTTGAAAAGCAAGGCTTTGGATGATGGTGACTGAAGTTAGAAGTTAAGTCTTTTCAGTATCAGTTTTGAAAAACTGTTGGTTCATTCAATTAGCAAGGCATCAAAGCAAGAAAAACATTATAAATGATGAATAACTTATTATTAAAATGTAAATAAAAAACATGAGTTCTACTCTTAATAACGATCTTAATAAATAAGAAATAACTGAAAGAATTAATTAGCTGACCACGTTACGGGGACATAATAATATTGATAGCATATAAAAATATACTTTTATGATCTCGATAATATCTGAGCCCTTCATATTTGTCGTCACAATAGCCAAAAAATATTAGGGTCACGCGTAAATAGTGTTGGAACTCAAAATATCGATATCGATACATCCAACCAAAATATTTATATACAAAAGTTGCTATTTTTAAAAAGCTTGTTTTTAAAATAAGCCTAATCATCTTAGGTTGTGGATTACCTACTGCGAATTAATAGAATCCGTAAATAAATATATATTAAATCTACAATTCATATTGGAATCAAATCTTAACATTATGCATGACTTAATTAATTAAATCAGAATCGTTTTGTTGATCAATCAACGACTCAAAGGGTTTTCTTTCTTCACTATTTATTTATTTATTTCAAAATTGTATGTCCGTATGAACCATGTCATAACGCATTTACGGAACTCAATTTTCTAGTATTAGTATCACAATATTGCATAAACATATATTTATCTTCACACTGAATCATAATATTGGCGTTTGTATGTATCAAAATAAACAAATTCAGTATACTATTTTTATGAACTGAAATATAACTAAGCGGAAAAATAAAATCAAATAAAAATATATTTAAATCTGTAACAGGAATTTTATCATTGCCAAAATCGTCAATTTAATCTGTACATCGATTTTATTTTCGAAGTCCGACTACGTAATTGAATCCTTATCGATAAATGCCCAACCTTGTCTCATAATAGCTAAGCTCTCTTTCCCTACCGTAATCACCACTATATAGATTCCACTCTGGGCCTAAATGGCTATCTATAAAAGACACATTGGCCTTAAAGCACCGATTCTCCTTTGCCCCTGGCCCAACTGTCGTTTTATCCGAAATAATAAACCTCGAGAAAATGTTTTGTTTATTGAATAAAGATTAGTGATGTGCTTTTTTACGATTATTTGAGTGTAATAAATTAGTTGTAAAGCTTTTTTTCTTAGGATTGATTTTCTTTTTTTATTGAAAAAGCTGTCGGTTTCTCGCAGTCTCTCCCGCGTTTTGGGAGTTTTTTTTTCAAGCTTCAGTATAAAAAGTAGGATGGAGTCGTCTTTAGGGGTTATATCCTTATCATCATTGTAATCAAAGCCATTAACAATTTACAACAAACAGTTCTTCGTAGGCTGTAAATTATATCTTACACAGTCAGATTACAGAGTCAGATTTTGGGTAAACTACTACTGGATCTGTAAAAGGATGACTATGATAATGATTATTATGAATTAATTAAGAGAAAAACTAATGAAGCGCATAGTCATGCTGAGATTCATGCTCTTATCTTAAATCGTCTACTAATTAAGAACTTAAAAATGATGAATATTATACTTAATTGAATAGAAGAAGGAAACAAAACTGTCAAGAAAACATTATGACGTATTTAACGATGTGAAAAAGTTGTGACGACGGAGACTTGCTTCTCATCCCACTTGTCATTGGCAGAATCGTCGAAATTGACATCGACACGGATTGCCATATGCAAAAATAGAATAGAATAGAATTTCCCAGAAACATTCTTTGGTGTCCTCTTGATAGTCCTGGGCTATTATAAGGTAAGAATTTTGTGATATTGCTGGTAAAAATAAATAAGAAGAAATATACAAGAAGTAGCGTTCTTCTGGCCCCGGCCATTTACAGAAGAAAAATATTTTGAGTCCAAGTGCAATGTTGAGCATTTTCTTCGACGTAGGTATATGAGTTTTGCCTGCGATTAATAACTTCTTTCAATACTTAATTTAAATATCTAAATGGCTCTTGTCTATCAATTCATAACGTCATCAGAGTTGCGCTTTTCCGACTTAATATTAGAAGTAAAACTAACTAGGACTCCATGTAATACCTTATGCAGTCTAAAACAAAATAATGATGATGAGTTTTGTGTAAAGGTAACTGCAGTTAGTTCATCAATCTGATACATTCTAATCGATGGCTACTAAAATGTTTTTTGCAGGTCTCGGCCAAGCAAGGCAAACATTTGACGTTCAAATTATCATCACGCAATGTTAGCGACGAGTACTTTCAAGGTATCACAGATACTCAAAAACGTAGTTTATTTTTTTATTTTCCTTGTTTTACTAAAAATATCGCAGATTCTTATTATTCTTAAAAAAAGCATATTTCCAAAATTAATACCATTCAACCCCAACCTGAGAGGAAATACTTCCCGTAACAGTACAAAATATAGCCCATGTTGATAAGGAATAATATTGCATTTTAAATGTAGTAAAATGAAAGAAAATTGCATTTTCTCTAGTAGGTTTCGAATTTCATCGTCACATACCCCGAGATACATAAAACTATCCATATATACAAATCTTTCCTTAACAACAAACAAGATAGGTGTGAAAAGTTGCCTACGGTGACGTTTAAAAACAAAACATAGAGGGACATAACCTCAAGACCATGGTGTTTACTTATTATCACGCTTAGTTAAACAACAAACCGCATTTGTTTGAATTACCACTTTTTTTCATTTCAATGTTGCCATTACGTCACGGCTACCGTACAGGTGACGAGACCTGTGAGAATGACGTCACAATGCCAGCCAAATATCGGACCCACCCACCGACCAACCGTCATCAACAACACCTGTGGTAACTGACACTAACAATACAGCCAAGTCACCAAATTAATTAACAAAACAATTAAATCAATCGATTTCAAAAATCCCATCTTAATTACCCAATGATATATTAAAAAAAAATTACTCAACGCTATTGTTCGATTCATCGATTATAGTAACAAATACGCACGTTCAGATCGGTTCAGATATACCCGCGAATTGTCCGCCGGCCGTCATACAGTGTAACATCATGGCGCCGCGCGCATGCGCAATCTTGCTCCTCGCGATCGCAACCGTCGCTGCGCGGGAGTGCATCGAGTTAACACTTCCAGACAAAAGTTTATTAACCGATTCGATATTAAATGGGACTATATTAAAAGTAGCCGCGAAAAATGAGTCTTTCGATGAAAGTGGACGTTTCAATATTGTGGAATTGTGGGATAGGTTCCCGAAACTTGTGGTGCCTACGAACGGGACGAGCGAGCAGTGCAGAAGGGATAGCCAGCTTTACTTGGACAGCCTGGACCGATTGGAGCTATGGGCCCTGAAAAGTAAATATTTACATATTTTTTTAATGTAGGGTAGTTTTTAAAAATATTGTTTTTAACAATAAATTAATAGATTATAAATTATTATCATATCCTAACAATGCTCTTTAGATTTTTGCGAGGATTTAGGAAATATTAGCAGTCAATAGTGATGTTAATAATTATCGATATCCGAAAAATATATCCGAATGTGTAACAAGTTAACCGTATATCCGTTTATTGTTACCGGTGTCTTCGAGATTTGCCGATATTCATTAAACTATTACCTGAGTATTATCACTTTCTGTAACGCTCTAAAATATTTTTATTTTGCACTATTATAGCTCACTGAAATAAATGAAAATATTACGTAAATCTCTCATATTTCGCTGAAGAATATTGAGATAAAAAAAATTGTTACATAACATAATAATACCATACCATAGGTTACAAATACGCAATAATTTATTCCTAAATATGTTTACAAATAATTCAAAACGAGTTAACTTTGCACTAAACTTTCGTTTTCAAAGAAAGGTCAGTCAGATTGTTTGGAGGACAATTCTTATGAATGAAAGTGGATTAAACTATATGTAAAAAGATTTCGTAATACTTCAACATGCAAATTAAGACATGGTTTATAATTCCGATGAGTGCAAAACCATACGATTAATGCTTATGCAAAATTAGGTGGCAGTATAAAGATAACCAGAAAACAATAAGTCCTATAGAAGGTAGGCATACTGTAGTATTTTTGTCTGGTGTGCAAAAATTAACTAACACTAATAGTTCGAACACAATTCCACAAATAGTTTTAGTAGTAGTTTCGGAAATCTCTAAAATAAAATGTTTCTCCAATTTGACAAATCTAAAGTGTTAAGGACGATGGAGTATTCTACCTAATAAAAAAAATCTATGATTTCAACAAACTATAAATTTCATCAATAAGTATTTTAATACTTATTGATGAAATTTATACAATATTAACGTAAATTTAAATAAACTAACATACATATTTGATTATATTTTTGAGATCAAAATGAATTCGTGTGCAGTCTGTAAGGAAATGTTTAACGACGGAGTTCAATGTGGGAGCTGCAAGAAGTATTTGGACTTTGTGTGTGCGAACATCTCTGAGGCAGGTTGGAGGAGATTGGGTGTCGACAGAAGGGCGCAATGGAAATGCCCTCATTGTCGAGCTTCGTCACCAGCTGTACTTCGCCCTACCTCGGAATCTGCATCCCTTGAAACCATTCTAAGCGAGATTCTTGATATGAAACGTCAATTATTAAGCTTACCATCTCTCGTCGAAGATATGAGAATTATCAAAGACGAGCTGAGTGATTTAAAAACAACTTGTGACTCATCCAGTAGTAAGCTCGACGAATTCAGTGCACGACTTGTGGAGCTGGAGACAAAGGTCTTTGCATTCGAGCATCTTCACGATACAGTAAACACGTTGCAGGCCGAATTAACTAGGACAAAACTCGAGCTATCTGTACAGGACCAACGATCCAGGATGAATAACGTAGAGATCAAGGGAATTCCTCTTAAAAAAGATGAGAACTTATTCTCATTTATAGATTCCATCGGTCGTAAGATAAATTACAACTGTCCTAAGACTCAGATAAACTATATTACACGGGTTCCTATGCACAACTCGAAAGAGAAATTGATAATAGTGAGTTTTCTAAACAAATACATAAAAGACGACTTTATCGCAGCCGCTCGTGCCTATAAAAATCTGTCGACTGCCGACTTGGGATTTAATGATACACCAAAACGCATTTACGTCAACGACCATCTGAGTGCTGAGAATAAAAAACTGTTAACAATGGTTAAAAGTGTTGCTAAAGATAAAAAGTACGAATTTGTGTGGGTTAAGCACGGAAAAATACATGTACGAAAGAACAATGAATGTAAACCATTCATAGTCAGAAAGGATGCTGATTTAAACAAACTTGTGTAAAATACCACTTATTATACTTTGACATAACATATACAACATTAATTAAACACATCATAGAATCATTTTGCATCCATTCTGTTGTTGGTAAAATGTTTTACACCCCTGACTTACTAATGAGCTTAACACCTTCTCATTGTGTCCGCGCTGGTTGCATTGTAGCATTACTGCGTGGGAAAATATTTGTCTCGCTTGCACTTGTTTGTTTGGGGCATCGCTGCTTTCTCGCTCGCACGGTTGTTTACAACTTACTGTGGCATGATTCTTACCTTTCCGAACTAATCGTTTATTTTTACCCACTCGTGAATAGTTATTTTATATTTTTATGGTGCACATATTTTAAGCAACTGCAATTTAAATTAGAAATGATCTGTTTTATTCTTACTATTTATACTTTTACGTATGCAACTTTTGTTGACATTTACAATGGGTGATTTAAATGAATTTCAATTGACGGTTTATTACCAAAACGTTCGTGGACTGCGAACAAAAACAGACACATTTTATCGTCATGTATCAATGAACTCCTACGATGTTATTGTGTTAACTGAGACTTGGTTAATAGATGGTATTTTGAATTCTGAGCTCTTTGATGAGCGTTACATAGTCTGGCGTCGCGATCGAGACTACAACATGACTATGCAGTCCCGAGGCGGTGGTGTTCTTATTGCTACGCGAAGAGATTTGCCGGTTATCTCCCAACCGCTGTTATTTTCCACAGCAGAAGACCTGTGGGTTAACATACGCTTTAAAGACGCACATTCGCGTAACTGTATGAATTTATACATATGTGTCGTCTATGTCTGTAGACAAAACCAAGGCCTTTCGTTTTCATTACAACTGAGTAACTTTCTTACAAAACTAAATGAGATTTATATGAACCATACTTCGGATATGTTTTTAATCCTTGGAGACTTTAACATGAGTGGCATTTCATGGATCCCTTCAAACAGTAATTATCTGTCGCTGGAACCGGTGAACCTTAGTAGTAATGATGAATACTTGCTTGCTGATGAGCTGTGGACACTGGGTTTCGGCCAGTATAATTCGGTAAGTAATAGGTATGGTAAATTTTTGGATCTAGTTCTGTCTAATAAAGTAGTTCACGTTTATGAATGTTCAGAACCTTTAGTAACTACGGACCCTTATCATCCAGCTTTATTCATTAACATTCATCAGTTCGCAATACGTACCTTGGAATGTGCGCCGCAAATGCGGTATATTTATAGTAAGGGAGACTTCCAGTCTTTAAATAATGGGATAAGTGCTATTGACTGGGGTCATGAATTTTCGTCTCGTTCAATGGATGATTCAGTTGAGTTTTTTAATGACACTTTATCTAAATTGCAGAAAAAATATATACCTCTGAAAATTGTCCGTAAAAATAAATACCCTACATGGTACAGCCGAGCACTTATAAGAACAATTAGAGAAAAATTTAAATATTTAAAAAAATTTAAGATATATGGTAATATATCTGACAGTTTAACATTTAAGTTATTGCGTGAGAGAGTTAAAAATATGGAATCTGAATGTTATAACACCTACGTCAGATTGACTGAGAATGCAATTAAACAAAATCCAAAATATTTCTGGACTTTTGTTAAGAACCGTCATAAGTTAAACGCAATACCTAGTGCACTAAATTATAATAATGAAATGCTTCTCACGGGGGAATCGATTTGTGAAGGGTTCTCCTCCTACTTTCTTTCTACCTTTCTTAATCATGACAATGGCAATACTTGTGCCTTATCCTCAACTTCCCTTTGTCCTTCTTCACCGAATTTAATATCTGATATTGGCCATATTGAGATAAAACGTGATGCTGTGGAAGATATGCTCCTTAAGCTAGATACTTCTAAAGGCGCAGGACCCGATAATATTTCATCTCAACTTCTAGTAAGGTGTGCGGCATCTATCTCTCTTCCCATCACAATTCTTTTTGCTAAATCTCTCTCGACGTGTGTCGTCCCTAGACTGTGGAAATCCGCGTTTATAACACCTGTGCACAAAAAAGGGGCTAAAACAGAAATTACAAACTACAGACCAATTTCTAAACTATGCATCGTAGCTAAAGTATTTGAGAGAATCATCTATAATCAGTTAGTTCCTTGTCTTTCGAAATCTTTTTCATCCTTTCAGCATGGCTTTTTGAAAAATCGATCCACTGTTACGAATCTGACCTTATTTAATGACTTTATTACTAGCGCTATGGATGGAGGCAGACAGGTTGATGTCATTTACACCGATTATAGTAAAGCTTTTGATCGAATTGATCACACGATCTTAATTAGAAAGCTGGAATTTGTGGGAATCCGCGGAGATTTACTCAGGTGGTTCTCCTCGTACATTGAAAATAGGTCGCAAGCTGTAGCACTGAATAATTACATGTCCAGCTGGGTTCTAGTACCTAGCGGAGTCCCACAAGGCTCATTGCTCGGTCCGCTTCTGTTTATTATATATGTAAATGACATCGATCAATGCCTCCAATCATCAAATTTATTGTGCTTTGCTGATGACATGAAAATTTTTCGAACAATATCATCGAGTGAAGACATGGATCTGCTGCAGAGTGATCTTCGGCGACTTGAATATTATTGCCAGTTAAATAAATTGGACCTCAACCCCTCAAAGTGCTCAGTTATAACATATACCAGAAAGCGCTTAACCTTAGAAACTTCCTACAACTTAGGTGGCCATACCTTACCGAGAATCAACTCCGTTCGGGATTTGGGTGTGCACCATGATTGCAAGCTGCTCTTTGATTCTCACATTGATGCTATAGTCAAAAAAGCTTCAAAATCACTTGGGTTCATAATGCGACTGTCCAAATCCTTTACACAAGCTAAAACTCTTAAAATATTATACTGCACCTATGTCAGGAGTAACCTGGAGTACGCATCACAAATATGGAATCCACGATACATCAAATACATAGACCGTATTGAGAGAATACAAAAACGCTTTATTAAGTACCTTTGTTTTCATCAAAAGATCCCATATCAGTCAGTAAATTATTATAATCTTTGCAGGAAGTTTCACTTATTACCACTTTTTCGACGCAGAGAAATTGCTGACTTTATTTATTTGTTAAAAATAATTAATAATGACATCGACAGTCCAGAACTCTTATCAAAACTTTTCTTTAACATCCCACATAAATTAGTTCGTTTCAATCCACCACTACGTATACCGAATGCGTCTACCAATTACAGACAAAATAGTTATATTGTGCGAGCAAGCCGTTGCTTCAACAACCTGTGCAGGCAGCATGATTTCGATCCATTTATAACCAGTGTTGTGTCGGCGAGAAGGTGTCTAAGCCGTAGCTTCTTCAAAAGTTAGATTAGTTTTTCTATATTTTGTTTTTGTTCCTACCATTGTTCTTGTATTATTTTTAATTTTTTTACTTTATTTTTAATTTTTTTACTTTATGTTACTTTATTTTATTTTAGTCTGGTTATTTGACTGGTTGGCAATAAGTTACATATTTTATTTTTATAAAACCTGTGCATGCTCAGTTTGCTCATTCTTTTTACAATTGTTACACTATTGCTATAAGTGAAGACTTGTCATTGGCTCCCTGTTAACTAAACTTGTGTTATTTCTAGTTATTTTAGCTGTAAGTCTTCCATGTTACATAAATAAATAAATAAATAAATACTTATTTTTGGTTTTGGTTTTACTGATTCATAAATAATTGTAGTTATGTATACATTTTATGAGTATGAATACAAAAAAATTGCAAGCATCAAATTCTATTGACCTAAATATGTTTAGAATCATGTTTCATATTTTTTTACTACCTAGTAACAATACAATATAGTTACAAAACTGTTATTTTATAAAATTCAATAGTTTGCAATTTGGACAAAGTATGATTTATTTAATCGTTTTGTTATCATTTATAAATATTTGAAATACAATTAAACTTTACTGAGAAATAAAGGTGTTCTATTGTTTCACTATTTTGATACGATTTTTTCAAAATTATTGCAATCCAATTATTTTCACTACTTTTGTGTACATAATATCTTTTCGATATATTTTTTGAATCCCATCACTATTTCACGCGAAAATCGAATGTTTCTTGATAATTGTCAAATCGAGATCGGTATTGTACTCGATATCTAGAAATTCCGATTGTTTGTCGTTTTGTTTACGTTCTCGGAACGAATGTGAAAGAATCACTAAGTATTAGAGTACCGGCATACTGAAAACTTTTAGTCGGCCGATAGTTTGTTTGAGCTCATTATTCAGCATGACGAGGAATGGTAGTACCTACGCACATTTCAAAGATCAGCTGCATTTAGCTGGTATCAAACGGACTGAAAACTTTGATTGGAATCAAGATTTTCTTTAGATGTTTTTTGCCAAAAATCGTTTATTTAAACTAAGCTGCAAAAAAAGCACTTTTTAAACGTCAGAAAAGACAGACCCCAAAATAACCCTTCACCGCTTCCTATTTGTTTTTTTGTGGGAAGAAGTGGCGCAACAAACTCTCCAGCTACACATGTCTGTCTGTAGGTTAGAAGAACCTTTCAAAAACCACCGGTTAAACTATTGCCCGACTCAGTGCAGTCTGCTCTTATGGAAATAATGTGAAGGTGCAATGAACTGGCATTCAGTAGAATTTTGCGAACGTGCAGTCTTAATATAGCACTTGTAATTTGCTTACTTAAGTAGTATCATGGTCATTATTTCAATAAGGCTTAATCAGTGAATAGGGCCGGGCTGGGCAATGGTCATTCTTACTTGAAATATGAAATGTTTTGCCTATTTTTAAATGTGAATGTGTATGTGTAATCAGTAGCTAAGTTTCGATAATTTTAAATGCTCTAAAAATTACATCTAGTTTTTAGTACGAAGTCGTTTCATATTTTTTTTACTGACATCATAAATTGTTTATTAATGAAAATTTTACGTGAAAATACATAGTAATCAGTTATTTTAGGAAAATCAACGTTTATGTTGTTGGTGCAAGCCCACGCTTGCAAAGATGTGACAAATGCTAGTATTTTGTCAATCGGCTAGAAGTACTTGATTATCAATATTGATACATAAAATTATAAGCTTTGTTTGTTTTGTACGCTCAATTTTAAAAATAACTTAATTATTGATTCAAATATCAATAAAAGGTTTTAGAAGCCGAAGGCCGAATCAGCAAGCTGAAGTGGCAGTGGGCTGGCCATATTAGCCGAAGAACCGATAACCGTTGGGGTAAACGAGTTCTAGAGTGGAGACCACGCCTCGGCAAACGTAGTGTAGGACGTCCTCAGGCACGGTGGAGTGATGACTTGCGCAAGACGGCTGGCAGGAGCTGGATGCGAGCAGCCGAAAATCGATCTCAGTGGCGTGCACTTGGAGAGGCCTATGTCCAGCAGTGGACTGCTATAGGCTGATGATGATGATGATGATGATGAAAAGGTTTTAGTTGAGCCACGTGTTTTGTCCCATATTTTTTAAAAGTTTATAGACAAATCCTCATGAATTATTCTAAATAATGAACCCGATATTTTTGTCAACTCTTCCGCATTGAAACAAAATAACAACAGAAAACTAGTTGTAATCGTAATAATGGTGTTTAATCCTTTTTTTAACAAAAACAAACTATTTTAGATTTTACTAATAAGAAAAAAGAAAAACATTTTATTCACGCGAGGCGCGCATTTAATGATAACTAATTTATATCACGGAACTGACATTATAGATAAACATAATATAATTGATCACAAATCATCATCTGATTACTTACTTAATGACAATAGCTATTTATAATACCCAATTATATACGGAACTTAATATCTTATCAAAATAATTGATTTTATATTCATTTGATGACATAAAGGGCTCGTGGATCACATCATTATCTGGGTTGTTCCGTTTTCAGCCTACGATGTCACATCCTACTCATCATAAACCACTTTCAATCTTATGATTTGCCTAGCCTTCTTTTTACTATTTCCATATATTAAATTCTCTTAAAGGGAAAAATTAAAGAATTGTCTGCTTATGCTTACATTTGATAGATAAAGAACACTGAAATGCCGCCAAAAATGTTACCTATAGCTCTAGATTTTCATTTTTTTGGTCTGTACGCATGCCTAGACGCGCCGAATTGAGTTAGCCATGTCTAGTTCATATGTCATAGAACCATCCCTGCTAACGAAGGAAACTTTAAATCTTTGGTCGCTTCTATCATTTTATTCGATCTTTGGAAATAGTTACAGGTAGTCACCGGAAGCCACTGAGTCAATGTCCCGTATTCTTCAAAGTATTATGAATGAATGAATATCTTACTAGCTTGTACTGATTTCACAGTACGCTCGTTCATAAAAACTTTAAGTTAAAGTTAAACTAGTCATGTACACGAGCCTCTCTTTCGATCTAAAACCCGATAACCCCTTAGAGGCAACTTTTTGAAGTCCGCACAATACACGACCAAGAGGTCAGTTAAAAAGCCCCTAAACTCTAAAACTAACAGAAAAAAAAAACATTTTTCTAACTGAATCATACGTTTTTAACCGCAAAACAAGATTAGATCACATGTCATTGACACAACTTTTACATCAGTAGTCTAAACACCAACTCGAACGCATATCGCCTACAAAACATGTCATAAGGTAAAACTCGAATGAAAACCGCCCAAAATCCCCTGTCTGGAACAAAACATCCGTTACTCAATATTATACAAGTAGAATTTAGACGGTTAGGTAAAATACCTTGAGTTCTGCTAGTAAAATGCTTGGATACGCTTACGGAATGCAAAGCTGTGTAAATCTGAGAAGCATGTGGAAGATACGATGGAAATTGTTGTGCAGTTATTATTCTTTAACTTTTCTTTAAAGACATATTCCTTATGATAGTATAGATAACTAACTTTACCTAGTTACTTTCACCCACATCCTGTGGGAACTAAACCCCGCTGCTGGATAAAAGGGCTATTTCACACTGAAATCATTTTTAAAAACGCTCTACTACTTTCTGAGATTATCGGCCAACTCTTCGGTTTCATGATGAGTACCTATAGATAATCAGATAACCAATTAATTTTGATGTAGGTACAATAATTTACAAAATTGCCATCAAATCAAATCAAATCAAATCATCTTTATTCTCAGGCATCAAAGGCCCATAGATAAATACCTTAAAACTAGCATACATAATATGATATACAAAATTGCCATCAAGTGTTGCCACCGCTATAAAAATTCCAAGGAATAAAATATTGTCATACATACACACAATGGAACTTAAATCTACTACACGATACGTCATAATTCCATTTAGCTCTCACGAGACGGATAATCACGACAAACAAACAAACATTACTACTATATATACATAGTATTACCACATATTATCACTTCTTAGACACCATTGGCTGTGTTTCGGATGGCACGTTAAACTGTAGGTCCCGGCTGTCATTGAACATCCTTGGCAGTCGTTACGGGTAGTCAGAAGCCAGTAAGTCTGACACCAGTCTAACCAAGGGGTATCGGGTTGCCCGGGTAACTGGGTTGAGGAGGTCAGATAGGCAGTCGCTTCTTGTAAAGCACTGGTACTCAGCTGAATCCGGTTAGACTGGAAGCCGACCCCAACATGACTGGGAAAAGGCTCGGAGGATGATGATATTATCACTTCTTAGTAACAGCTAAGTAACCGTGCCTTGTGAATACGTGGCTTATGTTTGACTTTTAATAATACCCTCGGTGTGGGGTTGGTTTATGTATGTGTAGATCACGTGTAAATTATTTAATTGAACAACAAAGCACTTGTCATATTCAAAATGCCATCATAAACTCATAAACGTTATCCTACTAAAGGTGTTTAATTATATTTCAGGCTAGGCTTCTAGGCTTCTACCTAATAGAAACGAAAGCTGATCCAGAAAATAAAACAAAATTAGCAGCTTAGTGTAATCTACGCCTATGAAGCCATGTCCTGTAATTTTGAATTATATAAATTGCAATGAAAAAATTAAAAAATCCTTTTACAACAACCTCAGATCAAACAACTATTTCAGTGTTTGCATTTTTTTTTGTTTTTAACGGCGATAGCTGATGTAAATACGTATTGTTGCATTTTTTTTTTAAAGAAATGTCCGATAAAGAAATGTCTATATTAATTGCTATTAAACCGTAGGAGGTAGAACCAGGCCTCTGTCACTCGATGTACTTGCGCGCGATAAATGCCTACCGCTCGCTGGGTTACCGGTAACCCCACGCGGCTCAGGGCTTTCGATAACCGCTCGCGACGCGCGCGCTCCATTATTATTATTTTTACTTCGTGGCATGTTATGCTGTTGGTTTGTATTAGGTTTTTTAAGCTACCTCACAAACTGAAGGATTATTTTGAGTTGTGTTGGTTTATATGCGACTATTGTAAGATTTAGAAACATTTTATATGTATGAACTTATCTAGTAATTCTATTTTTTAAAATAAATTAATACTTATCTACTTTATGATTTTAACAACAGAGATCATTAGGTACTTATTTTACTTTAGATACCTACTTAGTTATATGAACTGTATTGTGAGTTTTGTAGCTCAAAACACATCTCAAGTGTAAGTAGGTATAGTTCTGGTCCAACTTAATGACGACTCGGAACATTACGCGTATCGCTACGCAGAAACCAATTTTAGGTATGTATCAACACTCGACGGTGTTGTACCATATGGGGTATGGCACTTGTGCTCGAAAAATAGTTGGAAACCGCCTTTGATTTTGACGAAAGCTTTACTTAAGTACTTACTTACCTATGCTTACGTATCAGGTAATATTTAGTAATATGTACCCATACTCCATTTTAGTAGGCTATTTAATACAATAGTAAACTAAAGAAAAATATTCTTGATATTACTTTTTATTTAAAAACTCAGTTTTAAAAAAGGCTATCTTAAAATAAGCGTAACTTTGTTTTCCTACTTAAATATTAATAAATTGTAAGAAGCAACCCTAAGCACGGCCACGGCACGGTTGCGGTCACTGAACTGTGCGCTATCGCATTGGAATAACAATCAAGCGCTCGAGCTTTTAAGGTTCATTTTATAACGCAGCTAGGAATTTGTAGGTAATTGGGGAACTTGTAGGTGCTTATAACAGTAGGTATGGACTTTTTTGTATGGAGTGATTTATCTGTTACGTAGTAACTATTATATAATCTGTGGTAGAACTACGAACCCCGGTATCTGTTAACTTTTGGCACATCCTGATTCAAAAAACACGCAAGTAATATCAACAACCTACAAACTTTCATCCCACCAAACCTTCAACAAGAAAATGACTAAAAAACTAAAACAACCCTGCCAGCACCGGCCGTCAGTCAGTCTACATCCCACGGGTTTTTATCTCAGTTTCTGCGCCTATACATTCGAGTCACGCCAATGGCATCCTTGAATGTACACTACGACATTTCGTATTCACTGCCTGCAGTCATTTCACCAGTGACATTTGACATACAAGGTTCAATGTACGAGATTGGAGTGTGTAAGGTATTCCATCGAAATTGGATCGAAAAAAGGCGTTGGACTTTTGAGGGTTAGATGTATTAATATAATTTGCTAATTATGCACCGAAATACTCAAACGTTACAGAACTGTAAGTTTTCCTGTCGTAGCTTTTTACGTCAATGTGGCAAATCTTTGAGTAAATTTGAGTTATCTGTAAAAATTGAGTGGTGTTTCAGTATACTCCTGATATTATTTTCATTTATCAATATCAATGAAAATTCAAGTCAAAAGTACTTAAACATTAGTAAAGTAAGGTTTTTTTTTATCAGATGTAACTCAAAAAACTCAACAGAACGTAAAAAATAGATATCACTCAAAAGTACGTACCTATTACAAAAGCATGAAATATTAATAACTGGTCATATTTTCTACCCTAGCAACGGACCCTAGATATCCGATAACATAAGAAAACCTGTTTATCAATCTACCGTTTTGCTTAGAAACCTATCGTCCCTTGTCACTACCACAAAAGGTTATTGCCTCGAAATGAGACACGTGTAAATCAGTTATATACTAAATTATGACAAATCATGTAAGTTACACAATGTAAACGTGATATAATATTTTGAGCTGACTGTCAGAGAGTTGAAATTTGATACTCAGCTGTGCTACATAGATACTAGACTAAACAATAATGTGAAATATTTTTGCATGGGTCAAATTCCGTACAATACTACCAGTTTTGCTTTACTAATATTGATAAATTTACTCTGAATACACAGATAGTTAGATAGTTTGGAGCCTGAGAAAGAGACATAGGCATAGACTTCTTACCCCGGTTGCAGAAAGAGTTAATCTCTCGGGACATCAGTGGAACTGCGTGCAACAGCTAATTTTGAATATATAATTTATGAAAACACTGTTATGATTAATTGCCTTGTTAACAATATAAGAAAACTTTCTGAAAATTAAAAAAAAAAAATACCTTCAGCCCCTCAAACGGATAAACTAAAACATAACATTCCTTTTCAGTGTTCGACGCAACTGCAAAACCCCCGTCAGGCATTCTTAGCGGCAATGGAAACCAATATGGCGACTATGACGAATGCCTCGGCATCGACGGCGCGGTCAGAGGAAAGTACTGCCTCGCGTCTCTGCAGATAAGCGTCGGTGGAGACAAAAATCTGGATGAAATCGACAGCTTGGTGCACAGCGGTCATTATATTAGGAGTAATGTTAGCGATGTAAGTGAAAACTATTTTTATTACCTATATATATATTTTGCTTATGTTTTTGACAGTGCTTTTGCACTAGCGGATTTTGACGCGCGCGGTTTTTTTACGGGCGACACATTCCGAGCGATAAAAATCTGTCGCTCGGTTTTACACGACATCTCGCGGCAACGTTCGATACGAGCAACGCCATGTGCCATCCGCTAGTGTGAAGTGTTGTTGTAAAACAATAAAAGCAAAAATATCTCATAAAAAATATTGTAGGTATATATTGTCCAATTTTCGGGCATTTGTTCATCTCTAAAAACTTTTTTCAGTTCGAAACGATTCATGAAAACAAAATAACCAAAGTCCACCTAACCCACAATTTTGTTTTAATAAATCGTGCCCTAGAACATTTTTTCTAGGAAATACCTTTTCATATTTTAATATAAAACGGCTACTCCGTGAATGAAACTGAATCAGGAATTTCCTTATCGAATTATGAATTTCCTGAGTATTCCATGTAATAAGTTCATATGTATGGAAGAAAACTGTTAATCTATTGTCTTATATCAGTAAACAAAGCCACAGAAGTGACTTGTATTGAGGAAAACCATTTTTGTTTTTACCAACGATATATTTATGACATATCAACTTAACACTTGTCACTCAAATTCTTATGCTAACCCTTAATAATTCACGTCATTCTCGATTGTCAGATTTCAAATAATTATATGACATTAAAAATATAGAGTGGGCTGAAATGAAATTAGATTCCCCTAATGTCTCATTTTAAAGCTCATCAACTCATGTACCTGTCACCAATACGGATATGGTTCTACCAAATGATTATGTTAATAATAACGTAAACTGGTTATTGACCTTCTAACCTTGTTATTAACAACATTATGTACTTTAAAATCATTATATCAGCCTAAAATAGTAACGCGTAGGACTGCGTAAAAAAACGCGAATATTTTAATCATTTTAATTATAATTTTATAGAATCATTTTTATAGAAAAATATGGTTCGTCTCGCTATTTATCGGTTACAGGTGTTCAATTTAAATTGATAGGGCCGTTAATTGGTTTTGTAGAATATTTTAACAAATGTTTTTGGTCGACAATGTACCTATTATTGTAATATAATAAAATTATTTTAACAATAGGTTCTATTTTCGGCTATATAAAAATTTATTTAATTGCTGGTTATTTTTCTATACTGCCTTTCAGTCATGGTGAAATAGTGCCAATAAGTCTGACAGCCGGTCTTACCTAGGGGTAACTGGGTTTAAGACAATCACTTCTTGTAAAAGACTGGTATTCGGCTGCCGGCCCCAATATACTTGGAAAAAGGCTAGGCAAATGATGATGATTTTCCTAAAGATTATTTAACTTTTCACATTTCTATTTTCAATGTAAGCAACCATGTCTTCTAGCTCTAATAGTAAAATAAAATGAAATGCTAACAAAGCTAACGATACTATAAATACTCTACACGTGTTTTACTAAACTACTTATCACAATACGCTGTATCTAAGTGAAGGCATGTGATAAGTATGTAACTTATATACGACAGTTAATCTGTCTTTATGGAAATCGTATACCATAATGGACTCTCCCATTGATAATGGTCAAAAATAATAGTAGGTTGGCAATCGTTACAGAATAAAATTCGGTATCTACAATTTCATACCTTTTAAAATTGATTCTAGAAGGAACTAGGAAGTTTTCTCAGAATCTTCAACATATGTTCGTAAAAACACTCAAGCTCTCGTAAACTTTGCCTTGCTGAAAACAGTCATTTAAAGTCTCACGTAAGTCCAGTAAGTATTCTTTCTTTTCCTCTGCAGGTATTCTTAATTATATGTTTATGCCACTATCAGTTAATTTTGTGACAGCAAACATATTCGACGAAATCCGAAAATCTATTAATTTAGTATGAAGCAAAAATAATTCTTCAGAAACAAAAAAGCCTTAACTATGTATGTAAACAACATATCGCACGCATTTTACCCCAAATGTTGCATTTTGTAGGTGGGGTGATGTCGTAAGATCTGTTGCAAGAATGCACTTAACTTGGCCAGGCCTTATAACCGTGACCTTGGGCAAAAGCCTGCTTTCCAGCCTTGGCCAATTGCGCCATCGTACAGGTTTGGGGCTGATTGGTAGCCCGGCTTTCTTAATTGGAATATTATGTTTTAATAGTAGTGTCGGTTAAATGTTTTAGGTCAGTTTTGTTAGGCTGTTGTTCACTTTAGGGTTAGTTGATATCGCGGTTGTTGGTACTTCTAAGCACAGTTTTTCAGAGTCTTAGAATGACTCTGAAAAACTGTGCATATGTGTCTGTGCACGTATCAAGCTCTGGTTGTTAATCTATCTATATAAATAAAAATGAATTGTTGTTCGTTAGTCTGATTAAAACTCGAGAACGGCTGGGCCGATTGAGCTGATTTTGGTTTTAAAATGTTTGTCGTAGTCCAGGGTAGGTTTAAACGGTGAGCAAATAAGGAAAAATTGCGAAAATTAAAAAAAGTAATGTGTCGTGTGTTTGTGACTTACTAAATATGCCTCCAATAATTAGGCGGTACGAAGTTCGCCGGATCGGCTAGTAAACAATAAAGATAAGAGCGGTGCTTTCGGAAATAAACTGTAAATAAAATCAGGTTCTATAACTATGATTGACGTTTTTGCATCAATAAGTAGGGTTAATATTAGATATAAACTGAGGTCTGCGTGCAAACATGCGTCAATGCAGAACCGTTACGGCAAAAGCAACTTTGTTTCGATTACATAACTTTGCATGCACACCGCAAAAAAGTATAAGAACAGCTGTAGCATGTGAACGATAATGACCTTTTATTTTACAACTATTTATCCTCCTTACTGTTAATGCGTCACTTGTTTTTTTAGGGTTCCGTACTCGAAGGGAAAACGAGACCTTTTTAATAAGACCGTCCGTCTTTCACCAGGCTGAACCATGAGACCTTATAAAAATATAAGACAATTGTCACCGATGATGTGTTTGTTATGCCTCCATTACAATAACAAAGCTAATTACAACTGTAAACTAGAATAAAATAAATACTTCAGGAGTGCTCTTGCAACAAACCATTGCAACAAACATGTTGATTTTGATTTTCATAGATAACGGTATGGAACCCTTCGTGCACTAGTATGACTCGCGCTTTGCCGGTTTTTCTACATAACGATCTTCACTTAACCTGATACACCATGATTGCTTCAAAAGACATTGTCTTATTTACATTAATGGCTCATCTGGTCTTCAAAATAGGCCGTGACCTGACACATTTTGTTTTGGTATTTATTCTCAGAAATCGACATTTGGGAAAAATGGCACCGCCCTTTAAAGAATATGAGGAGTCTTAAAATCGCTGACAGACACAAAACTTGGCTTAAATATAGGAGTCATGAATCGAAATTAGGTAACAAAAACATTATCATCTCCCGAGCCCCTTTTCCCAGCTTTGTTGGGGAGTACCAGTTTACAAGGAGCGGTTGTTCTGTCTGACCTCTTCAACCCAGTTACCCAGGCAACCCAATACCCCTTGGTAAGACTGGTGTCTGACTTACTAGCTTCTGACTACCAGTAACGACTGCCAAAAATGTTCAATGACAACTGGGATCTATAGTTTAACATATTATTATGGTCAAAAAAAAAATATGCTAACAAGTCAGCAGAATTCTTTTGAAAATATAATAAACCTGTATTACAATATATTACATGACAAACTAGTAAAAAGGCCTTCAAACAATCCCGCCATTTCAGTCTAGCGAGTTCGTGATTCACTTACGAGTAAAATACGAGAATATGACAAAGTTTTTGATTACTAATTCTCTATGAATATATTACAATTTGAGCAGACTTGTCTAGTAAATAGGGCAAATCAATAATGTTACTATTGAGTCACTTTTCTTAAAAAATACAGGTTTGTTATTTCTGTCTACAATTCTGAGAACTTAGCATGGATTAATGTAAAAATAGAAGGTATAAATATTTAAATTGTAAATTTAATCAATGATTCGTTTCATTCATAAAATGAAATCACGTGTCGGACACAGTCTGATATACTATCTTATATAATTTTCTTATAAATGAAAATTATGCTATTAAAAAAAAACTTGCAGGTGCATTCCACTCCAGTTGTAGCTATTTAAAACTTTTTAATAAAAACTCGTCGAAAGTTTTCCTTACTCTATTTCTATTCAGTCACAATAGGATTAAAGATTTAGGCTACACAATGACAATGGTTAACAGCTCGTTAAACACTAATTAATTCAACCATAAAAACTCAAAACGTCAACTTAACTTATAAGTAAATGCTTATCAATGCGACACCCATATCAAGAGCTACTGTTTACAGTATCATGACGTCTTTAACCACCATATTGTAACAATCCATAGAAAACAAAATGAATAGCAGAGATGTCATAGCGCAAAATCTAAGAAAGTAGCGCGCTAAAATGCGGGTATTCGAGAGACGAGGAATCTTGCTAGATCCGCTCTTACACGCCGCCCATTATTTTCACAATATAATCACCAATCAATCAAGACCAATCTTTGACTGATTGGTTTTGATTTGACAAGGAACCCGAACTCGTTACTTCCAGTAACTTATCACGCCTATCGTACATAACTTGACCTATGTACAAGAAGGTGCCTGGCCTACCTCCCTTATGACACCTCTGCTATAATTCCTTCCTCAGTGTAACAATCAAATTCGCGAACGGAACTCAAAGATTCAAGGTCGGCTCCACCGTTTTAAAGTCTGACCACGTAATATTAACGTTACGAGACATCTTTTGTAAAAAAAATATATTATACATGCGTTGCATACAATGGCACATGTTTCGAGTTTTTTAGAGTTCCGCATGGTTGGGGCAAAAACGTTTCAGTAAATGTTGTTTTAAACAAAACCTATTTTATTTGAACGGTACCCTGAAACGTTGCTTTATCGTTATTAAGGGTAGTTATAAATTTCAATCCCTAATTAAAATATTACATACATAGTAAAATGTAAAATTTAGGGTATTATAATATTACTTTATCGTAGCTAAAGTAAACCAATTTATGGACTACGGAACCCAATAATTATACCAACTATCTGACCTTACGTGCCAATCTTGTCCAACTCGTTACATAGTTTAACAAATACGTAATTTTCAAATAAAAAATAAATACATTTTATGTGCCTAAACAATAGTGATCTTGAAATATTATAATGTCTAGAACATTTCTTAAAATAATCTAGGCAAATAAAGTTAATATGCGAGAGATCGTAAAAACTTGGTAGTTACGGATATACAGATTGTAGTAGAAATGAAAACAAGCCTTGGATCCGTTCATGTACGAATGTGTCTGTGTATCTTGCAATCGAAATCTTTTTGGCACTGGTGTCTGTCTTAGATCCATTCAAACTCTTGATAGGAAACTCCATCAGTAAAGAAAAATCAAAACTGCCAATTGGTTGTTTATGAAATAAGCAAATAGTATTATCTCTTTTGAATGCGTTTATAGGCAAAAAAATAACAAATAAATTATTTAAAGCACCTACTGTAAATAAATAAAACTAAAAAGATCTTGAAAATTCTTAAAAGCAGGTATGTAAAAATTTAAAATAAGATATTTTTTTTTTCTTTAAATACATTATAATTTTATTTTCAGTGAAAATAGGTCATGATTGTTCATTTGTAAACTATTTGTATTCTAGTTTTGAACTGTCACCTTTAACCTAACAAAAGGTGAATAGCATTGATGTATAAACAAAAGAGAATTACCAACATTCACAATGACATTAGGATTAAGTAACTAAGATTAAGGTTCGTTACACACGAGAAAATGTTTTTTTTAAGAATTGTCTGAGCCAACAACCGTACTTACTTTAGAAATGATGAAAGCCAATTCAAAAGCAACCGAAATTTTTTGTTGTAAATAATCTAAAATTTTTATATTTTTTAACTTTTATTTTTAATTAAAAATCCTTTTTTACAAAAAATAACACAGACTGCAATGATGCAGCTAAAATGTTCTCCTAAGTCTGATAAATACTAAGTTTACTGAAAACCGCATCAAAACCAATTCAGTCAAAGTGAGATAATCACGCAGAAACGTACCCTACCTACATACATAAAGATCAAATTAAGAACCTCCTTTTATTGAAGTCTATTAAAAAATAATTTAGATTGCTAAAACTAAATGCTCAACTGCAGTTCAATAACAACATTGGAAGTAACGTCAACACAGATGTACTACACAACAATGGTATGCAACATAAAGTTGCTGCCAACAATCGCCAAGCATATAACCAGCCTAAAAGACACAATGACATATAACAACTGACAGGTCTCAGGTTCAAGGACGACATTACTGGAGCATGATATATTGTCTCCACGAGAACATATTAACATTAATTTAAATAATCATTCGTATTCAAATATGATTAGATAATTCGTTTTCAGATATGGTTCTGACTGTGACTAATGATAAGGCCTAGGCTGTTTCTACCAGCTGTCATTTGTAGATCTTTGACACTTAGTAGAAACTTGGAAGTCTCGTAACTTTTGTTACCAAGGGGTAGCTAGAGTATTACTTGTTAGGGAAAGGCTAAGTTAGGAAGACACTTAATTTACCTAAAGTAATAACAATCCTTTCAAGACTAAGCTGATCGTATGATTTTAAAGGAAACTAAATTCGATTTATTGTCACAATCTGATGAGTTTGTTTGATTGAACTCGCTAATTTCAGGAATAACTGGTTCGATTTGCAAACTACTTTCATTATTGGATAGCCCATTATTTGAGAAAGGCTTGTCAGATCATGTCATGATGGCAGAAGCACGGTGTAGTTCCTAATGTACGTAGGTAAAGCTGAAGGCGTAGGCTAATACTTTAAAATTGACGTCTTTATAAATTGTATTTTTAGTTTACGTAGGAACTTAAAATAATGATGACGATCTAATTAAAAGCTGCCTATATCTATACTACTACAAGCTGTTGATTTGCATCCGTGCCACATTCAAGGACGTAATTATGCTAATGATTATCGACCCAAATCAACAAAAAAATTGGTACGTAATTTTTTTTATTTTTTTTTTTCGGAATTCCGTCAATGTCATCTAACCGTATTTAAACTTGGCGCGTGTGTTCCTGGCCTTAAAACCGTGCTGTGCTCTCACACAAACGCAAACACAAAGCATACGCAACGATTCATACATTTCATTCATAAAAGTGGATTACTTCTGAAATACTACGACATTACAATGACAAAAAAAGCAGTGCATATTAGCTATTTCCCGTCAACTGTAATTCCAATCGATTATTTACGTATTTTATGTCCTCCTCCTGAAGTATGGCACAAATGCAAATCAACACCTTGTATAATAAACATTTTCTTGTTTCTTTGTTTGTATCCTAAAGGCTACGGAACTACTGAATCGATATGTTGAAAGCTGCACTCCTCCCGAGTAACATAGGCCATTTTTTCCAGGTACGGGCAGTAATTTCCACGGGACGCGGTCGAAACCGCGGGAAATTGACTAGTCTATAATAAAGTTAATTTCCGAAAATAAGTTCGGATAGCCTTTTGTTTTAACTTCGTATAACGCCTACAACTCGCGCTTTATTAATTACCTACTACCTACGCCTAGCAAACTTGATAAAATATTGTTAATGTTACATTTTATTAATTTTATTTCGGGGTATTACATTTACATTTGAGATACAAGAAATTAGAATTTGATAACCTTCTTCTTTCCAAGCCTAAGATTCCAAGCATAAGATTCTTTTCTTTTTGGACCAAGTTACAATATTTACATTTTAGAGTGACTTAAAATTCATATCACGAATCCAATTCATCATTCTAAGATCATCTGCGTGATAACCAGAAAATTTTATTCCTACAGAAAGACAAACAAAACATTCATAAAGTGTGTAACAAAAAACTTAGCCACGTTGTCACATAAACATGAATGGTAAAAGTTTTGCCCATATTAAGTTTCCTAGTTTCGAATATACTAAGGAAACCCGGTAAACCCCAATATTAAATTCCATGACACTTTTGACATATTTGACGTTTTTGGCAATGGTACTCGGGTCTTTATTCGTGTGCTAGACATTTTTGTTATGAGTCAAAGTTAAGCTAAATATAATGTACCCATTTTTCATATATGTACCTACTTGCAAAAAAGTATACAAAAACCGGTTCAAATGAATCTAGTATATTCCATATGCCTAGTAAATAGTTGGTAGAAGCTTATATCATTAAAGCGTACTGTTTTTAACTCGATTATAAATGCATTTGATTCGGCAATATTAAAACAAGCGTGGTACATAAAAATATCATAAAGCTCATGTAAACCTTATCAGTAAATACTGCATAAAGATCACACAATAATTCTTCCATCCAAACCAAGCAATGATAAAGAAAAACAATACACATCAGAACCAAACTACAACAGAACATATTCATAACATAGAAATCGCGGTATCTTTGAGAGCTACGAACAATACCGAACCAAAATTGGATAGCATTGTCTTCACAAAGGGTTGATATCTATACATAAATTCTTTGTATATTTTCAGCAATTCTTGGTCAAGGGCTATTGTGTAGCAATTCGATTGTGATTCAAAATCAAGTGTGGGGACCAAATAAGCGAACAAAGTAGATGGACGGTGGACTCTCAGAATATTAACTAGTTGGGAACCTTGGATTGTTTCGCGTTCGTGATCTAGATGATCATTATGTTATGTGTTAATAGTTTATTTATTAGCTTTTGCTTGTGGGTTTGATTCAGTTTTTCTTAATAACTATACTTTATCATAATTTAAATTGACTGTTTGTCCTCATTTATCTCTAGAGATATCGTTACTTTTATTGAGATTCAATTTATGTATATTTCCTCAGACTTTTTATTTCATAACTAGCTGTTTCTCACGGCTTCAGTCGCGTTTAGGGAACTACTATCCCACACCTAGATAAAAGCAACCTATGTCCTTTCTCAGACTCTAGCCTATTTACCATGAAAATCAGTTCGAATACGCGACCAATAGACCGAAAGTCTTGAGCTAAAGATGATTTTACAACCAAATATCACCATCTCCTAACTAATCATCTCTTGTTACAGATGGGTCACCGAGTCCCAAGGTACTCCAGCTTATTATGGGGAGTCTGCATCCCCAGTTCTTGCAGCAGCTTCGACCTGGAAGAGGAGCTGTCCCAGAGGCTGACCGGCCTTGGAGTATCAGTCAAAGTACATAACAACATGTGCTCAGTGAAGAGCTTCAAACGACCCTACTCTTTTGGAAAGACGCTTTCTATGTAAGTAACGTAAAATTAACTTATTAAATTGATGGGTTGTCATAGATGCTCGTGTCTCTAACAGAAGGGGTCAGATAGGTTGGTTATGAAACGATGGCTTAGGCAAAGTGCAAGGCGAGTTACAATTTATTCCGAAAAATTGTTGAACGTCAAGGTAGATTCATATACCTAGTACCTACTCACTAAAAAATTTGCACTATCCAATAAGTAAATTCGGATTTGATAAAACCATGTAATTCTTCCCAGCAAAACATATAGAAATTGGTGAAGGGTGGGCGTTTTGGGGACAGTTTTTTGTTGAAAAGTGCTGATTTATCAGCCCCAATTTAAATAAACGATTTTGAGTTTGACGGAATGAATACACACAAAAAAATATTTTGTACCACAATTTTTATAGGTACAATATTTAAACATAATAAAATGCAATGCAATCAATGCAACCATTTGCAATGGTCATCGACCCGTAGTACTAATTATGTGACAGACACTAGTGTTTAAATATGTATTGTGTTATCGTAGACTTGCTTTGTTGCATTGTTTCAAACGACATCCTGTTGAATCAGGGTATTTGTGCATAGTTGTGTTATTAATATTAATAACACAATATTTACTTACCTATTACGTTTTGTGATTATTTCATTAGATTAACAGCCTTGTTACATAAGCTTACGTTCTTAAACAGACTTCTCAAAATTCATTTCGCGTTTCGATAATCCATCTTTAGCGCGATTGTTGGGAAATTCTACAATGTCAGCGAAAAATCTTCAATTGTTTCTAGTAGTTATGGAAAAAACATACATTGATATAGACTAAAAATAACATTGGGAATTCCCATGGAGACTAAAATATGAACTTGTTGTAAAACAACGTATTTTAACCCTAGCAAATATAGCGTCATCAGTAGCATACAGAAAAATAGCAGGATAAATATTTGGTCTTCCATACAGAGTTCCAATAGGTACCAAACAGATACTAACATTCCTTTACCACATTAATTTGTTCTGCACAATAATTTACCACTAATTAGCGCTAACACTAAGTGTAATGAAGCGAAATGATTGATCAGCTTAAGTTATTAATTAAGGATGATTTACATACTCAAAGCGCATAATTGCACATAATGACCTTAAGCCATGGTTCCATGAGGTCATAAAAGATGTATGTACGTTTAATTAATATTAAATACTTATAGTAGGTTTGTTCGTGCATAGTTTTCGTACGTGGACTGAATTTCAAAATAGGTTTTGAATAATATTTGTGGGATTTTTTTGGTATGTTTTGACCTTAATGATCATTATTATTATTAAGTTAAATACCGGGCGAGCTTAAGGTGCATACCAATTATTTTTTTATTGGCAACCGCCAATTCTATAATTTCTGTTACTAAGCCATTGTTAAAAATACCAGTGTATATTTTTTTTCATTAAAAGCTGTACCTACTAGGGTTCCACGACATGTAGTGAGAACTATATTTCTGTCTAACCTGTCTTTTTATAAAAGCGCAATATTTAATTAATATGACAGTCGTAATATAAGATGATTCATAGTTTTATGTCATCTTTGATGCAATACTGATATGGCAGGTACCCTTATATACTTAGTATACATAGCTATACTTAACTGAGATATCATCTATGAACACATGAGGAATTACTAATTGAAACAATAGGGAAAATGATGGTGCCTTTGTTGCGATAGGTTATGTGGGGTTTTCTTAGGTAGCCCTTTATAAAAACTTTGTAGAACCAATAGGTAAGTGTTGCGACTCATGGAACCTCTTTTGATTTCGACATAAGTTTAAAACAATAATTGAAATTTATAATTGGAACATAATTTGAAACAGGCCATTCTAAATTTAAAATTATTTCCATCCAGACACCGATTGGCTCAGACTACTTGATCCTATTGAACAACCATAGAGTGAGATGAACCTTAGTGAAACCTGCATAAAGCTGCCAATACATTTAACATAACCGATTCGATTAGATGCGTCTGACTATCAGACCCAGTTCAGACCCGGTCTCAATCTAACTATCTAATGGTTCCAAGATATTCTGAGATATTGAATAGACAGGTAAATTCGTGCTATCAAAGCGGGAAGTTGTTACAAAGGCGATCATTCGTAAATGGCTGATAGGATGAATTATGTCAATGTCGATTTACTTGCAGACTATGTTGAAAAAGTCTGGTTTAAGACGTCACGAGCTCAACGTTAATCTGAAGGTGTTAGAGTTCACTTTTGAGTGAATTTAAAATGGAGCAACTGCATAATTCTTTCAAAGCTTAATTTAAAGGTGCTTAAAGCTGAGACTAGTGGTGAGACTTTTGTTCTTCTGAATATCGGAAGACGTTTCCCGTCAGAGGATTTTTATAAACGAGATACAATTTTTTATCAGATAGCAGAAGCGATCACGACCAATGACCATAGTTGAATCTGACATACATAGATTGAATGATAATGTGATATGCTAATCTATTATTTTTCTTTCCTTTTCAGCACATTCTTTCTAGCAATAATCCTGCTTCTCAGTCTAGGCACAATGCTAGACGACGGGAAAGAAGGAGTCACAAACTTTGAGAAGCTTCTTAACGCGTTCTCTCTGAAGAGGAATTTGAGGAAAGTGTTCGACCTGTCGGACTCTCCGACTAGAGTTAAGGGTGTCGATGCGTATAGAGGAATGAATGCGTTCGCTCTGCTCATAGCCCACAAGTCTATGGCGATGGCACATAACCCTTATGTGAACAAAGTCAGTTTTTCTGCTGTAAGTATTTTTTATATACTTTTCACATGAATAGTGCAGTAGAAAATAACGTACTTGGTTTCAATGAGACTTTCATCATCATATTTATTATATGGCCGGTTTCAGTCTTTAAGAAAAAGTAGCCTAAAGACGACTACAAAGTAGTTTAAACTGACTTCAAATTATAATAGTCAACAATTTTGGTTTTACTTACATATCACCCAAATTTCTATCACCTACTACTACTTTTTACATCTGAAGCTGAAACTCCATTTAAAGTTCATTTAATCAATTTCAGTACCAATTCCAGCTGCTATCTTTGACTTAAGTATTAAGCACCGCATTAAAATTTCACAAAGTCAGCTTTAAAATGAAACTCACACCTCTTAATAAAGTCTGTTAAAAATTCAATCGAGTCGCTTGGTGTGTTTTCAAGCCCTTTATTTTAAGCACTTAGCTGTGCCCTCGATACGTTAGACTCCATGATATTCTGTATTAATTACGAGCAAAATCACGACCAAAATCATCTGCCATCATCTGGCTAGCCTTTTCGGCTTTCATTATAACCGAAGTCGGCTTTCATTGTAACTGATTGCCGCTGAGTACTAGTATTTAACAAGAAGCGACTATCTATATGACCTCCTCCACCTAGTTACCCGGGCAACCTAATACCCCTAAGTGAGACTGGTTGTCAGACTTACTACTGGCTTCTGACTACCTGGAAGCACTGCCAAAGATGTTCAAATGACAACCGCGACCTACAATTTGTGTCTCCACTGTGTCTCCTTGCACTTTCAGTTTAATTATTTTGTATGATTTGGAAAGACTTGTAAAAACTTAAATTTTATTGGTGCATAAACACTCAAATCATCAAGATAAAAAAAAGCTGACATTTAATGATCGATATCTTACGACTTATAACACTTATTTTCGCAAGACATATTTTCATAACTCACTGTACATACAAGGCTTTTGGTGACAAGATTACTATGCAAAGTAATTAATGTGTGACACATAAAATTATTAGGCAATTTATTTGGTTAGTCATATTATTCAAGTGAAACAAACAGTTTTTTTTTTTTTATATTACGTAACATTGATACAGTTCAAACATCAAACCGACTCCCGACACATGACTTAAAAGTAACTTCATCTTCATTCAACTTCTGTCAAAAAGACACTAATCTTCCGTAGTTAACATGGCACTACAATTTTACTTTTTTTTCAGGTATTCGGTATGCCATGGGCAGTGGTCGGACGCTCCGCAATCCTCTACACAGATAGCTTCCTATACCTCAGCGGGTTTCTCAACGCCCACAACCTTTTAACCGACCTCGAGAAGAAAGGCACCATCAACTTAAAGGACCGACTTATAGCCAGATGGTTTAGGTAAGAGCTAAAACATTTATCGGCCCCATCATCATTAAGTAAAGATTGATTACACTTTAAAGTGCAGAAAATATATCCATTGTTTGAAACTGGTCCATTCATTAAATCCCCCTTTCTGTCATTAATCTAGATTTATTGGGATTGTTAAATATTTTGTCTTGAGTCCTTTTGTTTTGTTTAGTTTCAATCTGTTTGTTTCATTGTTTTGTACAAGGTGACTTGTTACCATAACACTGGTACCATTTACTTTAGGAAGTATGTTTTAAATTTTAGGAAGAATGTCATTTTCTTTAAGAGGTGCCAATGTCAAAACACATGGTAGAAAATTAAAATTACAAAAATACCTTTATTCTTCCAGTATTTTAAAGCTCTGCAGATGAATAGAACCTTGCATTTAAATCTACTTATTTGACTTCAGACGTATTTTCTTTGCTTCGCGAGGCACGTGTCAAAGTTCACGTTTCTTCAAACACAACGAATTCTTAATGTTGCCAGCATTTAAAACATATTTAGTAGCTCGTGAATTTTTATCTAGGGCGAACACGTGTCCACAATTTGTGTGTTTTACGAGGCAGGTCGTTACAAAGCGATTATCTTCCAGAGATACGAGTTAACCCCTCTTTTCTTTGTTAAAGCCTATTTATTTATTAAATAGGTTTTTAATGTTCGGGAAATTAGTTTGCATTATTGATTGATTTTGGTGACTATTCTCGTCATTGGTTTTTCAAAAGTGTAGAATGAAAACCCTTGACGCGTGACACTACTTTAGATTCATCATAAAGAATTTGAAACCCCAAACACAATTAACGTCTGAGTGATAAAATAGTACAGTCGAAAAATCCGATGAGGGTTTGCAAATAAATTCGGAGCACAAGACGCATATGGTGTCCATACCACCGCTGACACCTAAATTCGATTTCTTCGTAGTGACTGGCATATGGTGTTCAATAAAGACAGAAACTTTGATGAAAACTATATTTTGTTACGTCACACAATTTTTTTTAACATACGAAAGTCAATTTTTTTTTTCAAACGGTTTCTTCACCTATACGAAAGCAGACTTACAGATGTCCTGCTACCTTCCCTCTGAAATAGACCAAAATGATTTACCAATTATCCTCTCTCTTTCAGACTATTCCCTCTCTTCGTATCTCTCATGCTGTTCTGCACGTACATCCTACCTGACCTGAACAACGGTCCTCAGTGGAACCTGGTGGTGGAAGAGCACAGCAGAGTCTGCGAGAAGAACATGTGGAAGAGTTTCTTGTTCATACATAACTATTTCGGCTTTGAAGATATGGTAGGTATTAGTTGGACTATTTGAATCATTGTTTCTGCACCTTGATTCCTATGACCATTTCGCTATCATTAAAGTAGTAAGTAGGAGATGGGAAGTCATCAGATCACCCCTACGCTTTGCTTTATTTTTATTGGTGCAGCAAACTTTTTTATTATTGTGACTCACAAATTGAAAAATGTGAAATTATACCTTTTTCTGCAAAGCTCTGAATTCAAGGCAATACCTGTATTTTTTTTCGTCTTTTATAAACTTCAATACGGAGTGCACAGATTACCTATCTATGAAACTATGCTCTCTTTTTCATTTCGTCTATAACATAGCGCACAAAATGGAAAAGCCTTCGTGAATTCTGCTTTCAAACATTTTTGTTTATTTTGCTCAAAATTTAATTTAGAAGTATCGGATTCAATTTATTTTTAGTGCAAGTCCTTCAAGTACCGTCCTCTCTATTTCAAAAATGGTAACATTTACCGTTACTATCTCTAGACATCGTATTTTCTTTTGGAAGTTACCTTTGCTAGTGAATTCGTTTCTATGGGCACTTGTGAGAATACTCTTATGATATGGTAGGTATATGTGTACAGTGCGTTCACACTATCGGATTATGGTTTTTCATTCTGAGAGAATAAACACGTCGCGTGGTTTCAGATGTCATCGTTTGTAACTTTAGTACTCATTTGTTTCTTGTCGCTTGTATAGCCGCGATACCACTCGTATGTAGAGGGATTAGGGAGTAAAATAGATATTATAATACATTTGACACGAGTTTCATCAACGCACATTCAACAGTATTTTCACATACACAATATTAGTCTCTATAATCACATGCCAACATAAATGAAAACTTCATAAATATGTACACATAGCTACAAATAATAAATCCTCTACCGAATTAGCAATAGAAAAGTTGTAGGTATAAGTAATACGTACTAATTTGGTACTTCGGTAATACATATGTTAAAAGTACCTCCCTCAGCATTTAGTACACACCTTTTTGGAGTGTCACTGAAAACCTAATATTTGCATACACTATTCGTCCGTTTGATCGAATGTTTTTATATTATTAAATCATGTGTCATATGATGTGAAAAGTAATAATATACATTCGTCATATTCCTATGGGTACAGAACAAATATTTTAGATGCTTTTTGCGGATAGTGGAATTATAGAAGGTACTAACTCTGGTACAGATCTCACCAAACATTTTGCTATCACCGAACATAGCAAGTCTCGGTCAAAGTCTCTATTTTTGGTATCGGAAATTCAATGTTCCTACTGAAACCAATTGACTTTCAGTGCTAAAATTTTCATAGAAACCTGCGACACCTTTCAAAAGGGCCTTTCAGACACTCTAAAACATGCATATTGACCAATTAATGTCTCAACACCGCATAGAAACGAGGCATATACTATTACCAATAAAACGCACGATAATGATCTATGGCACATTACCCACGATTAATTAATGTAACAATGGTTATATAACGGCTATGGGAATCAGAACTCGATAACTAGATTACCGTGTCATATTAGACTTGCATTTGTGTATCGTATCTTCTAGAAATATCATTAAAGATCGCCTTCTCAAGAGAACCGCTAAAAACAGCTATAATTTTATACGTATTTGGAAACTAAAACTTAAAAGGAAAACCTAATTGACCTTATAAAAATCTAGCAACTGGTCTGGCATCCCTTTCCAATCTTTATGTGGAGATTTAAAAAACTTTTGTTAGAAAACAAAAACAGTCAGGCTATTTTCAATTTAAAATATTCGTATGTTTAAAGATGGAATTCTGTTGTTTTTTTTTTAGTTTGCTTGTTTTTAGTTAGTTATAAAGTAAAATTTTGAGCAGTAAATAAATATAGAATTACAACAGCCCAGTTGGATTTAAAATTCTGAGAACTTCACATGAAATTATACATTTCTGGGAAAGGTTTAGTTCTGCCGTATTGCACAAAGCGTATGTACCATAATATTCAAAAATAGAGACGTTTTTGAAAACTGTTTCATTTATACTCCACTTAATGCAAAAACAATGAAAATACATTCTCAGTCGGTTCGTTTTTTATTTTTTTATTGAATAATATTCTTAGACCGTATTTATTTCTTAGCTGGAAATTAGATAAACTTGCTCTATTAATATTTAACTTTAATTTCAAAACCGTTTTCTCAAAAATAAGTCAAATCAAAATGGCCCAGACAATAACAACGTAATCCCAAACGAAGGGATAATCACCAAATGATATTATTTTAACTTTCAAAGCAATTGAAAATTTAATGTCAATCTAAATTAATTTTGAAGGATTTTACAATTTGTGCGGTCTCTGCTAAGTTATATTTAATTGGTTTTCCACTAAATATTAGATAAATTGGTTTGACTCATCTTTGTGTTTGTATCTTTACATGAAATTCGGTCTTGGCTTTAGAGTGCTAATTATTCCCTCACTCTTCCTTAGAGCGACATGACGTGTAACTGCGTCTTTGCAAAAAATTTAAACCAATAAAAACCTTGTCTCAACAATTGTGATAATAAAATGAATGAATATACACAGTACAAGTATTTACACAAAAACTAAAATGCGTTAAAAAAAATCATCGTCCCCTTCGCTGTCTACTGGGGTAGTTCCGGTAGTTCCCAATAACAGCATTGTCTCGTTTAATGACAATTATTATTCTCTTTCTTAATTACTAGCCAGCCTTTGCCTCAAACGATAACAACTACATGATAAGATATGTATTTTTTTTTATTTTCTAATCCTAAACACTCCAAAAATAATAGATACATTTTAATCTTCAAACTTAATAACGATTGTATGAGTAAATAAAAAAAATTTTGTTTTCCAGTGCCTAACTCACACACATCAAATCGGTATGGACATGCAACTCTACGTGGCCACGTTACCCCTGATGGTGGTCATATGGAAGTTCAGGACCCTGGGCTGGTCCCTCCTGGTCATCATGGCAGTGGCGTCGACAGCTCTCAGATATCTTGCCATTTACTGGTATGAAATCAGCATGTTCGTGTATTATGGTATATCGTGAGTATTTTTTTCTACAATTTTCTTCTTTGCAGATTACTTGATTTTTAGTGGCTTCGTTTATTTCAGGTTTTAGTAACAGAATTGAATAAACTTAAGTTTAACTGTTCACCGATGAAGTATCAGCTAGTTATGTGATAATTAATGCCATTTGCTAAAGGCTGCATATAATTATATGTGATATAATAAGTTTATCTGTCAGATAAGTTCCTGATAGGCTATGAGAGACGTTATCATTAACCGGTGAAACTAGCTATTAATATGGAAGCTTGATACTAAAATTATCAATATTCGCTTAAGGTGTGTCTGTCACCGCTTTAAGAACATAGTATTAAAAATAAACCATTGGTAACGAATTTTCCTTTTGGTATGTTAAAAGCTTATTATTTCCTTTTATAAGTTCTCATAAGTAGCAAACAAAATATTGACACAGAATGCTATAAGATTTACGTCAACGTTACGCTGTATGGTTTTCCAAGACACCATGTCTTAAATCAATATTATGTTCATTGAACTTTGAATATTTGGGTATAGGCAAAACACCATACAGGGAACAGGAAAGTTACCGTACTCATAGTCGTCATAGTCTATTCGAAGAAACGCTGAAACGAAATCACCCCTAATATAAAAACGAAACGGAATTTTTACGCTCTCACACTAGAACAACTCAACCGATTGATAATGAAATTCAAAATGGAGGTATCACATCATCACAGGGTATGTACCTTGGATGCAAAAATACTTTTTATCCGAGAGGAAGACACGCACAAAAATATTCTATGTTCGTTTTTGTATTGCGTTAGATACACAGTGAGCAACATTTACTCTTTTAAAAAACAGACATAGCAATACATGTTTTAAACAATAGAAAATTCCAGAAGACACCTTGAGCCCTTGACCCTGACATAAGCGGTTACTTAACACTTAACAGCCTCCTAGTAAAAGCATCACCTATGCTCTTGAAGACCCATTACTTAACATAACTTAGTACTCAACTAAGTATTTGTGTTCGTAGCTTAAGTTTTAAAGTATTTGCTATTGTTCCTACTTGAGGACATGATAGGGTAGGTGTGCTTAGAAGTGTTTCGTCATGGTCATTTCCATTTCAATTTATACTATTTTTTCACCTACTTTTTGAAGGAAAACGTCCAGGAAATGTGTTCTCATATGTGTGAATCTGCCTTTAGTAAGCGTGGTGATTAACACTCATTCCTTCTGTGTATGAAAAGCCTGTGCCCTGCAGTATGACAAATAAAAAGGCGGATGACGATGACACCTTCATTAAAATGGTCTCCTTGATAATATATGAACCTTACAAATGAAAAAATTCCAATTAACTTCTTATTGGATTTTCCATGCCTGCATTTCTTAGTACAACGCTGTGTCAACACAGACTATTTTTTGCATTGCATGGTTTTAGCGCACCATGTATGAAAAACAATAATTTGATTAGATTGTGTTTATATAGAAATAGGGATGTGATATCACTCCTAGATCATTAATTAGGTACCTACTAGCAACCAAAGACATGGAGACTCTTTTGTTTTGATAACTTCGATTTTTTTGAAGTTTTCCCATTTAAATTACAGCCACGTCTTAAACGGGAAGGCGTCCAATCTTCCCAACTTTCATAGTCCACACAAGATTTAGATATCCTTGTCTACACAACAGATATATAATATAGACTGGCTGAAGCTGAGACCACAGGTCGTATATCAAAGATGACGTATCGTTAAAGCAAACTATATTGCGGAGCATTGCTCTATCAATATTGTAGGCGCTGGGTGCACCGACATTTAATTTCAGAAACTAGCTGACCTGATAAAGTTAGTAACGCCTTGTTTTGCTTCAACATACCTGGTTTTAAAAAAAAAACTTTAAAATCATCAGTTTATAAATTCAAATTGGTCAAGCAATTCTTGAGTTATAGTGAGACGAATTGTTCTTACGATGAATAAAATTAATGTTATATAATCGAAAAACATAATAACTAGTTCTTCTGTATTTTTGCCGTTTTAATGCTGTGAAGATATTTTCTTATTACTACGGATATCGCTAATAGTCTTAACCATCACTAAATATTATATAGTTTTGATATTACTTATCTAAAAGGTATTTTTATTCATCTTTACAGAGTACAGAAGCTACTAGACGCGGCGCGTTATTCATACATTCTACCGACACACAGAGCTACAATCTACCTAATAGGAGTCGTCATGGCGTACCTGATGAAGACCAAAAAGTTAAATTTTACACTATCAAACGTAAGTACAAAATAATTCATAATAATAGATGAGAGGAGGATCAATGCTAAAACTACGTCAACTTTTGCATGATAGCCTGTTTTTTTTTCTATTATTATATATTCTAGCCTGTTGTTTCACAGGCTAACCGTAAAAACTACTCCACGCCCGGATAAGCAATAACCTTCAACAATAAAATGGCTATCTAACAGTACAAAAAAAAAGCTTGAACATCTCAGGAACCGATCACACCAGAAACCACTAAGTTAATGTGCCTTTCGAAACATGGAGAAACTGATATTTCCCTTTATCTCATCTTACCAACATTTATCTCATCTTCTAGACTCAATCAAGACTGCTCTGGGCGTTCTGCTTAGCCCTGATGACGGCGACCATAGTGACTCCTTACAAATGGGGTTTAGAAGGTTACAAGTTCGAGCCGTTCGGAGCGGCGATATTTGCCGCAGTGTCGCCCATACTGTGGGGAATCTTCATGTGTGCTTCTCACTGGGCTATTGCTAATGACTATGCTGGTAAGAACCTTTAGAGCAAAGCTGTAGGTTTAGAAGGCTACAAGTTCGAGCCGTTCGGAGCGGCGATATTCTCCGCAGTGTCACCCATACTGTGGGGAATCTTCATGTGTGCTTCTCACTGGGCTATTGCTAATGACTATGCTGGTAAGAACCTTTAGAGCAAAGCTGTAGGTTTAGAAGGCTACAAGTTCGAGCCGTTCGGAGCGGCGATATTCGCCGCAGTGTCGCCCATACTGTGGGGAATCTTCATGTGTGCTTCTCACTGGGCTATTGCTAATGACTATGCTGGTAAGAACCTTTAGAGCAAAGCTGTAGGTTTAGAAGGCTACAAGTTCGAGCCGTTCGGAGCGGCGATATTTTCCGCAGTGTCACCCATACTGTGGGGAATCTTCATGTGTGCTTCTCACTGGGCTAATGCTAATGACTATGCTGGTAAGAGCCTTTAGAGCAAAGCTGTAGGTTTAGAAGGTTACAAGTTCGAGCCGTTCGGAGCGGCGATATTCGCCGCAGTGTCGCCCATACTGTGGGGAATCTTCATGTGTACTTCTCACTGGGCCATCGCTAATGACTATGCTGGTAAGAACCTTTAGAGCAAAGCTGTAGGTTTAGAAGGCTACAAGTTCGAGCCGTTCGGAGCGGCGATATTCTTCGCAGTGTCGCCCATACTGTGGGGAATCTTCATGTGTGCTTCTCACTGGGCCATCGCTAATGACTACGCTGGTAAGGAAAAAATCTGCAGATAAGATCCTTATCATGTAACATCGAAATACTTTAGCGTTACTCAATTAGCTGCTACTTAAAAGTATTCTTGTCGCAGTTTACTTAATAGAATAATATTTCAGTAGTTTTCTAAGTGTTTCCCTTAAGTATTCGGCTATTACAAAGAAATAAAGTAATTTACGTAGGTACAGAAACAAACAAAAAAAACATAGCACAGTTTAGGTACCTATTTATAAGATTTACATTTTTATGCTTTTGTTTTACAAATGATTACTTTAACTTTGACATCTACTTTTGATTTTAATGTCATGGTTTAACAGTCTTGCAGCTCTACATGTGATATGATTATTTTTAAGAGTTACATTCTTATTCTTCAAAACAATCATAATCACATAAAAACCTTAACCTATAATCACCCTTATTTCCACAGGCATAGGAACCTCATTCATAGAATCCCGAGTGTTCAAGTTCTTCAATAAGATAGCATACAGCGTGTACCTGACGCAGTTCCCCATTTTCTTCTACAACGTGGGAGTGCAGAGACATGCTGAATACTACTCACCTTTACTTCTTGTAAGTAGCTTTGCGATTTGCTGTCTTATGTCTGATAGAGTAAGGTTGAAATTACAATGATTTCATTGAAAAATCAATTAATATATTGTATAGTCTGAATGTTCGTCTACTAGAGACATTATATAGATATTTATTGACTACAAAACCTGAGCGGGTCCTAAGATTAATCTCAAAATACTAGTGAGTGTAACCCAATCCGAACAAGCCAAGAGCCAAGAAGAACCCCTTAAGTCAAAATTTTATAGAAAAACACCAGTATCTAAAGTAATCAAACAAGGCGTATTTTATATGTCTATTGTCTACCCCTTTTAAATTATATATTTTTTAATTGCAGGTGCATGCACCAGAAGTGCTCACAGTGACAGTGATATCAATATTGGCGACCGTCGCCATTGAGATGCCCTTCAACCAAGTGTATAGGATATATTTCGGTAAGTTTTATATAAATAACATGTATGTATTTGAACCTAATAAATAAATGAATTCTTAAAATCATAAGAAGGTAATAATAAATGAGGGAACCCTATGTAATACAGTAAGGCACATACAGCCACCATCAATCCTACTATATTATAAACGTGAAAGTTTGTGAGAATGTATGGATGTATGTTTGTTATTCAATCACGCAAAAACGGCTGGACTGATTTGATTGAAATTTGGTATGTAGATAGGTGATACCCCGGATTAACACATAGGCTACTTTTTATCAACACACCACGCGGGCGAAGCCGCGAGCGGAAGCTAGTACTTTATAATTTTACCATTTACTTACTCGGTCATTCGGACCCATTTTTACTAACATTATGAAAATTGCATTCAAATTAAAACCTCAAATAGTCGAAACATTTTATTTGTAGTAGGTTTCAGTTCCACATGAATTCCGTCAATTAAGTAATCGACTGTTAGTGAAATTGGCCTTTAGATAATTTCAGAAAAATGTATTAACAAACCTTTTTCATGTATTGTTTCAGGACAATCACAGAAGAAATTAAAAGACAAATGAGATAAGACAAAGACTAGTGCTCTATTCATAGTTGTGTATAATTATTTAGTTTATAGTCACACATCACGCAATTAGCTCGTAACTTTTGACTATTTTTGTACTGTTATCATAAAATTAACTATAAGGACAAAATATAAACGATAAGTTATTAAAAAATAAAACCCAATGTGTATAAAATTTATTTTTATTGTCTTATTCCTTGTAAGGCCTCGTAAAAATATTTTTTTGCAATATTTTTCAAAAAAATAATGCCAGTTTGTAAATGCAGACAGTAAATCTATTACAGAAAAGGTATTTTATGTAAAATATTGCTCTCATTTATAAAAATACCTAACTAATATTTATATCAATACCTAGTACTTCTAGTTTTCTTAAATAAACATGCATTAGGTATATTCTTGAAATTAAATTAATTTATATCTTTACTTAACTATAATATTTACAAATCTTTTCAAAGTTTGAGACACATCAGTCAATTACACGAATGACGTACCTAAGAACTTTTAGACAACAGTTACATACACCCTTCTTCGTAAAATAGGCACAGGAATTATAATTTTACATTCGTAAGAAAATTGCAGTCAAACTAACGATCATTTGGTCCAATCCACGGCCGGGCACTATGAGTGAATAAAGACATTATTCACTTGAACACGACATGGAATCAAAAAGGTCCCATCATCAAATTCCAAGACCGTCGTAACCACAGCTCAAGGTAGGCACATACCCCTGATATAGTTGGCCTCGCCACGCACAGGTAGACTCCTACAGGGGTAGGAGTTATGCCTTTTTGAGCAAGGTCTTTAAAACCAATTATGCACTGCAGTGTAGTCTTTATTCACTTGGTCTACCATCAGCTCTTCAAAACAACCCTAGTACCAGATTCACAGTCAGGCGATACAACTCCAGGGGCCCGATTCTCCTAATTTTACTTAAGCAACATACGATTCACATTCGACTACGATCCGATCACGACTCGATTACGATTGACGCGTATGTGGCATTCCGCTATTTTTTCTTTGAAATAAACGTTTTTATCCTTTTCTGTCATCCAGTAATGAATCATTTTGTCTGCAAATGATTTACGATTGCAAAATGATTGTACAGCAAACTACCGTATAGACCAAAATCATCAAAATAGCAGACCAATCGCACACCAATCAAATGTCAATCGAATACGATTGGTCTTTTATTAGTAGCAGAATGCCCGATATGGTTAAAACTGCTATTACGATCATATTGCAATTCGATTTCTATTCGATTATGACATTATTAACTTAGGAGAATCGGGCCCCAGGTCGGCACATACACCTGATGTTGTTGGTCCTGTCCCTCACGAGCCAGGAGTGTGGGAGACAGGGACCCTGTGTGTTCAGGACGTATTGAGCTTTTCCTCTTCGGATGGAACAGGCAACAAGCTTCGACCTGGTCGCGCAGGTAACCCCCTATGTGTTCAGGAGTTATACCCATTTGAGTTTTCTCTCTTCAAACCAATCGAAGGCACTGCACTATAGTCTTTATTCACAAAGTCACAATCTACCATCAGCTCTTCAAAACCACCCTAGTATCAGCTTCGCAGTCAGGCGACTCAACTCCAGGTCGGCACATACACCTGATGTTGTTGGTCCTGTCCCTCACGAGCCAGGAGTGTGGGGGACAGGGACCCTGCGTGTTCAGGATGTGGCATGTGCCGTTGTATGGAGCTGTTCCTCGACGAGCGGAGCAGGCTTCCACCTGGAATGGGAAAATGGTTTGTGTTATGTTTCAGGTGGTTTTGACACAATTGGTAATGTAGTGGACTGTGAAGAGTGCCGAACAATTTATATATTTCGTATACTAATTTGCACATAATGAATAGTACAACGGAGGACTTAATACCTTAAGTATTTTTTAGGCCATGTCGATACGCATTACGCATGATTTTTTAAGGGTTACAAAAATCCTCTAGCTACATGATATCACTGATTATGTTTAAGTCCCAGGAAGATGATGGTGAGCTCAATTAAGTTTATACTTGTGCCTCCAATTAAGGAATGTAGGAATATCCTTTATAATAAGACCAAATCAAAAGACAATCCAATTATTTACCAGTCAAGCTTTTAGGGACCACCACAACGACCGAAAAAACTTTACTAACACTTACCTCTCGCCGACTACAAGCACCATTACCACAGGCACAGACGCCATTATGGCTGAGTCCATCAATAGCTGGTCTGGCCTCGAAGTCGAAGGCCACCACCTCCCCAGCGGGGCAGGGCTCAGCGGTGCCGGGCCGGTAGCAGCGACGACGCTCCGGCACGTATAGCCGGCCTCGAGCACATGGCACCTGGAAGATGGAATAATTGGGAAGAGTGAGGCTGTTTTAAGTTTGCTAAGCTTCATTTCGTCGAAAAAGCTAACGATTCAGTGTTGATGATTTGTCATTCTTATTTCTAAAACAGTCTCACATTGTTCATATACATAAACGGTACCTCATGTAACACCTCATGTAACCCACGGACTTTTTGATAATTTAGGACTTTCCGATTGAAATGTAACTGTGACCGGAAAATAACAAGATCCGTAAGTTTATCAATTTACTAGGAAGTTTATAAACTTTCGTAAGATTCTAAACGGGAGATAAATTGTAATATTTTACGTCTACATTTTCGTAAACTTATCAATTTCCAACGTCATACGGTAAATTTATAAACTAACGAATATCTATTCGTAAGATTTTATATGATTCGACCAATCACAGAAACTCTTTTAAATATACGATTTTCAAATACGTTAAATAAGACACTGCTCTCTGATTGGTCAATGTTCATAGTGGCAATGCTTGTGTCCTTAGGGCGGCCGCGAGGAAGGAGAAGTGACACGTGACAGCCAACCAATCAGATCGCGCGTGGCTTTTGGTTACTGCTTACTTATTATTTTACGAGTGAGTTCAGCATGTTTATCAATTTACGAAACTGTGGACGTAAAATATTACAATTTATCTACCGTTTAGAATCTTACGAAAGTTTATAAACTTCCTAGTAAATTGATAAACTTACGGATCTTGTTATTTTCCGGTAACATAACCACCTGATGCTGAACTCTAGTTCAAATACTTAGATAGCGCAATGTTGACCACCAAAGTCTGCAGCTTAACTTGCTTTTACACATAACCAGGTCGCTTACCTTAATACACCGTCCACCCCTAGCGATCATCTCATCCTGAGCACAGGGTCCTCTCGTATACAGTCTATAGCAGGCGCCATCTTGTGCGCGCGCGTGGAAGGACTTGCAGCGGCACTCCGCGCGAGACCCATGCGGCGCCACCTCCGCTATGGAGAATATATGGCCGCGGGGACACGGGCCTAGGGAGTCTGGAAGAATTTGGTGAGAAGTAAAGTTGTGATCATGTTCGGGAAGACACTCAGTTACAAATAAATAAAGTTCAGCATGTGGACATATAATTGAACACAATGATTAATGCTACACCAATTTATTTATACTCAAGGTATAACAACACAGTGCACGAATATTTATTAACTTCAATTACTGGCTGCTACCTCTTAGTTATACTTCTCATCTTATTTCCGCGATTGCCACAACGAAGATATTTAGTTTTACATATGCACCACATTTTCCAGACAAATCGACACTCGCGGTAAAAATCTCAGTCGAGCATTTGTTCAGAGTATTATGCAAACGGAATTGGGAAAACGAGTAGTCTCTAACCATAGGCTTAACTAGATTTCAAGGCAATTCCAATTTCTTTGCTAACAATGCAATTCTTAATTGCGCAATTGCACCCAGTAAACGTTTATGTACAAATGCTGCCCAAACTGCTATTTGGACCGTAAGATATAGTTTTACGTTTAAAAAGTAGCAATTTGAGGAATTACTAGTTTATACTCATTTGTCAATCGGTGAACACCCAATTAGGCGGCCTTGTTATACTGTTCATTAGTGTTTGTGTTACAATTGTTTCAATTAGGTACTTGGTGTGTATTTTTGTTAAAACCTTACAAGTTAAGAAAAAAGTTGGAAAAGAACAGTTACTTTCGTAATTGAAACCTCTCTACTCAATTTTTGGCCTTCTTTCTATAGACTAGAACTAGGCATCTTTTGTCTCCGTATGTACAAATGTGTCTAAACGTCTAGGTATCGCCAAATGTATGTAGTACTACGAACAACTACTACAAACTATCACGATCATCTAATGTTTATTACCAAATCAAATATCTATGGGTTATGATAAATTACCAACAAAAATTATGTCCCATTTGAAAAATTACTTATTTTCAAATAAGTATAGAAACATTTTGATCACCAAGGTGGTACTTGGTGATCAAATCGCAATAAAATAAAATACTTCTACTAAATCTCAAATAAGTCTCCAAACATACCTAACTCATAACAAGCACCAGTCTCATTATGATAATGCGGCAGATGAGACTCGCAGCCGCACTTGGGCCCCGGCAGGAACAGCTGGCCCTTCTCGCAGGGGCCCCGAGTGTAGTGCGGGTAGCAGCTACTGTCTGCCGCCCAGTAGTGGGGCCCGGAGATCGCGCACTGGAAAAAATAGGGTATTTTTGTAAGCTTTCTTGAGAATAATAAATTGGAATATGTAGTTTTGCGAGCAAATACTTATAAGCTTAAATGTAGAACTCTCACTTGATCCAAGATATATTCGTATTTTCTACTGAATAAAGTAAATTAACAGGCACGACCAAGGTCTACTTGGGTATAAATTGGACCGCAAAATAGTTACGTGGCTATTAAATATGACTTTAAATCAGAATTATACAACATGCACCCCACAACGTCACTTGATCGAAGATCGGATCTGCGACATCTCCCCGGCCATTGCATTCGTTTCCAAAATAAAGTACGTAGGTTTCTTACTTACAGTGCAATTAGCGATCCCATCTTCCCCAGCGTCCAACACGGACCCAGGATAGCAAGGTCCTTGAGTGTTTCTATAATAACATTTGCCAGTAGCAGGCCAGTAGATCAAGGTCTCATCGGCACACTGTTGAGGTCTCACGCACATACCCTGGCGTTCCCTGGAATTAGTAATGGAGTATTCTTAGTAGTCGTAAGGGATTTTACTGTTGAGAAATAATCGTGATGAGAAATTATAGATGTTTGGTTAGGATGAGCAGTCTTTTGAAGGTGCTGCATAATGTTGTGCAATTTCTTTGAATTTATCGTACCTACGTGTGTGAAAGAAAGAAAATACAAATATTTATTCAAGCCGGTATGACACAAAGACAACACAAAAATTAGACTAAAAACTGTAAGTAGCACCAACAAGAATAACACAAAGCGAGTAACACCTACTTTTAAGCATGCTGTCATGAAGATAGTATTTGCAAAAAGATGGCCTAATGATACGTTATATCTCACTACGTGGAGCTTGCAGTTAGCTCCACCAACCTACGGAAACCAAAATAGTTTAAGCGAAATTTTATCCCTACATACAAAAAGCATCATCTAAATCTATCTATTCCACCTCCACATTAGATGGAATATTATATTCGCATGTTAATCATGCGTATGAGTATGATAACGACCGGATAATCTTTGCTATCAATATGATTAAATATTCACCTCAGGTTATGAACATTCCGAGGAATATGAATGACTACGATATTGACGTAATATTTTCCAAGTAAACACATTTCTATGAAGTCTAATCTTATATGTCCTGCATTGAATCTTAAACCTTTAAATTTAGCATCACAGTTAAAATGACAATAGACAGAAGTTATTTTTAATTTTCTCCAAAAATTTGAACTATGTTATATTATAACTATTACTATATATATTATTATAACTATGAATATTTGAATTATGTTTATGATAATGATAATCTGTCAATCATTTATTATAAATTACATTATAAAAATTGAAGGCTAACTTTTGTTGCGATATTAGTTGTAACCTTGTTCTTACACCACTAGGCTTAAATTTTTGCAAGATGCTGCAATGGTCTACTTAACAGTTATTCTAAGAATATTACATTTAATTTGAATAGGAATGTTGAACACAATCCTCCTTGAATATTTAATATAGTGAGCTCATAGTGTTCTTAGAAATAAGTTTTGCTAATACTTTCCTAAAACACCTTATGTTATTTTGATTAGACTATACCTCTATAAAGAAAATGGTACATAATTTGCTTTTGCGAAGACCTATTGAGACAGCAACTTCTTTAAGTTTTGTCTAGCCTAAATCATTGTTGATAGAATTTTAAAGAATAACAGTGCATAGTTTTTCGATAAACGCAGATAAAACGAATAAAATTTAACACGTAAGATAATCATCAAAAGCCATGTTCTATCAATCTGTAAATTATGCTTATAAACAGGGCTATTTGTTACGCTACCATTTATGCCCAACATAAACTATAACTGGCCATAAATGCGTAACGATTTATTCATTTAAATGACTTTATTTCTTAACTTAAACTACAAACTATCAATTACGTGATTACAGAACAATTTATGAACCTTACTTCCAGTATAAACTTTAAAGCAAATTTATTATCTAATAAACAAAATAGCCCTACAAAATGCAGGTCAGTAAATAAATATATTACATAGAAATGTGGACCCATAAACCTAGAGGCAACCATTGCCTTAACTTCCGTAACCAAGCCACCTGGGGTACATTAAAGTTGTTAGAACAAACTGCGCTCCGTTGCGGCTTTCACAAACAAAACAGTTAAATTTTACTTTGATAGTTTAAGGTTCGCTTGTTGGGGAATTTTGTGAAGGGTTTAAGCAACAAGTTAAGGCATAGGCTGGGTATTTTAGTCTTGTAACTTGCTAAACTAGCAAATGATTTGCTGGTGCTTTTGAAAAACGAAAATGAAGTTACTATTTAAAAGGGACTTTTAAAACTTCTTCTAGTAAATAATGAAACAAAACCATCTTTCTTTTTCATCTCTGAGTCTCTCTCTCTCATCTGTTTTTCATCTCTCTTTTTCATCTTTCTTTTAATCTCTGAGTGTCTTTATAACACTTTATACATATCTTAAAGTTTCGATACCTTATTCAGATTTATGAGCTTTATCATCTACACACGAGACTTGACATGAAAACCGCAGACACTACAAATTGTTAGTGCACATCACAAATATAGTAAACCAACTCTTCAGCTTACAAAATCAGCCGTCAAGATGCTTACCTACCCTCTCTTGTTGAAAGACTCCTCCACGGGCGCGAAGTACTCCCCCGCTCTGCAAGGCCCCCTCTCGAACAGCTTGTGGCAAGTGTTCGTATGGGGGAGTTGAGCCGTGCCCGGGGGACATTTGCACTCCGCGATGGTGCGTCCTCCCCAGCGCCCTGGACTTAGTTCTTGGGTTTCGGCGCATGGGTGTCCTTTCTGGAAGGAGATGAGATATAGGTTAGCGTGGGATTGTCATTTGTTTATGTGGATTTCATTTTAATTGACTTTTCCTATCAGTTAAAAAAATCAAAGCAACATAAACTACGGAGTAAATAAGTATGGAGTTTCAACGAGGCTTTACAGCCATAAGTCTCGTTACTTAACAATACAGTAAAGTCAGATTATAATGGCAACGAGTAAGGACAATAGATAGATAGATGTTTAAAACTTGTCAAATGCTCGTCAGAATTGATCAGAATCTAGACATAAAACAAAGGGCTTAACAAAATACTGAACAAATGTTTTTAAACAGATTAATATGAATTATAAGCAAGATAAGAAGCTTACAATATAAAGATACTATCTCGCGTGTATAAACATTTTTTTTCGCAAGCCCTTTGTATTCATAGCCTTAGGACATACTCTGGCTATGTTATTTTCTATCAATTAACTTTAATCACGAAACTCACTTCTTTAATGCTTAATTTGCATGAATAAGTAATTGGTCAAAAAACGCTAATGTTGTTTGAGTGCTGCAAAAAGCGGTAATCTACAAGGTTAAACATAGACAAAAACAATACAGGTTTAGGGGTACGTCAAGGAGAGTATATGTAAGGAGGACCAATCTGTAAATCTTTAGTTACTGACTTCTGCCTATATACACCTATTTACTTATCTTTTTTATGGGAAATCATCAAACAATTCTTACTGACTGAAACCCACCATGTTGTTTCTTAATCCCACTAACTAGGGCCGCGGTCTCTTTTTTGAACAATCCCGCAGCCCCCGCAGGCTTTGGTTCTGGTGGGTCCCACTGTCCTATATAAGTATCTAACCTAATAATTTCTTGAATAAGTGATAGCGCCCGTTGTTTGTGAATGGTACTTAGATAGTCTTTAATACATACAATTGGTACTCTTCACCATTTTCATATACTATCTTTACTTTATGTGAACCATAAAACTCTACCAGGCAAATAGAGTTATTACAGCGGTTACAAGCAGCAATATAATAAGAGTAAGTTTCCTAACACATCTTACGTAAATGTTAATAGCGTAAGTATCAATTAACTGGCATGTTATATAACACAACGATGACAATAGCCATTTGCCTAACCGACTTGATTTACGTGGGAAAACTGCAACCAGAGTTTTTTATCGACAATTTGTATCGATATGACAGCCTTGTATTCGTGCCAGCACTGATTTATGAAACAGGCCAGTATTGTTATGATATTGAAGAATAAGGTTGGTTGCCAGACTTATGATTTAAATTATCCAATATTTAACAACAACAAATTAAATAAAAAATTAAACCAACTTCAATAATATTACTAAAACCTTCTCCTAAGTCTGTACTACTATGTTGAAAACCGCATCAAAATCGTTTCATCCAAATGTGAGGTAATCGCTCGCAAACATGCATACTTAACTCCTTTTTTTGAAGTCAGTTAAATATACTTAATTTCAAAAATGTTCACTTAAGGCCGAAGAATCTCTACTATTTGGCGATTGTAATTATTTTATTTTTACACGCTAATAAAAATATTTTGTGCGCAAAATACATGAAATAAGCAAGCTTTAATGAGCGTCTGAAATAACTAGCAACGAATTAAAGTGATTTTACACGCTTTTTATTAGCTTCACCTGTATGTTTGTATGTTTGTAGGTTTGTAACCGACTTCTTTGGGCGCGATTTTGACCCACTTTAAACGGCCAGATTTCGTTCAAACTTTGTAGATTTATTGAGGACCGATGACAATACACTAATTTGATAAAATTATTCCATTTTTAACCGACTTCCCAAAAAGGAGGAGGTTACACATACACATCGATTACTCCGAGGTTTATAGACCGATCTACGTGATTCTTTTTTTGTTCGACTCGGAATAGCTGCCAGTTGGTCCCATAGTCATCAGGTCAGGATCTGATGATGGAAACCCTGAGAAATCGAGGGCAACCTTCGAAAGTTGTAGGCATACATAGGGTAAAAACTTGACACTCAGGTGTACGCCTAAAAGCACTATTCAACTGTGAAGATTTGGAGCTAACCTGATGATGGAGACCAGAGAGGGTCCAGGGAACTCGACAACTGAATATGTAAACTACCTCGTGTTTGGGCTTAAATTATTTGTATTGACAAGACCTTTGCAACAGTGAAGGTTTGGAGCTGACCTGATGATGGAGACCAGAGAAAGTCGAGGGAACTCGACAACTGAATATGTAAACTACCTCGTGTTTGGGCTTAAATTATTTGTATTGACAAGACCTATGCAACAGTGAAGGTTGGGAGCTGACCTGATGATGGAGACCAGAGAAAGTCGAGGGAACTCGACAACTGAATATGTAAAATACCTCGTTTGGACTTATATTCTTTGTATTGATGAGAACTTCCCACTTGTATGGATAGTGACAACTATTGGTAATATCACCCGTGTCGTCACGTTACGCACCAAATCTTCAACCATCAAGAGACCAACATCCAAAATATGTATTTTACCCGTAGTTGAATAAGTTTTATGTTTTACGCATGTTATTTTAGAAGAAATTTACACTTTACATATGTTTAAAATCAAGTAAGTATACAACAAATATTTACTACTTTACTTTTAGATCAAATGTACAAAATCACAATATTGTTAAATTGTCTTTCCATATCTATGTTAATTATTTTAAGATAATATTGTTATTCATATTTAAACTTTGTTAGTATAAGGTCAAATTGTTATATTTATTATGTATATATTCATTGTATATGAGTCATAATGTGTAAATTTTGTTCGAATTTAATGTATACAGTACAAGTGCAAATTATGTAGTTCAAATGTTTTTAAGTATAGTTCATCCTTAGTTCATTTTCGCCCACCAAGGACGTTACTGAAGGAACGTCCTTGGTGGGCGGTATGTTTGCGACTAACATTTGAATGCTTCCTACTCGCTCGATAGATGGCGTTGTCGCGTTTAAATGCGCGCTATGGTTTCGTTACAAGCGATACTCTAAGACAAAATGTTTTGTTTTGTAAGACTTTAATATACCAGCTTAGAACAGTGCACAGAGGCGGTTTTATTTATCATCACCCCATCTTGTGTACTAGTAGGTCAGCAGATCACCTAGTAGCTTAGCTAGGAAACAACAGTCGATAAGGCAGGACTCGTTGTTATATAATTTTTATTTCCAATAATTATCTTTAGCCGTTTTCTCTAATATTGTCCAATTTTTGTATACTAAAGAGAATTTTAATTCTACAAAACAAATAATAGTTTAAAAAAAAACTAAATCTACTTTAAAAAAAAAAAAGAAACAAACTAAAAAACAGAAAATGCAAAATATCTTGATTCCTTTAACTAACAAGGCTATAATACTAAAAATAGTTGCCAAAATAAGGCGAAAAATTGTTTTCGATCGTAAAGCACTCTCTGATGCTTCGCATCGCGAGTCGTGCAATAGTTTAAAATTAAAAAGCTATTATAAATAATCCAAACTAAAAAGTAGAAAATAAATAATAGTTTAAAAAAACTAAAAAACACGCTTTTTATAGAAAACCGAACTAAAAAATAGCAAATAAATTTTAATGAATTTAAATTAAGAAAATAGTGTTCAAAATTTCAATGAATATAAATTAATAATAGTGTGAATACAAAAAAAAATATTTAAAAAAGCGTGGGGTGCATGGTGTCAATAGTTATAAATATTTTATTGACAGATATGAGTAGAGTGATTTTCATTTCGATATGACCTTAAAAAGCACCCCACGCTTTTTTAAATATTTTTTTTGTATTCACACTATTATTAATTTATATTCATTGAAATTTTGAACACTATTTTCTTAATTTAAATTCATTAAAATTTATTTGCTATTTTTTAGTTCGGTTTTCTATAAAAAGCGTGTTTTTTTTTACAACTCAATTTGGCAACGATGCATACCTAATATTTGGACAAAAAACTTATTCATCTATGTTTGACGTACATAGCTCATTAAATCACATAAATGAAATAAAAACTATATATTAAGTACCTACTGGCTTCAAGAAGCTATAATCTGATTTAAAAATAATCGAACGTTTCGTCTATTGCTTAGAACCTCCGTCTATTGCTAAGACATATTAGGTGGTTTAAATGCAGAAACAAAAAAAAACATCAAATAATGAACGTGATATTATTCTTAATTCAAAAATCCATATTGCAAATGTCTGTATTACATAAAAGTTTAGGAAACACATTACAAAGTAGTTACATGTTCACTGAATAATGTCAGACTGGCCAATGCAACTTTATACACGGCAAAATGTCAAGCGTAAGAGGAAGATGATTTAAATGTGGGACAAAGAATATTTCTGAAAAATACATTTGCACATTGCACATGCTACTGTTGAATAATAGTGTGGACCGTTTGGTAAAAAGTTTGGTAAGTATGCTGCGTGTTCAATTTTGATATAAGAAAAAGTTTTACTACCGTGATTTTATCTAAACTATAAAAGAGGTTTTTTTTTTCGTTTGTACCCTTAGGCCCCTAAACTGCTGAACCGATTTGAAAAATTCTTTCACAGTCGGGAAGCTCCCTGGGTGACAGACATAAGCTACATTTTATCCTAGTACGGAAAGAAGTCCCCAAACCACTGGCAATAGCTGTAGGAAGTAATAAAAGATAGCTCTTGGTCTCATAATATGGCCTAATGTCCCTTCCACAAGTACCAGATCATTTTAACAGCAACCTCTTTCAAGTAGCTACAAGGACCATTTTTCCTTAATACACAAGCTGTACAATAAAACGTTAATTCTCACTTAATTTTCTAACAGCATAGACTACCAAGGAGTATGAGACAGCACTGCTTTTCCACGTTCGTGTCAAATGTCATTATGAATGCTTATACGCCATTACGTTCAGCTAACTGCTCGAAGCGTGCTAATGTGACCATTGCATATATTAGTCTTGATCACCGTAAAAGTGATATTATCTAGTGTATATTATTTAACTTAAAGTGAAGGAGAAATTTTGATTCTAAAGTTGGCTGGTTGGGTGGCCAAAATTGTGTTTCGGAATCACTAATAAACTAACCTACAGTACCATTCCCATCTATGTAATTTTATAGGTAATCAAATAACTCATTAACTATTTGTACAGCAAGTTAGATCTATTCCAAATATCGGCTCGGCTTCCAGTCTAAACGAGGAGCCGATAGTTAGAGCTCGGATACAATGTTACCTTCTTAAAAAAAGACATTGCACATTGTCGTATCTCCAACTGGCACTCGCATTTAACATCTGCTTGCAATCTTTTAACATACGACCTTGCCGAAGGCCTTCTACACTATACTTGCGTAATCTTAATTTCCATCCAATAACTTCTGCTTCAAACTAATAAATAAATTATGGATATGTTAGAGATACGCCCTCAATAACATTATATGATTTCCAAAATATGTATTAATAACAAGGTACTACAGTGTTACAAAAAACATAAATTGTCAACTCCATACTAAAATCTTCAAGAAAGTGGCCACATAGCCAAGGTGATGAATGACCAAATCTATAACCCGTGCAGCAAAATTCCACCAATGGATCAGTCTGCTGCTGTTTAGAACCAAGCCCCTAAAACGTGAAGGTTAACCAAGTGCATAAAGAGTGTTTATGTATTCTTCCGCGTACACATAATAGACATCCTTTATAATAAACTCTGAACGCGTCCAAAGCATTGGATAACGTGCCTCATGACCCTTGAACTAGCCAGGGAAACACGTAACCCATTGAGAAGACCACATCACATTTCCAACTCTAAAGTGAAGCTATCTAAGTCTATAATTGCATAGCAATGAGTGCATCGTTGTTGGAGTCCGTCGTGATTTAAATAAACGGAATTCGTAAGTCCACATCAACAATTTTGATACGTGTTAAATTATGCTGATGTTTTCGATTCGTATGATGTGGGTATACATGCCATGTGACGTCATCAACCTAAATATTGTTGTACTTTCCCTGACCTTATTACAAAGGAGGTTACGCTTTGTGATGCAGCTGCATTACAAACTTATGGATCATCCTTTGTGTAGGATTCACGTTCTTACTTTTTCGAAGTAGGTACACTTTCTAAAATTTTGGGCGTGACAGTAACGGCAGCCCTGTGCCGTCAGAATCAATAGAAAAATATTATTGAAAAAGTGACTGATATTGACAACCCACATCCATTGTTCAGCAAACGTGATGATTCTTTTCCATGCTTTCTCTTATGAAGCCTTCTTATTACAGACCAAAAATATACATAGGCCTATGATGTCTTTACATTTTTGTTCGTCCTTATACATTTTCATGTTCATTGGCACGTTAACCTTATCACGAGAATGCTTCCTTGCATTAAATTGTCTTTATTTTGTTCTTATAAAATAATTTCTCTGAAGTATGAATATATTCAAAATATCGCTCAGTAGGTCAAATTTGAGGAAATACCCTGAAAGGTCAGTCAGTCAGGGGTCAGTAAAGTTATGTTGTCTATTAAACTTAAAACAAGACAGAAGAATAGATTATAAAACTATTTAGATCATCTAATGATTTAGATGTCTGGCTTTTTTATTTATGGATTAAGTTCATTTGGTCACTATTCTTTGTCTAAGTTTGATATAAATTGAAACGATTTAATCCACCGTTGTGTGTACCACTTACTTCGTCGAATTATAGGCAGAATTCATTTATTGTGCGTGCAAGTAGAAGCTTCAATAACATATGTAAACAGCATGATTTTGATCCATTTACGACAAGCGTGTCCTCGGCCAGAAAGTGTCTAAGTTTAACTTTTTTCATTAATACAAACTGTAATATTTTGATTTTGTTATTATTATATTTCCTTTCTTGTTGGCAGTACTCTTCTTATATAGTGTTGTTCACAGATTTGTTTGTATATATCTGTATCTATACGTGGAGACCTGTAATTGGCTGTCCGTTTACCATACTGTTCTTAGTTTATTTTCTTTAGCTGTAGGTTTCCCATGTAAATAAATAAATAAATAAACTGGTTCTTAAAACTAGGTCTTTCAAAAAATTGCTTTATCCATAAGGGTCTGCTAGACACGAATTCCATATTCAAATTACTAATTTAAACATGGAACGAGTGGAGCGAGACGGAGTATCAGACACAAGCCTTTTGGCTACGCAATTGAGATCCTAAGAATAAAATAGGTATTCAACATTCTTTAGTCTCCAACCCTCCCTTTCATTGACATCGGCTGATCTGGTCTAAAGGCTTCACTTGTAAACACCAAGTAAATTACACCGTCATCCTTCACCATATCGCCCTCATCTTAACTACTAATTACTGTTATGCCACGACACGTTCTAAAAGCCGTCCATAATGAAACCATGGGAAATAATGCTACGACCTACTTACATCTTATATAATGGACATTATGTCGAATTACATTTTATTATTTAAACTAGCTGTTGCCCGCAACTTCGTCTGCGTGGGCAATATAGAATAGTCAAAATACTACTTATCCCGTAGGTGCATTCTTTCACGTGACAGTATAATTAGGATTAGCACTTAGCAGTCGCATAGATTCATTGATCAAGGTTGTGTTGTGGATGTGACCATTTATCTAAACAAAAGAAGTAAAGTTTGTGACGTTGTGAATATCTCTGGATCTAGTCAGCCAATTTGGAAAATTATTACGTATGGTGCGTAAGTAATTTTCACAGGAAACAGTTATAATCTATGTCTATATGCTTTGATCTCAGTGGCGTGCACTTAGAGAGGCCTATGTCCAGCAGTGGACTGCGATAGGCTGATGATGATGATGATGATGATGATGATATGCTTTGAGTCTGACAAAGCTGTCATTTGTACATTTTCTGCAGCTGCTGCGACTAATCAGAAGCCAGAAAGTCTGTCAGTCTTACCATGGATATCGGCTTGTGTAGTTGACTGGATTGAAGATAGGTAGATAGGTAGTCGCTCCAAGCAAAATATTGGTACTCAAACAGATTCGGTGACTGGAAGCCAACACCAACATAGTTGGGGAATAGCCGGATGGATGATAAAATGAGTCATCATCATCAGCAGGCGCATAGGGTAGGATAGTTTCACTACTGGGGAGAAACACTTGTATGACGGGGATTTTCTGTGCACTTACTCACTATGGTAAGGCTGACCCCACATTAGGCGTGCGCGATCCTCGGGCGTGTGAGTAGCGCGGGCGTCGCGAGCACGCTGCATGAACGTCGCGTTTTGCTGCCCTGCGGCATGTGTGAAGAGTGCAAGCGACGCGGCGCTCGAGTTGCGTTCTTACCCCTTCGCCTGCTATCCCCGCCACCCGCTAAACGCCTTAGCAGTTAAACGTCAAGGAGAGCGGCGCGTGCGCGCCGCGACCTCGCTGTAGGTAAATGCCGCAGGGCAGCAAAACGCGACGTTCATGCAGCGTGCTCGCGATGCCCGCGCTACTCACACGCCCGAGGATCGCGCACGCCTAATGTGGGGGAGGCCTAAGCCGGGACTCCACCGAAATGTTTGCATTAGTTCACGAATAGGCAAAATGTACGTATCTGTGAGAGTCCACTTCATGTGTTCGTACTTGAAACCTGCAGTTTTGCCAAGATTTTCAAAATGTACGCTCTCAATTTGTCATTTCTTGGTGGAGCCAGCAAATCAAAAGAAACAGAAGTGTTGTATACTGGGCGTCACTACCGCACTCCAGGAAAATTTCGCTCTTGCGTTTATATACCATATTTTGTGTCACACGTAAACAGGGCGACAGTAAGTAAAAAAAGTCCACCGAAAAACTTTCAAAGATCTGATGAACGAACAAATCAGACCTGACTTGGTCAACTGGGGCCAATCAGAGCTCTATGAAGCGATCATATGCTTTGGCTCCTACTGTTATTGTGGTTTCTGAAAATTTATTCACCTCATTCAACGATGAATGTAATTCGGATGGTACTATTAAGAACACTTGCTTAGCGCAGAAGCTGACGTTGGCAGGTCGACTCTTTTGACTTCTCGAATAGGATACCATTGGTTTTTGTGCAATGCACACCTGCAATGCATGCTGGATTAGGATAGGATACAGGTGGATAGGATTTGCAACAGAAAACAATTCTGTCTTTGTGATTGAATGACATCAAACGTAGTTTTATATAAAAGGTGTTTTTTTAGACTTGGCTCGGGTCTTACTAAGACTGTTCGTAATCGTGACCAGTGTATTTGCGATCAGAAGTTGAAAGTAAGCATGTCTCTGGTATGCGACGCGCAATTTGTACGTTTTCAGACGCATAAAGCATTTTACTTGTGTATGGTATTAAATCGAGAAAGCTCCCATTTCTTATCTGCACTTTGTATCTGGGCTTGTTCTTAAAGCTACAGAATCCTACATTACCTACCTACCTCACGCTTAGCAGCACTTGCGAGAGACAGATCCTCCTTTCTTCTAGGATTAAGTTTACATACTTTGCATCAGAAATAATGAAGGTCTACTTAATACTATTCACTCAAAGTAATTTGTTTTAAGGCCACCACATTAGTGGAAGAGAAGCTAAACTATGTTTATGAAAAAATCCTGATATAAACTCCATCTGTAACTTTAAATGATAATTAATTGTTATACTAAAGTCATCATTTTTGACATAATATTCAAAAAATAATTTAGATGGCACCGTTTTAAATTTGGCTGAGAACTATTATTTTCCTTTCATCAAGGTAATAATTATAATTGGATTTTGATGTGGCACGGCAAACTGACAAACACTATTGAAATGTCTATCGAAAAATTACACTACGTGTTAAAATATGGTGAATTACGGAAAATACACAACTCCATCTGTTGAAATAATAATCCTCTATAAAGAATGTATGGTAATTTATTGTCATTTACCACCTCGCTCCTTTGACAAATTTTATGTATTTTATTTAACACAGATTACCACAGATGGAGCTACTTTAACCTTGGCTAAACACAATTTTCATTTTTATTTTCTTCCGAAGTTACTTATGAAGGTGTGATTTTCTGTGTAAAGGTTAATAATAGGCCGATCAACTAATATAAGTACAACATTCAAATGTACAGTTTTGACAAACAGATTGCGTGTCGTAATATTTTACATCTTGAATTCACAAAATTAATCATATCTTTTGATAGAGTGAATCGATTTCGATGAAACAAAAACTAAGTAATACCCCAAGTCACGTAGAATTTTTGTATATAAGCATTGTCTGCATTGAATTCGTAGATTTTACGTGAATCCCGAACGAACAAACAGATAAACAGATAAACAGACAAACAGACAAACAGACAAACAGACAAAAATGACAAAAATGATGGAAATGGGTTCTGTTAGTTATCCTTTAACATGCTGGCTATTTTTTTTGTCAATTTCTTCAATGTACAAAAATTACTTTTCTACAGATTTATTATATGTATAGATTACTGGCGTAAGTGTAAGGCACGTGACGAGGGAGATTATGTACAAGTTTCTTTATAATCAGGTCAGGGTCGGGTGCAGTACCATGAACGTCATTGATGCAAAGCAAGCATTCTGAAGGCTTCAGTATCCGTGTAAAGCAACTTTTTGAACTATACCACTGCCCCCTGGAATAAAATTCAAAGATTCAGCTTTAATCTGTTGTTTAGCACACACATCACAATACAACACATATGTTGAGAGTTTAAAAGTTAATTCTTTACTTCATCGATGCCTAACATCATTTATACCTACGCAAAAAAACACTATTTATTTTTTATCACCGTTTAATTCCTACATCGATTACGAGTAAATACAAAAGCATTTTTAGCCGAACCAAACATAATTTCATTGGCAAATGTTCACTAAATCATTACATTTTCACGGCTATTGGTTTCATATGACATTCTGTTTCAAATGTTAAATGATTGCCATTGTTGTTACATCATTAATCAACTGCATTATAGTGAGGTTTGATAGACTTTAATGTTTTATTAAAATACTAAATGACCTGTTGATTTTCCATCATTTTATAGTACATACAGTAGTCAAGTAATGTAAGTTTTCCAATTCAAACCCTATCGTGCATAAGGGAAATTAAATTAAGCGCTTTTTCGATCCAAACTACCTATAGGTCCCAAGACATATTCAAAACTACTCGTATTTTTTTCAATATTAGGAAAAAAATTTAGCAAATGTTTTAAGAAACTCTCATCTTCCAGAACATGAAGACTTGACTTCCAGTCAACCCTTCGAGTCAACGAGTGTACTCCATAACAAATCAAACCTTACAGTTTTTCAATAAAATCCCTTTACTGTATAACCGTAATAAACAATAAGAAGTAATTCGTAAAACAATTCGGTTAAGACGGGTATGACCAGTTCTTTCGTCCGTACTTGTGAAAGACCGTGACCGATCGCTCTTGTTATGCCACACACTGACCCAGTGCGGTTATATTCGTTAATTTTGCTCTTTCACAATGATTCAGACAGTCTAAGTGATTAATTGTTTCTGAACGATTCGACCTTGAGTATTTACTGTTAATTTTGGCGCCAAAGGTGTGTGGCGGATTCCTTGGATAAACTTTCTAACTGGTTTTCTGCGAGATGGAAATTTACTTCGAATTTATTTCGATGGATTTGATTAGTAAATATGAGTCTCCTTAAACCCTTCGTCCAACTATCGACCTTTAGTTGACCAACAGTTTCAACTATTTAATCCATGGTCTTCGGAGACTCTCAATTCCTACTGTCATTTTAACCATGATTTGCAGATTGCATTGGAATTGCACATTGTATCGAAATCTGCGAGTCATTGTAATACTGAAGTCGGCTTAGCGAAATTCTCTTTAATTGTTTTCTGCGAAATCTTTGATAGATATTTTGTAATATTACATACGGCATGTCATTGAAGATATTGTATGCCTATTATTAAAATTGAAGAATAGGCAACTCTTTCATTTTACAAAACACATTTTAAGGATCTATCGAATTGCGGAACTCTCTCCCTTTTTAACATACTGATGACTTTTGTATCCTTGCACCTTATTTTTATTTCAACGACAAAAGACAGGACCAGAACTTTTAAACTATAAAGGTACTTCTGGTACTTCTGCGCTATGTAGGAAATTATCCAATCCAAATAAAATGTGTGTCACGTCCTGCGTTCACATACTCCATTAATCACAGTACGCAATACTGGCAGACACGCACCGCACACATTTATTAAATACACACGATTTTATCTAAAATGGTCTGTCTAGACTGGGTAATTGATGAACCACCTTCAAAGTAACACCGTAGAGCGTATATTCACACGGAAGAACAGTAGGGGTCTTTTTGAGTCGTCTGTGGTCGGAATCAGGAAATGTTTTAATTGGGTACGGGCAGTACCTTCTCAGAAATCATTTTGGTTATCATTTAACCCTCAAAACTAATAATAGTAGTCCGATAAAATATTTTTAACCGACTTCCCAAAAAGGAGGTTCTCAATTCGTCAGCAACTTCTGTTTTTTACTTATTTAGGATTTATTTAGGAACACAAAAATATGGGCGAGTAAAGAGTAATAGGAAGTGCTACCTACCATTCTTTATCTAAAAATAAGTTCTCTGTCGTGTTATGAACAGGCTTCTACGGAAGAACAGTTACATAAATAAATACCTGCCAATAATGACCTAGGAAACCAGCCTACCGCAGAGTTACCCAACAAACTCTCAAGTTCAATATCAATATTCATCCTTAGCGTCATTCGATCGTCCGTCACCAAGTTTACCCAACGGTACCTCGCTAGGGAATCTCACTGGTACCTCACTGGTACTTCATTATTTATTCAGTAGTGGTTCTAAAGCTACTAGCTTCGTATTACACGTATTACGTAAGAACGAAGTATTCCCAAAACATAAGAGATTTTGACTTGAACGAGTTTTCGTGAGGTCGTAGTACTGTGGCGCAATGGTAAGTGTCAACGAGAGGTGTGTGACAGAAGTCTAATGTCGCTAAGGTCGGTGACTCTGTGATGGTGGTAATTAATTTTGTTTGTTATTGTTTTGTTTGGGGTTTTTATGATGAAGAGATTGATTGAATGGTTGGTGATAATAAATGTTTTCTTCACGCATTTTATTAAAGTGTGTGTGAAGGGTACTCGTTTTGGGGGCTTCGAGAAGTATTGTTTGGCAGCCAACTTTGAATTGATTTGATTAAGCTTTTTAAGTACATGTTAGGCACACACGCTTATATGCACAAATATTTTTATTTATTGCTGAGAATTCAAGCAGCTTTTCTGTGGTATATAGAAACTCAACCTTCTTCATTTCTCCTCTACGTTAAGCTCTAACTCTAGCGTGTCATACGGTACTCTATGGTATTGTCCAAAATCTTATACATTGCCGTAAATTACCATTTTACACGTAATCGTTTGGGCTGCAGTTAAAAAACTATTAAGGCTTTAATACCGTTTTTCTTTTCACATTATTTAGCTAAACGACCTTAGTTTTTTTATGGAAATTTTGGACAATACTGGGCAGCGCAGTATTAGTGTAGAAACCGTTAGAAGTTGATACTAATGTGACTAAACTGTACGTGCAATATTTTAGGATTTCAGTCACACGTGACGTCCGGGGCCATTTTGGAATTGAAGATCACATGAATAGATTTAATGTTTACCAGTTCATTGCCCGTGAATAGGTATCTGATGCATGAACTAGACGTGGAGATTTTGTGTGCTGTGACAGATGCTTGTTCTGTTAGGTATATACTATGTACTAACCTTATAAATAGTGTAACATTTCCCGTCCTTAGGCCAGTACAGCATGAGCCATCCTCGAGGCAGCGCCGCGCAAGGATTCCTCTTCACATCGGCCCACGGAGGGGGCAGCACTGCAGCCTGAGAGCCACACAGCAATGCAGCCAACCACACCCACGCCGCCATTTTCGAACGTTCCAAATTCAATTTAAACACTTTTAAATCTTTTCATTTTTTTCTATCACTGGCTGTTACAGTTTTTATTTCAACCTACTTTTCATTGTAGGTTTTATTCACTAACACTTTTTTACACCGTTAAACACAGTTGTTCCATTATTTAATCTTAACTGTAGTTAGTCTATCTAAGTCCAGTAAGACAAAAAGTCAGTTATGGAAGAACCACTGGAGCTTTTAAGTAACAAAAACACGAACGCTTCAGTTAATTAATGAACATCGTGATGAAACATTTTAACGAACACATTTTTTTGTTTGTCAGCAAGAAATAAGTCGGTTACACACAGTATTGTGTTTTTTTCACATCGTTAGAGATGATGGCTGTGGAAACAGAATGATGATTCGATTAAAATGATAGGTATACTTAAACATTACCCCGAAACCTGGAAAACTCAGACCTTTGATATTACGTTTGTATTAGGTCTACCTACTTTCACACACATATTTACAACTTTTTTTTATGTTGTGGTAATTACTTTATGTACAATGTCAATTACAAATAACAGTAATTCTTGTTATGAATTAATTAACCCCAAATACAACAACAACAAAATTAAGCCGCTTAACGCGAACCGCGAAACTGTACCGTCCATTACTCACAATTTTGTACAAAAAACGTGATTTTTAAATTACGCAATTGTCTGATAACTTTCGGTCGGCATAGTTTTTGTTCAATATTATAACTGACTAACTGTAAGAGATTTTTCTGTCCAAATTCTGATAGATAAATATCTTTTCGTGCTAACTTGGGGAGTAATGTGCAGTCGTGCATAGTCTTCAAAGATGGGAAGTTACGTTATAATAACTAGTTGTTACTGGTAACCATGGCAACTGTTGTTAGTTCAGCTGAATACCTGTTCTTTATAGTTTTTTATTGGTATTTGATTGATGAGCTGTTTTATGAGTAGTTCTGTAATGAATTTGATGTAGTATGCTATAGTAAATGTGCTATAAATCATGGGTATAAGTGTTTTCTTTCACAGATTTCAGTAAAGTTATAATTAAAATGAAATAATAATACAACGTGAAAAAACTTTTCATCATCTGCCTAGCCTTCAACTATGTAGGGGTCGGCTTCCAGTCTGACCATATGCAGCTGAGCACCAGTGTTTTTCATGGAGCGACTGCCTATCTGACCTCCTCAACCCAGTTACCCGGGTAATCCGATAGCCTTTGGTAAGACAGATCAAAAGAAGAATCTTTCAAGATTATTGTCATGAAGTTATTTCATATAATAAAATAGATTTATTGTTGGCAACTGTTACTAACGACAATTTATTTACCTAGTTGTCGTACATTATGGTAGTTAACTTAATTAACACTAAAACTTAGCTCTGTTCCTGCATTAATTCAAAGATAAACTTGTTAAGTACATAATTTAGAAAGTTCGCTGACGTAACACGAGATAGGTATGTAAATAAATAGCCTATATTCAACCTAATGCTACCTTATGATCTGAATAATTTAGTAGGTGCTAAAAATCTAGATTGCAAAGACATTTGGATTGTATTAATATTTATAAATTGACACACCGTTTAGATGCATTTTTAACAATTTGATGACAATTTTATAGCTATAAGCAAACTCTTAGAATGTTTTTTGAAAATTATTATATCCAGAAAAATATTGGACATAGCTAAGTATATCTTCATTTTTTACATGACGAAAATAGCGAAGAAGCCTAAATGCCTTATTTTTTTCATAAAGTAACAATATTGTGATATTATTATAAGATTATTTGGGAAAGCCGACCCTGCCGGTCAAAAAATCCCACAGACCACAATTTTTTAACTGAAATGCAATATCAACATCAGTAAAACCACAATTCCCAAAGAAAATTAATAAAATTCCTAGCAATCAGTGATTCCCATTATATCATAACGGGTAGCCATTACACGTAATTTTACCACAACTGGGATCGAAGTAACGGTCTGTACCGTTCGATGTGTCTAACTCACTGAGCCGAAATGACGAAACAAATATTATTTTTAACCCACTTACTGCTGAGATTACGTCTTGTAATTTGTAGTGTAAATGATGAGAGGAGCGGATTCACATAGAACCACAAAAAAATAAATTCTTGACTACCTAGGTAATTCGCTTAAGTAGTCCAGAAAATTCACCGTCACTTATACCTATTCAAAAGTTTTTTGTTCAATAAATTCCTAGTTATGAAAAGATTGGCCTGTTATTTGTGCCTTGTGCCCACGAAACCTATGAAAACACACACTACTCTATTTTCTTCCTGACTAAGTACAGAGCACTTATGTGTTATATGAATTCCGCTGTCGCTTATGACTTGTACCCAGTATTGTGGTTTGTATTAACATTATAAAAAGCCATTGTCTTTTTGTAAATACTCGTCATTTTCTGAGAATCTTCTTATCAAAAATGTTAGCAATCATTTTAATTACGACTATTACTTTTAACTTCTAATTACCTGACCAGATTTGAAGAACCTGTTTTGATCTGCGGATTAACATAATATGATCGTATCTACTGCACAATTTCAATTGCATCCATAATCCCACCCAGGTAGTAATGAGGTCAACTTACGATTAGTCTAGACTTTTAGATCTTTTAGGTACCTCGATATGATCTGGGTATGATGAAACGCAAAGCTGATGGAACGTTTGTATTACACCACACTTGAGAGACAGACCTACAAAACTAGAATTAAATCTATATGTCAAATTCGTCTATCAAAATGTCGGTAGCAATCTTCGACATTTTCAAAATCACTAGCCTAACCACAGAGTGTTAGTCAACCACACAAATTGCGGCTTCGTGTAACCTCAACCGAACAATCATTTTAAGTCTCATCCTTTTGCCGATAAGAATAAAATGACAGTAAGTACAATTTATGTACAAAAAAAAAGTATTATTTTCATCTGACATGTATCTGATTTCTTCATCCAATGTTTTTGTCACAAACATACAAGTTTAAGTAATTTATCGTTCAGCACTTTACACCTACTGAAAATAATTTTGACTGCGCAAAAGTATATGTTACTGTGTAAATATGTCAATTATGTAATATGTCACGATTATTTTAATAAAAAAAAATCTTTCACCTACCAAACTGAAATTTTGAAAACCGAAACGCTTTGAAAATATGAAAATTAAAGTTTCTAACCCAAACCACGACATAAGTTCTTAACAATTCTAAGCATATGATGCCCTTACATTACAAGGCATCGTACCACTTACCGTAATTCTATAGACTACAATACTTGCAAAGGAATTGATACAAAATGCTGTTACGTCAACCGTTATTCGTGAGACTGATAGCAAAAACTATGGCGTTGCGATGAGAATAAAAAACCTTGTAAAGGTAACGTGTTATGCATTGAGTTCCGTAGGTAACCGTTTTGTTTGAAGAACTTTGTAGCTCCTTATCTTGAGAGAATTACACATTAATTAGTTCGAATTATTTTTAAGTCATTACTTGAGTATGTAATGAAAGATAGAGCCTTATTAATTTTATTGACATTTGGCCGTTACATCATTCTACACAGTAATTATTATTTACACCAGGTATGTATATTTTACAAGAATCATTAGGTATTCAAGAAAAATAAATTTCCAATTGACCCTTTGACAGAACTACCAAAAATAATTAAACCTTTTAGTGACTATTAAATATGACGACAGAAGCATTAAATATAAGTTAAATAGACTTTAAATGGATCCCTAACCAACAGAATATATTTCCCATAATTTTCCGAATCATTAAATTATAGTTCGGCCATTCAGAGAATGCGTTCCTGACACGTCGCGATTGAACTGACGACGTAACTACATTCATTGATTATTGATATAATAATGTTGTTTTAATGCTCCTCAATTGTTAAAACGGTAAACAACCAGCAAAAATATTTTTATCGTAACTGCAACGCCATTGCAAAGTTACGTCGTCAGTTCAATCGCGACGTGTCAGGAACGCATTCTCTGAATGGCCGAACTATACCTAAGTCTATCTTAAGCGAATGCTAATTTGTGTCTTGCTTAACTTTTAAACCATGTTATGTAATTAACTGAAGGTAACTTCTCATGCAATCTTACAGTCTACAATTAATATCACCGTCCTAATTGAAAGTAGGTATTTTGCAGTTTTATTGGACCTAGAAACACTGGATAGCTTTGTCTGAAGGCTGTTCCCAATAATCTATCTATATTTGCTTACTACAGATTGGCATTTGTCATTTCTTGTATAATCATCGGCACGAATCTTGAGCGCTGACCTTCACCTGCGCAGAAGTAATTTATTGGGTCCCTTTTGTGGTATGAAGTAAAGCGCGGGGGCGTAGTAAAGCGGTGATTGGCCCTCAGCTCATCGCGTCATAGCCGTCACTCAGGATTGGTTCGTTGCTAATAAATCACTTCTGCGCAGATGCAGGTCAGCGCTCAAGATTCGTGCTTATAACTATATAGGACTAATTAATGTCATAATTATTAAATAGAGACTATTGAACAAAACAACTGACAATCTAGAATTACCTAATATCAACGTTCAAATTGAAAGTAGATAGTCTACAGTTTTAGTTGGACCTAGAAACTGCGGATAGCCTGTCTAAAAGAGATTTAGTACCTATTACCTGGATTTTGTCAACTTGTATTAAGTAATACGTAAGACTATGTAATAATCAAGCCCCGTTTTATAAGTATGGAAATAGGTTCGAACAAGATTTGTTTCTTGTTTTCGATATAGAATTCTACAGAAACTATACTAAGGTAGAATAAGTATATAAGGTATATGTATGTCAATTTTAATCAAAATAGAGACATTGACGATGGAATTCTGCAAATTATAGTTCGGCCATTCAGAGAATGCGTTCCTGACACGTCGCGATTGAACTGACGACGTAACTACATTCATTGATTATTGATATAATAATGTTGTTTTAATGCTCCTCAATTGTTAAAACGGTAAACAACCAGCAAAAATATTTTTATCGTAACTGCAACGCCATTGCAAAGTTACGTCGTCAGTTCAATCGCGACGTGTCAGGAACGCATTCTCTGAATGGCCGAACTATAGGTATTCAAATATAAAATAGCGAATAACCGAATAACTTACTTACACAAATCTAAACTTGATTTCAAACAAAAAAAAAACAATATTGCAACAAAAAGCAGACTAATTGTTATATTTTATTCAATTAAAATCATTTACCTCTATCTGATAAGCGAGAAAGTCTAAGTAAGTAACCTTTTCAATAGCTTTACTATTGTGTTCTGAGCTCAGTTCTTATCTCCGTACTGACATACAAAAGATTACAGCTATTGAGTAATCAACAGACTTGCAACCACGTAATTATTCAGCCTTAACCTTTAAACGGTTTTTTAGATAAATACGTGTAATACAGTATGGTATGGTAACTTTTATGGACCCTTTTGGGGAACTCACTCACTTTTGGAAGTACATAGATCCATAAATGTCTAACCTTTAACTGTGATTGACGTTTCAACTTTCGTCTGAATAATCATTTGATTAGTATCAAAAATATACAGACATCTGAATTGAGAACTTCCTCTTTTTTTAGAAATCGGTTATGAAACTTCAATGCTATCAATGCCAGATAATATAAAAATTATCTGGCATTAGAAAGAAATTGAAAACGCAGTATTTTAAGTCTAGAAAATTTCTATCACTGGCTTCCTCTCAAAATAATATTTAGAGCTATGAATCCGGAACAATTGCGGAAATAAATGATAGAAATGTTACAGATCACTGCTTGTTAAAAAGAACGTGCATGCCTACCTATTTATCAACTGCCGAATACCGAAATGTTTCAGGAAGTGACTATCACAACGATGAAGACCATCAAGGATTGTATGCAACAATTCTGATAGACGCCTTACATAACAATGGATAGTCACTCTAATTCAAAAGGTCTTTAGCACATCAATATAAGTCTAGTCGTTCACTTAGAACCCAAAGTGTTGCAATATAAAAAATAGCCAATTGCGTACAGAGAATGACAAAAGACGTAGGTTTCAGTTGTTTATTTTCTTGCGTCAGGACCGATTATAGAAATCGGGTCGATGTGTTACCTACTTGCAAAATGTATGACTGACAATTTATCATACATTCACATAGGAACATTACATATTTCATATCACACAGTAATAATGGTTAGTATTATATAGTAGTATACATATATCCATATCCCTACTAATATTATAAATGCGAAAGTAACTCTGCCTGCCTGTCTGTTACGCTTTCACGTCTAAACCACTGAACTGATTTTTTTTTAAATTTGGTACAGTTGACCTTGAGAAAGAACATAGGATAGTTTTTATCCTGGACTTTTGAAGACTTCTCTTGGAAACGCGATATACCTAGCCGAACATGACGCGGGCGAAACCGCGGGCGGAAGCTAGTATTTTGATCAAAAAACATGGCTAGTTTTCACACTTTGCAGACCAAGACACCAACATTCTTAAGATATTACCTGTATCAGTATTCAGCTAATCAGAAACTAAACCGCAACCAATATTATCTAACGAACACAAATTACCACTTAAACTATCTTCAAATAAGAACCGTTTAAGACAATTCCCTCTAACTTTTTAAACGAAAAAGTCATTAGTGTTGCCAGTTCTCTTTTAAAGCGTAACAAAGAGGTTGTACAGAAAAGGCCTTTTAAAACTTTTGTTAGCGAGCTCCATCTTTCTCTAATTAAACCTTTTTTGTGGCAGATTTAATAATAACTGCTTGGCTGTGCAGTTGTTAAACAAATGTTGGATAATATACACTTTTATGTTGCGGTTTCAGAAATAGCGGTATTCTAGGATGCAAAGCAAATTCTTATTTCCTGAACCTGGAAGTAAATGACGCAAAAAACTGCCCAAAAATTTATTTCGAAAATGCTTAGATTAAGATTGAAATGAAGCCTTTTGGTTGTCAGTAATAAAAAAATCCGTTTTATTGAATCTTTATATGACATTAAATGTCATAAATCTCTTCAAACTTATTACTGCCTTGAAATATGAAATTGTGATATTAAAACCCGTGCATGTTCTTCATTCATTGACCTTATGCACTTCAAAAACTGTAAAATAATTCTGCAACTTTAACAATTTCTTATATACTTACTCGCGAGTTTTGAAGCCACAAAGTTATTCTCATTTGCAAGTAAACTCTGTTATGCATAAAGCTCGCGAGAAATTCAAAACAATAGGGTATTATGTAAGTTTCAAGTTTTTAGCCAAATGTGGGTAAATAGATTGTGCTACCGTGCACTTTGCTCCACTTTTATTAATTTACAACCTTTTTGTAGACTAGCTATTAAAACACTGAATTTATAAATACTTTTTAAGCTCGACTAAGATTTGAACGGTACAGACTTTCCATTAGAGCATTCTATATCGTTTTCACAGCCAAAAAAGTATATTGCTGAACCAAGGCCTCTCCCAAGCCGGAGGGGTTGTGCAGTATGGGACATCTTTAGCTTCAGAGATGCTGCTGCCCAACTCCGAGCAAGACAATCCCACTTAGTGCTGTGTACAAGTATGTACAGTTAATATGATCCCCTATCATGAGAAACAAGCAAATGGACTCCAACTACACTTGAAGAATTTAAACAACGCCAGAGCCTTTTAAAAAGGACTGCATAATTAGACTTGGCAGGGCTAGATTAAGTTGTCCATGTAGTGTAGCTAAATGCAAAATAGAACAGAAATAGAATTAAATTATCTGTAAAAGCCCAATTCACCGACAACATAAACGTCGTTTTTCTTAAAACAACTGTTTAATTTCAAATTTTACGTAAAGATAAGTATATAGTTAACAGTTGTTTAAAAAAAACTGACGTTTAAGTTATCATTGAAGTTGATCCTAAGTTGTAAAACGGGAACTAACGCGGTGGTGGTAGAATGTTATCTGCCGTGCTTACAATATTGCTCACTGACTTATCTATTAGCATGACTTGAGGTATTGCGGTACATATCGATCGGACAGACGTGCGATAAGCGAAGAATCTTGACTTACGAGTTCAGTTTAAGTGAAAACCAGAAGAACAAAATTGCTATGCAATACAACAACAAATAAATAAATAAAAATATGCAAAAAACTATATTAACTTTGAGGAATCAAACTCTAGCAAAGCAAGAAGCTTAAAGAAATCATAATCAACTGTGTTCTGTGTCTACATAATTTATTTATTTACAAGTTTTTGGGAATATTTGGGGAAGACGGTCTGTCTACCCCATACAAGAACCCGTATAAGAACTTTATTGACAATGCTTTTTAACACTATAAAAATCTTAAAAAACCTACTGATTTAAAAATCCATTTTCACATCGTTCAACCCTAACGAAACCTGAAGATGACAGCCGGTAGAAGCATCAACCACGTCTAGGAAGTCGGAAGAGCATTATATACGTACAACATGATTTAGGAAAAGCCTACATCTATAGCGACAAACAAATTGCTTTTCAAATTATTTGTTGTATAACCCAGTGGTATATGCCCGATGCACCAAATTTTACTGCATAAAATATGCATCTAGGTTTTGTTTCGACATTAGTGTGAATTTGACCTTAGGTCGTCTAGATATTATTTAATAGGTTACTGAATTCATTGCTTTTACTATGACCGTGAGAGCGACTTCAACGAAAAAAAGGAATTCCTAAGCTATTCAACACAGAATGAGTACGACATGGTTTTGAGAACTTTCTGATGTTTTCAAAACGATATAAAATAGATTTACTTTAATAAATGCCATTAATAGTGAGTTTATACTAAAGACTTTTTGTTCAAAGTTAATTAAATGAACATGAAAATAAATGCCAGTCGTAATTCATTGATTAGTTAAGTAAAGCTTTAAGAAATTTACGTCTTTAAACGCGAAGTTAGTGAAAATATTTAAATGATGCAGGATGTGGTAATTACTTTGTCAATGTCAATCTTACGTCTGTCTTAGATTTAAACGTTGACGCTTTGTATACGAGTTTATTTCGCAATTAGTAATTAGCAACTATTTCTTAGGAGCACTGAAATTAATGAAAATGAGGATTTTTGAACAGAAAAAAATCGTACAAGCAGTTGGGTATTTAATTTTGAAGTAGCTTATGAGTCGTGTTTACCTTTATCTTGTTAAAACTAGATCTATGCATTTAAAAATACAATATGTCAATCTATAAACTGTAAGTCTATAAACTGTACAAAATCAAAACACAAAATTACCTAACATTTAAACCACATGGCTTCCAAAAACGCAAACGCAAACTTTTAAGTCAGAATAATAAAATTAATCTAAAAACACTGAACATTCGTGCGATGTTACCGCGAACGCGAACTCGCGCGTTTACGTTGCCGCGGCTGTCCGCGCGGTCTCCCGGCTCGATTACTACTGAAAGGCTTTAGAGCTTTTCGACGACATACAACCTTACGCTATTACGTGTGTTGATGGCAATTGCTATGCTATCGGGTATATTAAGAGCTCGGGAACAGTGTCTTTGACGATATAAAATTATTTTTAATGTAGTAGATTACGGTGTATGAATAAAAATATATTTTTAAATCGCTGCTGTCGTAAATAAGTCACGGTCAGGTCAAAAAAAATAGAAATTTATTTTATATAAGAATCATTTACTTTGCTTATTCGTCCTGCCTACATAAGATAGATTTGGGAAAAACAGCAAAAAATACCTAGGTACTCTCAGACAATTTTTAGGGTTCCGTAGCCAAAATGGCAAAAACGGAACCCTTATAGTTTCGTCATGTCCGTCTGTCCGTCTGTCCGTCTGTCCGTCTGTCACAGCCGATTTACTCGGAAACTATAAGTACTACAGTGATGAAATTTGATGGGAATATGTGTTGTATGAACCGCTACAAAAATATGACACTAAATAGTAAAAAAAAGAATTGGGGGTGGGGCCCCCCATACATGTAACTGAGGGATGAAATTTTTTTTTTCGATGTACATACCCGTGTGGGGTATCAATGGAAAGGTCTTTTAAAATGATATAAAGTTTTCTAAAAAACATTTTTCTTAAAGTGAACGGTTTAATCCAAGAACAATCAATTATAATGGGTTTACCATCGATATTGTTACAGTTATTGTAGGGTTAGTCGTATTACATCGAAAATAGGACTGAACTTTATAACTAACACAAAATAAAGGGACCAATTTATTTTTCTATACATAAATAAAAAAATATAGTCTATGGACAATAAAAAAACAGGCATTCGTTAACTAATTCATAAATTTCAAAAAAAAACATAAAAATTGCTCTTTTCTCAATAAAGAATTAATAACTTAGCCACGAAGACAGCCTAAGAAGAAAATCTAGGTAATAAGTCACAGTTCACTGAACAGCAAAAAAAACTCGTTAAACATTTTTCTAAATACAAATTCCGAACTAGAGCAGAACCAATATTATAAAAAAAAAACTTGAAACAAAAAATCTTTAGCTGTTTCTGTTTCCGGTTAAATGTGATGTAAGCCGGTTATAGTGCATGGTGCCCATGACTTGGTTTACCGTTAAACCAAGTTGATCGACCGCTATCATATAAAAACTACTACCATACGCCTCTACTACGAGAACTCGATTTAGAATCGATTTCAATCGAGATTTTATCGATGAAGCTACGGTTAGATGGATTCGTGAGATTGTGAGGGATTATTTAAGTGGATGTTATTACGTTGTTTTATAGTTCAAAGGGTTACCTAAAGCATGGTAAAATTGGCGATTAGAAAAAAGAAAGTCTCATCATTTTTTATCAACAACTTACTTATAAGTAGATACCTAACCAAAATATTTTTGTATGTGTCACACAAATAACAAGCTTCATCTTTGTTATTCATAGGCATAGACAATCCCTACGGAAGCCTCCATCTTATACCTAATCTCCCATTAAAATTTCAAACGTAACCCTTTTATCGTCAACGTTCAAATTGTGGGATGAATACGTAAAAGTCCAACACAAACAGACTTACACACTTTGTTTAATATGCGATTAGTATCTGTTACTTACATTTCCGTAACATTTCTACCTGCGCGTGCGTTTCTACCGTGGCCTTAGAGAACTTACCTATCTGGAGACGCCTTGGCATGCCTTGATCTCCCGTGTGCTAAAGGTATATGCCTAATTTAGACCGCCTCTGGTCATTTTCGTATGCAGTGAGCGCGAAAAGAGGAGTGTTATAAGTTTGACAGCTATGTGCGTCTTCCTGTAGCACCATAGCTTTTAAACAGATGGACTAATTGCATGCGGTTTTTTAGTTGAAAGAGTTTTGACAACTTTGTAGTGTTAGAGTTTAAATAACGAGGAAATCGAAAATATATAAGTAGGCTACCACTATTTGTTACCTTGTATATTCTGCGCTGTGGGGAAATACCCTCTTACGTACCTAAATTGGTAGACTTCGTAGATAGAGCAAGCGGCTCCTGTTAGTTTAATGCTCTGAGACCTCAGCTGACATTATGACATAGATAATGTGAAAGATGGTCGTAAATTATGAGCAGTTGAGAAGGTAACAACAGTCGTGATCGCCTGAAGATAAGCTGCTTAATATGCACTGGTTTTGATGTTTTTAAAATACAACCACTATTTCCTTAGCACTGGTGAAGGGAAAACACAGTATCCCAATGAAACTTATAAGTACTTCGGTACTAATTAGCTGTCATATTATTTTGAGCGTTGTTAGTTAAAGCCTATACCCTATCCACGGAAGCAAGAGCTAAAAGGTAAACAAAGAATGACACTTTTTCAAGATGGCGGTATAACCCGACCGATGACAAAATCACAGATACTGCGAACATTTTACACAAAAATGTGACGTTTTGTCATCGGTCGGGTTATACCGCCATCTTGAAAAACTGTCATTCTTTGTTTACCTTTTAGCTCTTGCTTCCGTGGATAGAGTATAGTATAATCAAGGTATCTTAGACTACTGAAATCTCTCTCACCGAAAAACTCTTTTTAGGACAATGCCAGGTCCTACACCTACCTATATTTTATGAGTGAAATGCGATATGAGAAAATCTTTAAATTACCAACTTTTAATAACTTTATAGTGTTGTAAACTTTTTTCCTATAATGCGCGATATTCGAGTTCCATTAGTAATTAAACCATTTTGCATTCTCAAGGTAGATGTGATTTTACGCGCGTTCTACGAGACGGCGGTTTTTATTTTGTTTTATTACCATTACGTAATTAATTACCTTGAAGAAATGTGTGATTTTTATGGAATAGTTACGTAAACGGTGAGAATTAGGGCTTTGTTATGTTAATTTGGTACCTAGTAGTAGTTTTTTGACAATTCTAAATATACTCTTTTTTACAGAATTTTGAAATTCGACGTTTTCATATCGACATGAAATACAACTGGTCCTTTCAGGACAGTGGGACCAAATATAAAAAAGCGTAATATAAAAACAAGTTTTTTTTTTGCATAGAAACAAATATAAACTATAAGTAATATTACCCTACTTTATCTAAGAAAACAACTTCTTCATTTTATTCAGGTAATTTGTTTCAAGGCTTCCGTACTCTTCTGTATTAAAGTTATTGAGACGTACGTAAGTATATAACCATAGAAATACGTGTAAGCCTCTTATTACAAAATGTGGTTTAAAGATAATCTCGGTTTACCTAAGTTCAATACAATCGTTTTCTAAAACAAAGTTTTCATAATAGATAGAAATCTCTCCATAACGATATGGGTTTTAACTAAACTACATAAGGAAGTTGTTTGTCTGTTTGTATAAGAAGGTAATCTCCAAAAGTCTGATCCCATAAATTATTTGAATACTTAGAAGCTCTCTGACTAGTATTATCCGAACTTAGAAGGGGACATGGATATTCTGGATATTCACTGTTCGAGTAAACCATTTTTTTCGGTTAATCAAATCAATCTTCTGATTCAGACATACACTTCACCCATTTTAATTTTATGTAAGAGCTCACTAATTAAAGCCACTCACAAACACTCTTGTTTTATTTATAACATAGTATATTTTAATTTTGTAGTCTATTTCTACAATGTACACACTATAACATAGTTATAGTAATCCTCTTCCTTTACACATCAAGGCAGTAAAATGTACACATTAAAATCACGATTTACATTCAAAGCCAAGATTTATGCTTGAGCACTATTATTAAACTAGATGTCCGTAAAAACGGGTCCACATCTGTCATGGCTGACTTAGGCCAAGTGGGCATTGCTATTGAGGAAGCCATTATGAGAATCATCATCGTAAACTTCTTTACTTGCTATTGCCATGAGAATGCTTAACGATTAGTAATTAACTAGCTGCTGCCGGCTGTGTCGCTTGCTTTTGCAATTTCAGAGCATTTTTTTATTATTATGTAGACTTGTAGACGAGACTTAGTACCTACTTAACCTAACGCACACGTTGTAAAACTCGGCATAAAAAGGAAAGCATGATTCATTTTCAAAAGCTATGTTTTACTCCTAGGTACCGTATAAATGCTAAACGTAGGTACCTAATACGGTTATTACAAAAAATTATACTAGTAGGTACAATACTGACAGATAAATATAATATTTTCAGTTTTACAAACACACAAACGAAGCAACCTTGTATATTCATACAAAATGTAGATTACGTAAGAAACTCGCGGACTGCAAATCGAGCCGTTAATGTGCACTACAAAATGGTGCTCACCGTATAATTTTATTGGTGTCCTCACCCATTTTAACGGTATCCTGCAAGTTATAGTTATCCTTTTAGATAGTTATTTATTTTGCTTTCAAGCGGTTGTTATCGTAATGGTAGGTAAGTAAGTAGGTATGCTTATTTTGTTGCGGTAGCTGCATTTTATTATAAGTAAGGTTGAAGGGTTTTTAGCTCTGATCAAATTGGTTCAAAGCTTATACAGTTACGTATTTTCTTAGTAAGCGACCAATTAGATGAATTAGAGGCTGTTACTGCGTTCCTTATGCACTGTTTAAAATCTTTTCCCAACAAATCTACAAAGATGATCCGTCTAGTGGTCATCATCAGAGTGATTTATTCCCAGTAAGCATCGCTACAGGTTCGTATCGTAAAAATTCTAATCCATTTTTTTTATGAGTATGTTAGCTATGTATATCTTTTCCAAAATAATGGAGCCTTTCAACGTAAACGAGGTGCCTATGTACATACATAAACCCAGTTTACGACCTCATGTGTTATAAACTTAATGTTACAGGTCAATCGAAGAACACTGTCACACAACTGGCTGGCACCTCTTTAGCGTTATCTTTGGAATTATAATAGTGCGACTATAGCCTTATGTAAGGCTATGACAGATTTCTCAACGCTAACCACTGCTGTGAATTTGATATGCGCCTGATTTGGCAATAATGATCTGTTCTCCTCTACAAAGGAATTCTATCTTTATGTCTTAGGATTAAAGTATGTAATGACTTGTTCGGTTTGGTTATCAAAACGTGTATCGTTTTGTTTACAAAGCGGTAAGTTTGCTTAGGACCTTCAATGTGAACTAAGGTATCGTTTTACAAAGCAAATAACTTCGTATCCGATGGCAAATTGTCCGCTAAGAAAACTACACATTTATATCGACCGGAAGTTGTGGAAAAGGTTTTAGTTTCGTGTCTGAGTGAACTTGCACTGCACGCACGCCATAAGATTTTTACGGCTACTCTATTTTATGAGACGAAATCTAGTCATTCTGTAAAAAACTTAAATACCATTTAATGCTTGAGAGTAAGTAGGTACCAAGTAGATAGATGCGTATTCTTTCAACCTAAGGACCCATGAATTCATGAAATTCATAGAATGAAACTAAAATCCAGGAGAACGAGATACCTAGACCAAAATTAGGCTGTTTATTAATATAGAACTGTTGTTAACACTTTCTAATTATGAATTCTACGCACATTATTAACATTAGCTACACGAAAATGAACCTATCTAACATTTTAATTACTGTTAACATGTAATTTGCTTCAATATGTAACAATACAACCGCAAGTAATATGTATAAAACACCTCTCGTACAATTAGGTCTACGAATGTAGGTAAATTACATATAACTTGACAACTTAATAATAGAGGTAGGTTAATTTAAGTATTGCATTGTGATATAAGTTTTACCATGTAAGTAAATAGGTAGGTGTGCAATTAGTACGTTATGCGATCTAATTAAAAGCTAAAGGTAATAAAATACCATAGGGATCAATAGTGTATCGAAGGACCACCTTAACCATTTATTTTATTTTAATAAAAAATAGTCTATTTCAGAACCTGTAGTACCTAACTGCGAATGAGTTCAATTAAATTAAATTCAATTCTTTATTTGCGTTCCATATGTAATACAGGTGGTATTTTAGTTTATTCTATGTAAAGTATTCCACATTTGAGAGACACATAGTTGGTAGACAGCCCCTATATAAATTATAGCAGCAATAGTTACTAACTAACGAACATAACGGTTATTGGCATTTCAACACTATCGGAAGATAGATATCTGAGCTGCGGTCTCGCCTCTACAAACGCATTAGCATACAATGAAATCGTTAACCAACCTGTATTTAGGTGACGGATCGGAATGTCCCATGTTTGAACTTTCGATACACGATTTGGGGTTTCAATCATTTCCGATTTTTATAATTTGCTGTCATTTATTTTCACAAATGTTTTTAGCATTGATGCAGTTATGTCATGCATTGCAACGAAAGAATTCTGTAGCCACAGCCAGTGCATACTGGAATGACACGCATTTATCACTTCTCAGCCCTCAATGCTACCTACGTAATCTGATTCAGCAATGCGTGTTTATAAGTGTCTGCGAGCAAATGGACATGAGCAATTTACCACTCTCCTTACGGGACGAGCCTATTTAGGCTACACAAAATGTAATAGGCTAAACTGTTATAACGCTAAATTAAGATCTTATTATAGAATGGACGAAGTCGATGGAGGAAGTTTTGAGCCTAGAACTTAGATTTAACAAATTGGAGACTCCATTGCCGTGCCTTTTCCTCTCTGCCTCTGGCCAGCGCTTAAATTGGTGACTTTGCTGTATAGGGATAAGTGCTCATGGCGGCAGTTCTAATTATTATTATAATTAAATGCTTAAAGCACAAAACTTTTGTTTAACAAAAAGTTTTTTTTTATTTTTGCCTTTTTTATTCTGTAGATAATGTCAAAGTCATGTCAAAAGTATGTGTCATCGTGCTTATGTCATTGTCATTTACATGATGTTTTGGTTGGCAGTTTGATTCGGGGGCACTTGTTGGAAATTATTAGAAGACTTTTTAAGTAAACAGTATTATTAAGTTTAAATGTAATGGATCGAGACAGAAGTAAAGATGCTTCCGAAGGAATTGCGGTAAGTACGATATGTAATATAATTAGGGTTAATTAATTTGCTTGCCTTTTGTAAAACTATTTCATGGTCAGCATTTTGTTATTGAGGTCTTTTTATAGGGCCAAGGTCATGTCCAACCGTTTAATATACAGCCTATTTAAACTTCCAATTTTAAGGTGTGTTTATTGCAAGTTCCGTAGCAAAACACCCATATAACTGCTGTTAAAACACAAAACGAATTATTCCACTAAAATATTCTATAGATTCATGTCATTTCTGTTATATTTGCTGAGTGGATGTACTTACTAATATAATACCTAAGTATACCGTTACATAACATTACCAATTATATTAAATTACATATTAAGTTCAATTCTCAAAAAAAATATTATCCTATTATTTTCAGCCAATGGGTATCCAAGCCCTCAATGAGACAGTGCTCAGTAACCAACCAGAGTCTCGGTATGAATGCCCGGTGTGTCTCAACTGGCTGCGAGATCCAGTCATCACTACATGCGGACATAAATTCTGTAAAAGCTGTATCACTTCATGGTTGCAGTAAGTTGTGTACCAAATATTTGACCTAATTTATTCAAAATATTAATAAATTGTTTGTATGAGGCTGGTTGAAACATTTGTAAAAACATAGAAGTCTGGTTTTCCATTACACAAAGTAAATATTTTAATATCAAGTCATTAAAAAACATTCCAATCTGTTTACATTTTTAGGATCAAAAATAATAATTTTAAAAAAATAAATGCTGATTAAATTAATTTGCATAATCAAACAATCAAAGCTTTGAACTTAAGTAAGTCATATCTATTGATAGTTGGGTGACTAATTCAATATGTGAATTCTTTTGCTGGACTATTGCCAACAATTCCATTTTAGCAAAAGTTCTAATAAAAAAATATTAAAAAGTAATAACAATTTAAACTTTGAATTTGATTATAAAATCTTGGTGATTTTGTTTTTCAGAAATAGTGGTCACTGCCCCATAGACAATATAAACTTGAGTATGAAGGTGGACATATTTCCTGACAATTATACCAAAAGGGAGATACAGGAGCAGAGAATGAACTGCCCATTCTCTACTAAAGGTAATTGTTTGTTATTTATATTTTTATTACATACTTGAATGTAACACAGGCTAAAGCAGAGCCTGTATGGTTCTTTTCTGCTGTGCTGCACTGCTTAAACCGATAATCAACTTATTAGGCAATTGGTTACATAAAATGAATTATTATGTGTTAAATTGTGTAATGTTTTTCATTATGCACTGTCTTAAGTTTTGTATTGTGTATATTATTACTAAGATTCACCATCCCTTTCAGGCTGCACAGTGAAAGTGACTCCCCTAGACTTGGACGCCCACATAGCGGCCTGCGAGTTCAACCAACCAGAGACGTCCACTCAGCCAGAGATCAAAGTGCCGTGTTCATTCCAAGCTGTAGGCTGTAAGGACACGTTCGATAGCCAAGAGGAGATGAACCAACATGTTCAAACTGATGTGCAGAAACATATGAGTGTAGGTAATCTGTTTAATAATTGTTTCTAAAAGAGATGTATAAAAACTTATTTTGACATCAAAAGGCGTGTTGAACACATATTCAATCAGTGATGTAACAGACAAAATCATATTTTTTGTTCTGTTTTGTCTTTCAGAAAAATACAATAATTTTGGCCCAGGCCATTCATTTCTGATTTATCTATTTGCTATCTGTATAGGAAAGCGTTCAAATAAGTCGTAACTGCAGGTTTAACCCTCATTTAGCAGCCTTGCTTAGACACAGTATACAAGAGATTATGAATACTTTGGGCATTTAATTCACCACTGCTACACAAGCAAATATACTTACATTAAAATTTACCTTATCTTCCATATATTAGAGAACCAATCAATATTATTCATCCACTTCCAGCTCCTAATGAATGCATACTCAGAAATGAAGATCAACAACGACATGTCGAACGCGAGCATCGACGCTAAAGAACAGGAAGCTATGACACTGTGGGAGGCGCCTGACAAGGACGGCAACCAAGCTGCGTCTGCGCCGCTTAATAACACTAGTGCTCTTATAAGGTAATTTTGAGCAGAGGATTTATTCTTCCGTTGAAGAGAATTAATACTACCTAGGTCCAAGTCAGGGAGCGGACGAGGGGACGAATTTACAGTGCAAGGTCTCAATGCCTTCATCTGTACAGCAACTGGAACCTGCTGCCCCTGTTTTTGTGTGTCTGGTAACTGGAATAACACACCCTGAAACATGCATCCAGTGGCGTAGCGTGGGGAAGGGCAGGGGGGACAAATTCCCCGTGCGGCAGCTTTTAGGGGGCGGCAAAATTTACCCAATTAAAAAAAAAAATGTTCGCAACTAGTATCTGCGCCGCTACATAAAACTGTCTAACAATAACAAAACATTAAACAAGAAAGTTAAAACTTTTTACACTTAAATAAATTTTTAAAATTAATTATTGTTAAAATTTGGTACTTAAAACACACGTGACACTACATTTTACGTAATTTTGGATTTGAGTCTTAAATAAAAAATAATTAAAATTTCGCGCTCGCTTCGCTCGCGTATTCAGAAACTGTATGCGCTTAATTTTGCATTTGTCAACAAACAAAAAGTTAAGTACGCTTGGGCCAAATTTTACGTAATATTTGGTTTAAGTCCGATAAAAATTTCACGCTCGCTTCGCTCGCGTATTCAGAAGCTATATTATGGCCCTTATTTTTGCATTTGTCAACAAACAAAACGTTAAGTACTTTTGGGCTTAATTTTACGTCATTTTTGTTTTAAGTCCGATAAAAATTTCGCGCTCGCTTCGCTCGCGTATTCAAAAACGGCATGCCCATATTTTTGCATCTGTCAACAAACAAAAAGTTAAGTACGTTTGGGCTAAATTTTACGTAATTTTTGTTTTAAGTCCGATAAAAATTTCGCGCTCGCTTCGCTCGCGCATTTGGAAACTACATAAGCAAGTTTTTCTTTATTTGCATTTGCTTACCTACACAACTGCCGACATGCGTTTAGCAGAGTGCTAATTTAGATAAACTTAAATGCTATAAGCAATACCTACCTAGATACAAGCCAAATTTCACGCTTAGGTATAGTTCCATGGAAACTAGTTTAAGTGTTAGTGCCGTAAATTAAATTAATTTGTTAAACAGTTTAAAGTAGCCCCGCTTCTTAAATTATTTCAATTTCATATATACTTATAGGTACCTACTTCGCTAGCCTGCGTACCTAAAAGAATTTTAAAACCTTTAAGAAATCTAGTAACAAAGATATAAAAGAAAAGTCTACTGCGGCTAGTTGCGGGTTGTTCGAAAGAGTTACCGCGGTTCTGGAACATAAAAGGCCTTTGACGGAACACGACGGTTTTTAGTCAGTAAGAGTCTGACACTTCCTCACCGCTGCTAACCCACAGCGGGAAGGGCCATTTGATGATTTTTAACGTCGATACAAAAAAAGAATCCCTTTTTTTGAAGTCGGTTAAAAATGACAAACGGCCAGTAACACTTGTTAAAAAAAATACACGGGAAGGGGCGGCAAAATCGACAACTGCCCCGGGCGGCAGATACCCACGCTACGCCACTGCATGCGTCTATGTATATTATAGACTGTCAAGAAAGAAACTAGCTTAAATGAGACAGGATAATTTCGGCATTTTACTTCTTGTGGTACCTAATTGTGTGGTGGTGTGGACGCCTTCCCCGACGAGCGGCAACGATACCAGCCAACTTTTATTGCAACCACGTCATGTACAATATACCTTACGCTATTTATTAACTTTCTTTTCAGAGCACTATACGAAAGAGTAGTGGTTCTAGAGCAGAGAAACCGCGAACAAGACATAGTCATAGCTAACATGTCTAAACAGCTGTCTGCCTTCACCATAGCTAAGATGAAACAGAACAATGATATGTTACTGCGATATTGTATGGGAAACTACGTGTGGAAGATTGATAGCTTTAAAGCGAGGCTCGATGCTATGTTGAAGGATCCTTATAAGATGTTGTATAGCCCCGGGTTTTATACTTCGCCTAATGGTTATAGGTAAGTTTGGTTTTTATTTAGTTTTGTCTGCATGCAACAGCAAAAATTTAAATCATCTCATCTGCCTAGCATTTTACCAACTATGTTGGGGACGGCTTCCATAATCACCAGATGTAGCTGAGAACTAATGTTTTTCATGGAGAGTCTGCCTATGTTACATAAATTATTAGTTTTACGCATTTTAAATTTAAAACTAACAATTGCAAAAATAGTCGTCTTTTGTAATGAAAAATTCTCATAATTAAGCTTATATTTTTTTATTCACAGCTTTAAAACTTATACACACACAAGTATCAAGACCATATTGTACAGTTTTAATCGAAGTTTTTGTTGTTGATTTACAGATTCTGCGTCCGCCTCAACATATCACCTATGAACCGTCACTGTTTCGCTCTTCACGTGCACCTCATGAAAACTGAAAACGACGACTGTCTCGACTGGCCTTTCAACGGTCGCATTTCCTTCGCAATGATAAACCAGTATAACCCTGAATTATCTCAGAAAGACACAATGATGTCCAACTCTTCACTCATAGCTTTTAGGAAACCGACTGCGGAGATTTGTATGAGAGGTTTTGGCTACACGGAATATGCGGTAGTCAGTGATGTGATTAGAAATGGATTTGTTAAAGATGATGTGCTTATTGTAAGGGTAGGTATCAAGTGTGTATGACATGCGGAGTAGGTTTTTTGTTGTTTTTTTTTTATGTCTTGGTCTGTGCAAAATGCTCGATGTTGATCGAAAATGTGAGATAGCTTTATGCGTTTTGCACAGGTCATACATGTTTTTTTTTTTTTGTTAATTGAAATCAAGTATTATATATTTTTTTTTTTTTTGTATGTTAGCAGCTCAAGAATCTATAGAAACATAGATTCCGTCCATAATGTAGTGTTATTATACTTATTAAGAAATCGAAATGATCAAATGTTATATTTTTGTTATATGTACCAAATTACTTTATCAGGAATCTCTTTGTTAAAGAATCTTTATAAAAATGTATACTTTATCAATTTAAATAAAATTTAATGTTACCGCAAGTTATGAATGTACTTAAATAAGTAATTTTAAATGTAAGAATACCGGATTAATTCCGTCCACGCCCCAGGGATTTTAGAATAGTAATAGTTAATAGAAATAAATTTATGTATAGAGACACGTTCTGAATCAATTTTAAGTACTTTTAATATTTTATAAATATTTCGACCTGAAATAAGTCAATTATTCCGAATATCAGTATTTTTATGTACTTACATTCCAACATTGTAGATTAAGCAATTGTACTTTCATATATTTTTTATCATTTTACGTAATATTTAAAACGTTTAATTTAATACTTGAGACTGGTGCCTTAATACTTTGTTTTGTTTTATGGATTAAGAATATAATATAAATGCATTATACACAAAATAAATATTTCTTTGATTCTGTTTTTCACCCACACATGTGCCAATTTTGTTATGTAAAAAAACCGGCCAAGTGCGAGTCGGACTCGTGCACGAAGGGTTCCGTAAATTACAGTTAAATCAACCTATCTCAAAAACTATAAGAGATACTTTGATCAAACCAAAAATCGTTGAAAGAGTTAATTAGCATGCATCACCTCTATTTTTTTTAGAATTTTATACCCCGTAGTTATAAAAATAGAGGGGGGGGGACATACTTTTTACGACTTTGAGAGCTGATATCTCAAAAACCGTTCACTTTAAGAAAAATGTTTTTTAGAAAACTTTATATCATTTTAAAAGACATTTCCATTGATACCCCACACGGGTATGTAGGTACATCGAAAAAAAAAATTTCATCCCTCAGTTACATGTATGGGGGGCCCCACCCCCAATTCTTTTTTTTACTATTTAGTGTCATATTTTTGTAGCGGTTCATACAACACATATTCCCATCAAATTTCATCACTGTAGTACTTATAGTTTCCGAGTAAATCGGCTGTGACAGACGGACAGACGGACAGACGGACATGACGAAACTATAAGGGTTCCGTTTTTGCCATTTTGGCTACGGAACCCTAAAAATACCTCCACATCGTAAAAATTTGGAAAAATCAAACAATAATATATTTGAGAATTCAATTTATTGGTATTCATGTCTTACAAACGTAAACTGTTACATGCTAATTGTCTTAATAAAATATAGGAATTTAGCTTACATTTGAAAATATTCTACGGCTAACGTAACTTATAGCCTTATCACATCCAACCATCACAATGATTCGCTCCCAAAAACATTCGCTTTTCTTTTCGCTTCGCTTTTGCTCAGTGAACTCTCTCAATTTTTTAAATTTTGGCAATTTTTACATTGATTTTAGACTTGCCACTGGAAGGAATACATTTTCTAATATTGATTCACATCTGTGATATAGAGGTAATAGTATATCCTTAGTATGTATGTACTTTAGAATGTCTAATTATTGGAGGCTTTGCCAATGGATTACTTATAATTCTAATATGCGACTGGCTCAAGGAAAGACTTGCTGAAAGTATAGTATACAAAGTCGGATATTTTCATTCAACAGCACCAATTTTAGAAAATGTCGTCCTCCCAGCAACAATAGTTTTAATTTACACTATGCATACAAATTCCTATTGAATAATTTGAAAAAATATTTTTGACACGTTTTCATATAACCGTGTTTACCAAATACTTACAATAAACTTTACAGTACTGACTACTTCTTTATGGCCTGAAAATAAAACTTAGTACCGATAGCAAACAAAATATTTTCACCAAAAACTTACTTTATTTCTGTAAGGTACAGTCAGATGCGTTTATAATTATGAATTTACAAAAAAAAACATAGTAAATGACAACAACTTATTTCAACCTAAAAATGCAAGCATATTTTTTATTGATTTTACACATACGAATCTAACTGTACCTTAACTTTTATGAACATCCTTGTACCACAAACATTTGCGTAGGAATTAGGAAAATAATTGTGAAGTAACCGAATCTACCATCACGAGTTAAAAACGGCTTATGTAACCAATGTTTTCTTTTAATGCCGTTACGCCCTTCACATTATAATGTAGTATAGTTCGGCCATTCAGAGAATGCGTTCCTGACACGTCGCGATTGAACTGACGACGTAACTTTGCAATGGCGTTGCAGTTACGATAAAAATATTTTTGCTGGTTGTTTACCGTTTTAACAATTGAGGAGCATTAAAACAACATTATTATATCAATAATCAATGAATGTTATTACGTCGTCAGTTCAATCGCGACGTGTCAGGAACGCATTCTCTGAATGGCCGAACTATAGTAGTCACCAACCCGCATTGAGCAAGCGTGGTGATTAATGATTAATCCTTCTCCGTGTGAGAAGAGTCCTGTGCCCAGCAGTGGGACGATAAAAAGGCTGTAACAGTAGTAGTAGTAGGTACTTTATAATGTGGTTGGTCTAAAACATCTATGGAATTTAAAAATCTATCACATTGTTATGGTAACTTGAGCTAATCTCGTCAAGTTTTAATTAAAGAATCATGAACACAAAAACATAGTTTGCAAAAGTCATCTAAAAACTAAGTCACGATTACTTTCTAATGTGACCACAAATTCAGTAAAAAAATGTAACTAAAATACAATGTATATGGTAAGTATAATTGTATATGCAAGTATCTAGGCAGCTATAAAACAAAAAAAAAACAACTAGCTATCTTTCTAACTCCTATGTTGTAGGTATCGAGAAAATAATCACAAACATTACATTTTACTCCTCAAGAATTTTCTTTGTAGAAAATCTAATCGGTTTGAATCCAAAACATACTACGTCAGTCAAATTTTTGGGAGTTCCATATAATCATGCACACATTCGTAATTTTTCTTTATAAAAATCTTTTATTTCGACCTACCAATTAAGCTATCATACATAAATATTTATATAACACAGCTGGAATATCTATGGACCCGAACAAGAAGTGTCGTCTCAATAAAATTATAACTTTGTAGGAGATTAATTAGAAGCCAAAATGAATGAGCAAAAATCTAATCTACCAGGTAAATATTTTTGAATATTTGAATAACCTTTACTGGTAATTCTGTCTGTGAAATTATCTATTAGCAAATTCGGTGTCTCAGTCACAGCATATCCATAGATAATTCAGCTGGATTGAATTAAATCCCAAATGACTACACAACTAGAATAACCAGCAATATAAATAGATAAGTACTAATAATGTTATCTTCATAATCATTTCTATCCAAAAGGTTAATAATTGAAAGCCAAATAATGTTAACATTATCCAATTAGAATTTAAATGTTTTATTTACAATTAGCAATAAATAATACACTCGCTCGTGGTTCTGATAAACTTATACTTTTTTTTATATTTTGATATCAGAACCTATTTCAAAATCAACGTCATACAAAAACCGTTTTGATACTTTATTCGTTTCAATCAAGAACCTTCAAGTCCATGTATTGTGTACCTAAAATATTGATAAACATTCTGTTATTTGAATTTCAACTTTATGCATTCGCTATAAGGTTGGTTTTTGATTGTTACTTTTCTTTTACGAATGGATATTCTATTTTGAACACAGTATCAAAACGGTATAAATAAAATAAATACAGTTACCCGTCCATACAGCCGAATGGAAAGTTTTTGTTGCCATGGAAATCAATAAATAAGGAAGACGTTTGACGGAAGCTTCTGTCCCTACTAATGCGATATGTCACGTAGGTTTTGTAGTGATGGGTTAAGTTGGGATAACTCTTTGAAGAATTAACTTCCCAATGTCGTCAAACTATTTCAAATAATAATTCTTCATATAAACTCGACTTGCCAGTCGATAGCCAGATCACATAGGTAATCTAAAATAAAACACCAAAGATTTCTAAGTTTTACAGTTTTTTGCCTTTATATCTCCATCTCTCTTTTTGTTTCTCTCTCAATTAAAGTATCATAAAATAGCCTCTGCTTAGTTAACTGGCTGGCAAATCTAATTTATATTAAGATCTATGGAATGTATAAATAACAAAATGAATAACAAATTAAGCGAGTGTGTCGAGTTGTTTAACTCATAACAGATTTTCGAATGGTTACCCTACGCAAGCTCCATAATTTCTATATATCACAGTTACGGTAAACAAATGCAAATATTGAATCACACGATCAAAAATGTGAAAATACATATTTTTTTAACGTTTCGTTGAAGATGAAAATTGTAGCTCAATCAAAGAAAAAATAGTAATCTGAGCAGGAATATTTTTTCCCATTGTGCAGCTACAATTTTCTATATAACCTTCAACAGCACGAATAACAAAACTTGATATAAATACAGTCTATTGATAATATAAAATGTGGATGGTATACTTCCATAAACAATGGTGTTTGTACACAATGTCAAAAGAAGCATATAAAAAAGTTCTATCATTCACTAAAATGTACTTCAAAAACTGATACATTCAGACAACTACACTTAAAAACTAACATTAAGTGTGAAAAGTTGAAACTTAACTCTAAATTACATCAAACATTAATAATATAAATAACATATCGATTTAAGTATGAAGATCATTATTAATTGCTATAGCTTTGTGATTATTAAATTATATTTAGGTATACATATCTCCTCGATTCCCTTTTCTAGCACTCGTACGCCAATCTAAATTCTCTATTCATAATCTCGCAAACAAACCTATATATTGTCAACAACTTACCACACTAATCGTGTTCACGAATATCAACCTTATTTTAAAGGTATAAAGTCGATAATAGCGCTCACAGTTAGGACCAACTATATAAAAATATTCGAACACTCGATTATCGATGTTGTCAAGCTTTGTGTCTTGATTTTAAAATTTGAATTATAATATCTGTAGTCAGTATAAAAATCTGTAGAGCCATTGAAATCTTTATTCATTCAAAGTTCAAGTAGTGTAAAGTGCAAGATTATTTTTATCATACCTCTATGCATTTCTACATGAGTGCTCGTTATGCTTTTGTTTTTTTACAAATAAGGTCTACTTCAAATATTGACCGCAAGTACCTTACCGACACAGATGTGTGACACGTTGAATTGAGACTTAACAATAAAACAAATGCACAACGAAGCACCAACCAATGACATTCGAATTAATGAAGTGCTACCTTCCTATCGGTCCCTAATTCCTTATTCAAATATACCTACTTGCAATATGTGGACAAAATATTTAGTGTGGCCCATGACTTATATCATTGATCGAAGAGAATCGGAAAGTAACTCACAAAATTAACCAGGGTCGTGTATTTGACGAAAGCGGGCAAGCCATACTTGTGAAAGTTTGCTCATGTTGTCTTTGTATGCCTAAGCTCAGGAACACTCAGTAATGGAAGAGACGAAGAAAATACGTGTATACATTTATATACAAAAGCGTAGCTCACCCGCTTTCGTGAAATGAAAATAATGAAGCCATTAACAGACATAATTACATTTGTTGCATGTATGCCAAAATTATTCGCAGGTGGATTAATCTGCACTAACCTAATAATTCATGGATTTTCGGAACAAATGACACGTGCCACATCGAAATATTTTCCCCACAATACCCTGGTCCTTCTATACGGAACTGCTGGAGTCTCCGGGGAAGTGCAGCTGGTTGTCTCCCCCGCAGCTAGGAGTTGGAGACGAGGGAGGGTCGAGAGACGCGCGGGAGGCTGAACTAAAACTGCTAGAACTTAGCTCTTCGGGCTCAGGTTCGTAGCGACTGCCTGGGATAACTGGAAATTAAATTAATAAAAAGGTAAAAAAAATCTTTTCAGTGTTTTTTCTTTATTTATCAAAATGTTTTCGTATAACTTAGGGAAAAAAAAATGCAAAAAATGCTGTTTTTGAATTCTCATCTTTATTATGTAGATACTATCCTGATTTTTTAAAACACTCCATAACATTATCAACAAACCATTTCAGCCGAAGTATACAACATACGCGTCATAGCCGAAAACCTATTTAGCATACGTTACATGACAGACTGGTATTCTCGGTATGTTTAGCACTTGCAAGCAGTCCACACATTCTATTTTTACTTATTATTTTAAAAAGCGAATATTTTAAGCTATCAATGTACTTTATTTTGTTTATATTTGATGTACATATTTAAAAAGAACTCAACAATAATTACAAATAAATATTTATAGAACCGTGTGAAAAGTTTTTGCAATGCAATTGAAAATGTAAATAATCAAAGCAAACAGTTTTAATGATAAAATAACCATTGCTTTATAGCTCACATCAATATTTCATTAATTAATGTACAAGTTTTTTTTTATTATGCTTGAATCATACAACATTTTTTATTGTTTCTAAATATTAATGAAGAAATGTTAGTGCAGACCATTATGTTATACAAAGTTTATAGAACTGATAGATTCAACTATTATTTACATTAATTTTATTGATCAAATTACATGATTTTCTCAAGGCAATCAATAACACATAAGTTTATAAACTTGGAAGCAACGTCATAATAATTGTATACGTACCAGAATTTTCACAATAATAAGGTGGTCATCAATTTAATACAATTTTTTGGATTCGATTTTCAATTCATTAAATGTTTTAATTAAATAGTCGAACTTGCCCTCATAACAAATATTCACAAAACTTGACTGTACAAAGGTATCCATGCCAAATAATTTCTGCATCATGCAAACAGTCTATCATAGACAAAAGTACACTTATTTAAAACTTTACATAGAACCAGTTTTCTGGAGCCTTACAAAACTACAATTAAAAACGATGAGAACATAATTTTGATTATGAAGCTAAAATCTCTTTTCGAAACAAAGGAACCGTTTTCCTTCTCAAACAATTGACTTATTCGACAACTTTTTACAATTTATAAGCTGCCACTATTAATTGCCATTATAATAAAAACAAAAAAAATAATAATATTCGTACGTAGACCTAGTAACCAAAATCAATGGTACATAATTATTAATTTTGTATCCAATTATAAGTTAATAAACCCAAGTAAGTACTAACTATTCCGAAAAAGATCAATCTACTAACACAAAGTAGGTACCTTAGTACTCCTTACGGTCCTTCGTGAAACTTATGTAGCCAAAGAAATGTACTAAATTAATGCATAGGTTAGTAATGTTGATTTTAGCAATGTTACACCCGAAATCTATTTCAGCCCCATTAAAAGCGATTTCCAAAAGCCCTTAACTTACATTTCCCTGCATTACATGGCTTTCGATGTAGTATTGGTCTACACAAGACCATTGACCATCTGTAAGGAGTACCACAAAGGTAGATTGTACTATTTTTATTAAACCCTGTCAATAACTGAGAGTTGAAAATTAAAAATTAACTAATAGCCCTGCCTTTCTACTTCATTTACTCCCCTACTTCAAAAGCCTTTCTGAAGTATACTCTACAATTTGCACCCTCAGATGCCCCGATTGAGAGCTGCAGTTTAAAATAAATAGCCTTACAACTTCAACAAGTTTCTAATTTAGATCTTTTATGAAAACACCTACGATATAATTTTGAAGATCATAAGAACCAATTCATTTACAACCATAATTTCATAACTTACTTAAATGAATATGTCGTCCAGGTAGAGGGCAAATACGATAATATGGAAACTAAGATTTAAGCCCTTAAAAACTAAAATTTTCGTCAATTAATAATAATAGTATTATGCACCAACTACGTATTATTAAGCTTAAAAATAATCGAAATAATTTCACCAAAAGAAATACGATCAATCGTAAATTATATAAAAAAATAAATATTTGTCATGATTCAACATATTAAAGCTAAATAAAATTATAATAAAACATTGGTTAATAAATAATACTTGTCGATAGTTACGATATATTTGTACACGAAGACAGCCGTACATGAGAGAAGGTATCATATACCGGGGTGACTAAGTCATAAGCGTTAAGTTGCCTCTGAATAAGACCACACGGTACTGTCTAGCAGCACTATACTGAAACAAGCACATATTTGCCGCACAGTAATAGATATAAATCTAATTTTTAGCACGACAAACCAGAACCTAAGAGAGGTCTATTTGGAAAATGTGCTCAACAATATAGCTAGACGATATTCAACACAATTTTAAGACCTAATATTTATATTTCTGATAGGTAACATTCACAATTTATTGTTTCTTTGGTTTCTCCGAACGATATACCGTGATGTCGCACTCAGAAGCAGTAGTTGGAGGCAAAGCAACACAATAAATTAATACTGAGGTATGATCGCTTTAATTACATATTAATAATTAAAATGAGCCTCAATTATATTAAGGTCAACATTAACGCCTGTTTGTTCCGCAAAAGCATTGACCTCTAATGTAACTGATTGCGCAAAATATGTATATAATATACTGTGTCCATTTATCATGGTCAAGCTTAAATTATTGTATGGTAGTGTACAGGTAAGCATATTTCTGTATACTGGCCTTTAAGATCTTGCGTGGCGCGTAGAAAAAAAGTGTTTAGTTTTTTTTTTAGCTTTTTGTTTCCACTAGGTATGCAATTTTATTCATCTACACTTAAATAACTAAATAAACAAAAGATAAGTACTAAAAGGAGTACTGTTATACAAAAAAAAAGTATTAGGTTTTTTGTGAAGACTTCGCACCTTTTCGATAATATCAAAATTTTGCCCAAAATCTATAACTACGAGTACAGTATTACATAATCATATGAAAACTTCGAATGTCAGGAATTAAGAGCCTTCACAAAAAATCTAATCGTTATTATTTTTTGTGTATTTTGATAGGTTTTTACATTTTTATGTTTATTTTTTTGATATGACATATAATACCGCTACTGAACAACGATAAAAGGTCATTGCCTAAATAATATTATATTAGGCTTTAGTAGCAAATATTTTAAAATCACTTTTTTTACAAACATTTTAAGTTTTTTTTTTGTCTTTTACCTGTGCTTAATCACATTAATTGCATTTATTAACTAAGATTACTACAACAGCAGCAAATGTTTGATTCTAACCGCATAAACGGGACATATTCAGCTTACGTTACATTACTATGAAGATTATCTATTAAGCGGTCTCTTTTAAAAACATGTAACGACAGAATACTTTAAAAGATAAACAGGTACTCATAATCGAATAATTTGAAAACTTAATAGTGTTAGTATACTACACACAAAATATTAACGAAGCAAAGAACGTTAGAAATATAGAACTACATTAATAATAACATATTTGAGTAAGTAATCAGCGTAACTCTAATTTGACACTAACAGATGGATAAAGTAGAAAAAACTTAGACTTGTCCGAAATGTTATTTCAAAAAGCTTCTCTGCATAAATACGAATGCTTTTCACTAGATCAACGAAGAATTAATAATACGAGTATTTCTACTTTTGAAATATCCAAAATTTAAACATACTAAAGGTGTCTATTGCATTAAGATGGATTAACCTAAGGAAGCATGACATTTATGAAGTAGCATAAGCTGAATATGTCTTTAATTTAAACTACGATAAATATTGCAAAAATCGTAACATTGAATTTCATAGCACTGAACACATTTTATTTATTTTTCTTCTTACGCGACTTTTTAGACCTAGACGATTGCTTTGTCGAAGGCATGGTTACATTAGAAGCACCAGTGGATTTTTTGTCCTCTTTGTCGCTATCAGTAGACACTATCGGTGAAGTATTGTCATCATCCGAAGACTTATCCATCACCTCTATTTCTTTTTCCTCAGATTTATCTTCATCAATCTTCACTTCTTGCGTTGTAATTTTATCATTTTCTACAACGCTAAAGCCTTTCTCTCTCTTCGACGGAACTTTCTCTAAATCTATCAGATTGAAGGCGCTTGATTCTATGGCTTTGTTTGTGGTCTCTTTAATGGTCGACAGTATATTATCGATGTTGATCTTACATATAGGACTTGTTATACCTCCATCGTTCATTTCTAGAAGGCTGTCTCGCATAACTTCTAGTTTGAAGTCGTCCAAACCGAAGTCCAAAGGCTCTAGTGGAGGCAAGTCAAGAACTGAATGATGTTCTTCAACAAAGTTAAGTTCTGAAGGCGCATCGCATTCGGCTACCATTATATCTGTTCTCTTGCAAAGCTCGATTAGTTTTTCTTGTAACGACACCCGTGTTGAAGACCCAGCTTCTTCATCATCTAAATCTCTTGTTTCAATCACCTTTTCTACTTTCTCTTTCTTTTCTATTTCAACTCTTTCTTCATAAACCTTTTCCTCTTTTTTTGCGTTCTTAGACGCAGCAATAGAGCTCCAAGATTTAATAGGTGGCTTTTCAATAACTTCTACCTCTTGGATCTTCTTTTCCGGCTGTGGTGACTTCTTACGTATTTTAGTGCCTTTAGTAATCTGAATTTCAGGGAAGTCTTCCTTCATTGTATCTATTACATAAACATCTGTTACTTCAGTTTCATATCGTTTTTCTGCCGATTTTCGTTCGGAGTAAGGCGAAAGAGATTTAGTTTTCTTAGCTCGCGGTGATTCTTTTGAAGCTGAGGTATTTTCTCCAATTCCTTCAAATACTTTAAGAGTATCCGTTTTAGGCACATCAGTGACAAATTCCTTAAATTCAGGTACAAAGTCATTTTGATTAACATTATCGTCAGTTTTAGGTACGCAAGTAATTTCTGGTTCACCGAGTCCCCACATGTCTGTAGGATCAAAACAATCCTTTCTCTCTGGGGTGAGGCTTTTTGAAGAACGAGATTTTTTAGTTTTAGCTAAGTAAGACATCGGTTCGATATCCTCGTAAGGCGTCGAGATTGAAACTAAGTCCCCACTGGAAGGCTGAGGCTTATCATCTATAGCATGTATTTCAACAAAAGTGTCCTCATCTTTCATCTGTGCTTCGTCTTGCGTCTTCTTGACTTTACGATTTTTCTTGGACTTTGGTTTGGGTTCTTCAACAGTTTTCTCTTCGACAGCTGGACTATCGTATGTAACCGGCTTTTCTGGCTCGTTTAGGAGCATATCCCAGGCTTGTTCTTCAGTTTTAATGTGTTCTGCGACCTTTTCTTTGTTCGATTTCGACTCGGTAGTTTTCTTCTTTGTTGATAATTTTAAAGTTACAGCCACCGAGGGTGTTTCCTCTCGTGTATCTACAGTAGCGATCGTTTCTTTCAGTATTGGCTCCTTTGCAGCAGGTTCCTTGATAATAGGCTCTTTTGGAACTAATTCTTTTTGAACGGATTCTTTTTCTACAGGCTCCTTTGGAACAATTTCTTTTGCAACGGTTTCTCTTGGAACAGAATCTCTTGAAGTCGTCTTCTTTGTAACGGATTCTTTCGGGACGACCTCTTTTGGAACAGATTCTCTTGCAGCTGTCTTTTTTGGAGCAGCTTCTTTAACGACATGTTCTTTTGAAGCACTCGTTTTGGGAACAGGTTCTTTTAAAACTTGTTCCTTTACAACTAAATCTTTCTTAACAGGCTCCATCTTACTAACTCTTTCTACTTTAGGAGTAGTTTCCCTACGTTCGTGTACCTCACTTGACTTGGAAGCTTTCGGCGCCTCATCTCGAGACGGAGGGCTTTCCCTAACTCTAAAAGATTTCCTATCTCTAGAACTAGCGTCGGCAGCGAGCGACTCGCCGTCCGACTGGGGGGTGGGTGATCGCCTAACACTATGTCGGGCGGGCGGCTGAATATCACCCGCCGGCGTCCGGTTTGGCAGTGGGTGGGGAGGCGCCTCGCAGGCTCGCTCGGCGGGCGCCAAGCTCCTCGCACTCGCTCTGGCATCCGTCACCTGTCGCGCCGCCTCCTCGGGTACGCTATACTTATCTAGACTACAACTAGGGTCGGGCAGCGGCTGCGCGGGGACGAGGCGCGCGGTGGAGAGGTCCCGCGGCGGCGCGGGCGGCGGCGCGGCGCGGCCGGGCACGCGCTGCGCGGGGATGGTGGTGCCGGCCGGCAGCGCGCGCGCCGCGGCCTCGGGCCGGCGCTCGGGCGGCGCGGCGGCGCGCAGCACGGGCCGGAACGTGGCCTCGTCGGCGTTGGACGCGGCGTAGGGCTCCAGGGCCGGCGCGGGCGCGGCGGGCGGCGGCTGCACCACGGTGCCGAGCGGGCCCACGGCGCGGGCCAGCGCGGGCCGCGCGGGGCGCGGGGGCGAGGCGCGCGCCGCCCCTATACCAACACCGAAGGCAACCGTTATACGCGGGCGGAGGAGGCGGCGGAGGCGCGGCTGCCTTGGGCACGGGTATAGGGCCGGCGGCGGCCGCGCTCTACGCTACGTGCGATACCACTTGGCGACGCTCAACTTAGCCGCTCGACTACGCAACGGGGTGTTCCCGGACCTATCGATCGATCATCGAACGATACCATCGATCGATGGTAAAATTGATACGCTCAGTGTAGTCGAAACTATCGATTCATGGCATCTATATTTGTCAATCAATAGGTCTGGAAACAGCCTTATATGAAAACGACGTTTTGTTTGTATAAATTGTAGTGCGCCGCCAAACGGCTAACTTCAACGTCACCAAATAATTTCGCACATAGGTTAGCTTGCGCTCCGGCGACGGCTCCTCCGCGTTACTTCGCTCTTGGATATTCACTCGGTCACAAACGAATTCCAAAAACGTTTCACTCGCGTGTGTTAATGTACACATATTTATAAACGCTTAAAAATTTACTGTACATCGAAACTCATCCTCTTGAAAAACTCTTTTTATTATGTATTCGACTTCAAGTCTCACCAAATTAAAAATTATTTTTTTTTTGTCTTCATCGTTCAATTTACATGTCTTACTTGTACCTACTTTATTTATTTGAGTAGTAAACAAAAAAAAAACATAAAACAAAAGCGCGATGAACTCAAAGAATCTTGCCCAATTTCATTAAAAAAAAAATATGCATAACAAACATGCCTATATATTTTGTGTCTTGAGATACGAAAACTGTTCAAAATTCATCATAAATTCTTTTAACGTTTGCCGACTTTTAAGGCACAAATAAAATAATAATTTAACCAATAAAATACAGTATCAAATATTCAATTTACCTACTACCGTAAATTATGTTACGTAATTAATGTTACTAAGATTAGAAATGTGAAAGTTTATGAGGTGAGTCATATGTATTTTCATTACTTTTTCACGCATAAACTACTGGATGCATTTTGATGAAACTTGGTATCAGAAGTGGCTTATATATCAGAATAACATATAGGCTACTTTTAATCCGGGTGAAACCGCGGGGGAACAGCGAATTTATAACATAAAGTGTAACATACCATGGTCTTCCTTCATAGCTTCCGCTAGATCTTCCCTCAATTGCACGTCACATACAGAAGCCGCACGGCCGCTCTCAGCTAGCAAGGACTTGCGACGGAAACTGTCCGATGGAGAATGTTCGAGAGAACCTGCGGACAAGAGATGATTTAATGAGAGAGTTTTTGCGTGTGTTTAATGAAAACGCGAATGTCAATATCGGCACGGGTGTCTATAGAAGTCCTATAAACGAAATTGTGTTAGAAGTATACCTGCTACAAATAGAAATAAAAGTGTGTCTAGATGTCGTCAATTCCTTGTGATCAAGTTTTAATTTGGCGTTTATGGACATCCCAATTGCTCAAAACTTCAAAAAAAAAATTGTTGTTCTTATTAAAATGGAAAATAAAATACTTGAAAAGCTAACGCTCCTCAATATTCTTTTGTTTTATATACCTACCTCTAATTCTAGACTTTTATATAGATTACTGTAACATAACTTCATCGAATTTTATATGACCTATGTCTATAAGTCTGTCTATCCTTCTCATATTGTATTAATACTCACTAGCAGAGCCGGAATCGATGAGCACGGGTACGACGGGCCTGGCGCCGGGCATGTTGACGGGGTTGGACCGCGCCGGACCCGCGCATACTTCTACCGTCTCCGCCTCCGATAACGATGAGCTCGAACTGGATGAGAAAAAATAAAATATTCTGGTGAAAATGGATTACTTTATGATTTTTTTCCACACGTATTATTACTTAAATTCTATTTTATTAACCAGTTGATAAAATTCTATAATAAAATCGTTCTAAATTCGACTGTTTTTTTTTATAAATTATTTCTTTCTTTGGGCTATTCCGGGCTTTCACTCCACATATTCTTATCAAAAATTATGCTGAGATAAAATTGACCACATCATACCGCAGTAACAGTAAGTATTCAAAATAAAACTTACATTTCTATAATATTAGTGTGATGCCAACAAATTACAACAATCTACTCAAAACCTATCTATCCCTAACCTACTCAATTAAACTCAATATATTTCATTTATTCCTTTATTTCAGCTACCATACAGCCTAATAAACTTACCCAGTGCAGTTATAAGTCTTGAAGACAAACTGCGGTCCCATCCACAGGCGGCGGTGCGGGCCCGCGTGCGTCACGATCTCCACTTGCGACAACCAACGCTCCTCTTCGCTCATACACATGTCTGCGCATCTCTGGAAATGGTGGAACAATCGATTAGTGTCTCGATTTTATTGTAATCGATTTACATAACACTAAATTGTTATAAGCACCTGCTTGATAAATATAAAAATTCAGCCTAATGCTCGTCTGAACATTCTCTTTCATTAGTTCAAGTTCTTCGAGAATAATAATTGATTTCTTCAAATTATAAGATCGTCTTCTAGCCCCTAGAACACCCGCATTTTGGCAACGCTACTTTCTTATACCCGAGTCACACTGGAATGGCGGCGGCCGGCAGCGACGCGACGAGCACTTTCAGAGTGAGATCATTTTCAACTTTACATACTTAAGAGACCAGTATCGCTTCAAAAGCTTTAGGCGATCGCGAGGCCGCCCCCGACGCTGCGAGCTGCGGAGCCTACGGGCCTTTGGAGATTTTCGTTTTGACAGCTCTGCTCGTCGCTCTCCATGCTTTAGTAAACTTTCTGGCAAAAACCAGTATGAATCAGTTCCAGCGTCTACTATAATGTACGTTACCCGGCAGGTCTGCGGCTGCAGCAGCGGGTTGGAGGGCGGCAGCGGCGCCAGCAGGTCGGCGGCGGCGGCCGGACGCTGTAGCGGCCACTGCGCTACTGGCTCCACCTCCAGCTCGATCATGGACTCGTCGCAGATCTTCTCTTTTGACAGGCCTGGGTAAAAAATAGCCACACTTAAATTGAGAGTTTCCTATATTTTTTTTACCATTGCCGCACTAATGTGCATTGTTCAAAGGCAAAAGACTAATATTTCCAAATAGGAAAATGACACATGAGTATTCGTATGGGGGATTGTTTATGCGAGGATATAGTACCTATAGCGGGAAAGAGCTATGGCTCGTAGAAGGACTGGACTTCAAAAACATTTTTAACAAGAACTTCATTTCAGTTTTAGTGCTAGAAGATGAATTAATTTTCAAGAATGAAAATTAAATATGAAAAATATTTAAGCGAAAATTCACAAGTTTACAGTACAAGACCATACCATAAAACAACATTAATTCCATACAGCACATAATATACTCACTAGACAACGGTCGCGGATGCAGCAGCAGATGCAACAAACAGCCATTGGCGGCCATCAGATATAACGCGGCCACGGGCGCCGGCGCTCGGCCGCTGACGGCCGGCCCGAACCGCGCCCGCGCTAGCAGCGGCGCAGAGTTGTTGTCTTCCGATAGCGAGGACAGGCGCTGACGACCTGGTGAAGTGGAGTTTTATGTGAGAAGGTTGCATCATTGTAGTGGCACACCCAGAATTTGTGAACGCGTTTATAACACAAAAGTATAAATGGCAGACTACGTATTTACACAAGTCAAGTTAATGCGTATAAGATTTGCACATAGTGTATTTAAGAGGGTAAATTTTGCATATGGTTAATTTGTGCATGTGAAGTTTGCGCATAGTGTATTTGCGCAGGTGAAGTTTGCGCATAGTGTATTTGCGCAGGTGAAGTTTGCGCATTATGTATTTACGCATGTAAGGTTTGCGCATAGCCTAGGACACTTCTACTTGCCAAGTTTGCGCAAATTGTATTTGTGCATAAGAAGTTTGCGCGCGCAATGCGCATTCGGCATTGTCGCACGTATACAGGTGTTTGGACGCGACGTAGTTTACACAAGCGGACTCCAACCTAGTACTATTGATCAATGAACGCTCCTATTTAATCAGTTATGTACGGTGGCAGCCGAGGGTTGTAGCAGTATGTGTGACGTAGTGAACACTTACCGGAGCTGTTCCTAGTGATGGTGTGCGTGGGTATGTTGGCAGTGGGCCGCAGCTGGTGGCAGCGGGTACAGGGCTGTAGCACTATGTGTGACGTAGTGAACACTTACCGGAGCTGTTCCTAGTGATGGTGTGCGTGGGTATGTTGGCAGTGGGCCGCAGCTGGTGGCAGCGGGTACAGGGCTGTAGCACTATGTGTGACGTAGTGAACACTTACCGGAGCTGTTCCTGGTGATGGTGTGCGTGGGTATGTTGGCAGTGGGCCGCAGCTGCGCCAGCGGTGACAGCGTGGTGGGCAGCGGGTACGGCGGCAGCCGAGGGTTGGGGAACCACGCGCCTTGTGACATGTTATCACCCACCTGGAAACAGTAACATAATATAATTGGAACTTCGAAAGCCCTCCCGAGCCTTTCACAACTGTGTTAGGGTCGGCTTCCAATCTAACCGGACGCAGTGGACCGGTACCAATGTTTTACAGAAGCAACTGCCTATCGGACCTCCTCAACCCAGTTACTAGGGCTACCCAATACCCCTTCTTTAGAATGACTTCTGACTACCCTTATATTTTAGGGTTGTAAGGTTTATATTAACAAGCTTATATTAGTTTCACTTGTAACTATGTATGTAAGAAAAACTCGGGAACTGGATCATGGAAATTTGATCAAATTTAGATTCCAAGAATCTAAATTTGATCCAGTTCCCGAACTAGAAACGTTACAAAAAGCGTGTTTTTTAGTTTTTTTTTAACCATTTCTTTTTTTTTTTTTTGTATACTAGGTTTGTATATCAGTGTCCCCTCACCGTGGTGGCCGTGGCCCGCTTGGCGGCGGCAGTGTGTATGGGCAGGCCGGCGGAGCGGTGGAAGCGCGAGAGGCGGTTGACGACGCGCGGCTGCGTGTGCGTGCGGACGCCTATCGCGCCGCCGTACGGGCTGATCGCGAACACGTGCGTCGTGCCGCGGAGCGTGGATACTGCCGCCCAGCGCGAGTCGTTTGATATCGCTATGTCCTGGAAAAGTTACAAAAACAACTTTGAAATAAGCGAAATCTACAGATGAAATAATAAACCCGAAATCAAATCAGAATTTGTCCCCTATCGCCTAAAAATAAAATAACCCTACTAACATTATAAATGTGAAAGTTTATGAGAATGTATGGATGTATGTTTGTTATTCTTTCACGCAAAAACGGTTGGACCGATTTGGTAGAAATTTGGTGTGTAGATAAGTAATACTCTGGATTAACACATAGGCTACTTTTTATCAACACACTACGTGGCCACAGCCGCGAGCTGAAGCTAGTCATAATATAGTTATATCGTGAAAGGGGACTGACCTGCACTTTAGCCGTTGTATCTCCCCTATGCAATATATACAGATGATGGACAGACGCCAAGCTAGCCCCACAAGGGTGAGGGTTGATCCTGAAGACATGGAAGTCATGGCCTCGTCTGTCAGCTGTCATCAGCAACATGCCGCTTGCGTCGAACTTCAGCGCGATGATCGCTTCGGAGTGCGCAATGAAGTGGGCTACTATTGGGTCGCATGGTTCTTCGCTGTCTTGCCCGTCTTCTTCCTCGTTACCCTAGAATAATGGTTTTAAAATTGTAATTTAAACTTAATGTTATTCTCTAATAAAATTAAAACTTTTTCAGAAAGTAACATTTAAACTTTTAAGCTGCGCTGTTGTGTGAGAAGCCAGTAACTGACAGATTTTTAATTAAGGTTTTTGGACTAACCGTGGACTTAAAGACAGGTTAGTCTCGAGAATTATAAGTTTGAAGTAAATAACAGTTTCTTTTCAATAGACCAGTTATTTCGCCTTCAACGTGATGCTTGATCGAGAGGACACTATGTTCATATAAATCAATGACAAACAAATCTCCGTACGGTTTGTATTAGGCTTTACAATAAGTTTGCATTCTCATCTAAATACACCGTTAGCTTTAAATAACATACTTCGATATCCAATATGGTAACAACTCCCGGCTGCTGTATATCGGCGTTGGGTGGAGATGGAGACTGTGAGGTGCTTCGCCCCCCAGCCAAGCTGTGGGCCACGCTCTCCCCGAGGCCTCGTAGGCCTTTGCTAAGGGACTTGGCCGCGTGAAGCACTGTCGCTGTGTAGCTGGTTACGCCTTCGCCTAGAAAAGTATGATGTGATATAAGGGTACGTCCTGCGTAGGCGAATCAACGCCAAAACAGTTGCGAAGCGATCTGAAACGCCGTGACGTCAGTATAGGTACATCACGTTAGACAATAGGCATGATGACAAATTTTTAAATTCCTTTGTATGATGTAGGTATACGTCTATTTTATATGAAAAATTATTAAATTTAAGAAAATGCGAAGTTTTTTTTATCAAATAATTGCATTTTTCTCTGTCCACTTTGAATCCGGCGCGAAAACGCTTGTCAGTGTCATGTCGTCACTTGTGACGTCACGACTGAAATTACAAGACGCAAGTAAACAACGCTCGTGCAATAATTAAGTTTTTTGTGTTATTAAATATGAATTCGAAAGGGCATAGGTGTTGTGGGGTCCCCCAGTGTAAGAACACATCCAAAACAACTCCTGATAAGTTATTTGTGTACGTTCCTCACAATAAAAAAATACGAAACAAGTGGCTTAAACTTGCAAGGCGAGATTCAAAAGCAATATTGCCCAGGGTACAACTTTATTTTTGTGAAGATCACTTTGATGTAAGTTATTACATAGTTCTCTAGATTCTAGCATAGTTTATAATGTAAATAACTATTTCGAGGTTAGGTTTCATTTCTCATTGTTTTTTCATTAAACTAGTATACTTACATGGAAGTTTTAACATTTCTAAATTCAGCTGAACAAAAATCTTTATTTGATGCCAAAAACTTTCCCAGCATTATGATATCAATTCTAGACAAATTAGCGCTGTTTGCCTTGATAAATCCGGGCTCCATAACTCGTGTTATAAACAATTAATTAATTAAAAACAAAGATCGCAGTGGAAGTTCACAATAACGAAATGTGACGTTCGCGCGCTTTCGCGCGAGTTGTTGTGAGAAATGACGTCACGAGCTCTGATTGGTGTTCAAGATATCATGGCGGATTGCCTTATTTCGTAATTTTATTTTATAAAAATACATATTAATCACATTATTAATAAAGAAAACAGTGCGCGTTTTATATTCCAAGCTTCAAGTTTAATTTAATAAATATATTATTTTAATGATTTTTGATTACTGTCATCATGCCTATTATAGAGGTATCTAGGACTGTTTGTCATTTTCACGTCGCGCCGCGTCGCTTCGCGTTCGTGTCCAGGTCGCTCACATAGGACACATCGTAAATAACGCTGTTATCCTTGACCTACTTCATGTGTCTAAATATGGTGTAAGGTCATGTTACGGTGCCATGGTGTAATATCTATAAGCATAACAATGTCTTTGGAAATCATGCGTTTACATTGATGACTTATTTCATGAGAAAGTAACAAAAGCATCCGAATTGAAAACCTCATTTTTGCGAAGTCGGTTAAAAAATTATTGTAAAAGGCTTATTGGTGGTATATATACGGAAAATCATATATGTATATGGATTGAGAGCTTCTTTCACTAAGTTGTTATTTGACTACAAACATTACTAATTAAACCGTGAAAGGCATCATAATGCACACTACTAGGATAAAGACCATACATGAGCAATCGATTAGTCACGCACGCTTGTAAAACAATGATATGCAACCGTTAAGGTCAACAAAATTAATATTATAAATAAGTCAACAGCCTGGTTATGTTGAACAAAAGAATATAATTACTGTTTATTCAAGATCAATATTTGCTGTCATGAATTTTTTCCTTCTTTTTAAATGCATTGAGAATTTGGGCTACATTTTTTCACCTGGTGCCCCAATTTTTTTATAGACTTCTTCTCGAAACGACTGCTAAAATAACTTTAGTTTCGTTCTCAAAAAAAAAACTTTCAAGGGTTGAAAAAAATAATTCCTGAATGTAGTATTGTGGATTGTGAACATTTCATCATACGTATTTTTGGCAACCCGACGTAGGCACTTTTAAATAATAGTTGCTTTATGAGTATTTTATGATTCCAAAATACGGAAGTTGTACAATCTGCGATGACTTTGTGGTAGGTCAGTCCTGCATAAACAATCAATAAATCGGTTTAATTAGATCATTGCGTCTAAATGCAGTACTACATCGCGTGCACGATCCACTCTAGTAATTATGGGGAGGAGGATTAAGCTTTGTTTTGTATGCATGTTCTATTGAATGAAACAACACAAAATTAAACTCATTATAAAGTTTTATATATATTTTTATAAATAGCACTGCTTAGCTCTATAATTTCGACTCAAGGAATAATCAATTTAAACATTCACCATACAACATTGGTGGCATAACTTAGGACTACTGGCTTCTTATGGAACAAAGCCTTTAAGGTCTTGTAACAACGGCTATTTTAGTCCCAAATTATTAAATCAACAAAAAACAGTGCTCAAAATACTCTAGACTTACAGTGCAGTTAGTAACATGCTATCCGCGCATGAATGTGAATGTGCTAATAAATTATGTACCCCTCAGTGACATTGAGTAGCTATGAGTAAGTATGTGCCTGCAATGCGGTCTATATTCGTTCGAAAAGCGTCTCAGACCAATACTTTAATTTTTATTGCCCCTTTTGTAATAATTAATTATTGTAGATCAATGCTTAAATTATCCATAAGTCGGTGGTACAGTCGAGTCTCAAATATAGACTAGGTACCTATTAATAGATACATACAAAAACAGGTTGCAGGTAAAGTTAAAAATAAAAACATAATAATAGGTACCTAGACTCAGTATTCGCAGAAACGCCAATATTCTTGCAAAAAGTTTTAACAAGAATATTAAGACGTGAAATAAAGTCTGGGAATGAAACCGAGCTTTAAATACTTATAGCTAGTTCATATTTTTGTAAGTAGGTATAGCATAGGAACAAAATTAATCATCATAGTTCAGAATTGGCACTCCTATAACACGCCATAGAATATTGTCGGCATGGAATCGGTTGAAGTCACAATTTTAGTGTTGCCAAAATATTTGTCTGGACGTTGTTGTCAAGTTAAAATATATTGGAAATAAATAAGCAGCACGTGAATGTATGAAACGTGGGCAATCTATATCGAACGATGTCTATTATTGTACGAGAGAAACTCGTTTGTTTTAATCTTTCAACAGTTTGATATGCGTTATCTGGTCAACAATACATGTCAGTGAACTCTATTATAGTGGTTGATAGGGGATATCCATAATTAATTTATCGCACAGTAAATTACTCGGTAGTGAGCGGTTACCATAGGGTTATTTTAGGTTACGTAGGTACAGGATCATATTTTTAGAACACCTAAACACTGGTGTTTCTAAAATGATTTATGTTTTCGAATCTACTATAGTCCTCTTACTAATATGTGACACCACATGACGGAGAGTTTAGTAGACATAAAAGGGAATCATTAAGTTGGGGAAATAGTATTGCAGATTGGGTTGTCCTTAGGTCCTTCTAGATTGAAGAAATCTATGGAAAATGTTCCTCTTCCTTCTATTTTCGGTCAATTCAATACAAAAGATCCAAGTATGACATTAATCTTACCTTCACACCCTCCACTGCTTCTTTTCGACTGATTCAACTTCTTATCAGCATAAGCCAGCCAGCGGTCTCCCAACGCCAAAGGGTTGATCGGCAAGCTGCCTCCCAAAGGACACGGGCAGGGGTAACAAGTAGTGACGGCCATTCGGTCTTCTAGAGTCGCCGCGTCAAATACCGCGAAACGTTCAGAGAAAGATACGACTACTGAACGTTTGTTTGCCAGCACGTCAAGTATCGGGTTCTTGAATTTTATGCTTTTTACCTGTTGAGTTAAAAAATATTTTCGTCACAATAAGATTACAGTACCTAACTGTGTACATAAAGATGCGGATTTTATAATAATAGGAATTCCTTAATGGTAACCGAGGGTTTTCAAATCCCTATATCTACCCGTGAAATCACATCTTAGATTCAAATCTTTCAGCAGTTATACTCAGGTCGTTTTGTCGCCTTTTACTTTTACAGGAAAATCATATTTTCATCTAGGTGTTTAAAGATTCCTATAGCTTTTTCAGACACGCCTTTAAAATCTTATCTAAGTAAGTAAAGGAGCAGCTTGTTTCCATCCAACAGCAGATAAAATCGGTCATATTCAGTTTGTTAACCGTAAATATCAGTAGTAAACGCGATAGCATCCGTTTCCCGTAGTATTCAGCATAATATTATGTCTACCTACTTCGATATCAGAAGTAACACGTGTAAGTCTAGGCCAGCGCGACCCATTTATCTTTATTATTCATACTGCATGCTAAATAGCAATTCTAGTTAGTTACTTGACTAACGCAAAAAGGTCTATTTAATAGAGAAGATTTGGGAATACTGAAATAAGAAAGACAACCAGCCTCTTTCATCGATAAATAAATCTAGAATTTGAAAAAGTGTTGCGTTCCATTTTTTGTTTTTTAAATTGATAGACACAATGCCAGTCAGACTTCAAAACTATGGGCGATCAATAGATCCTCTTTTTCGCAAAACTCACCTGTTCACCTCCTCTTATAGAAATAAAGCTGAGCGAGCAAAACGAAGGTCCTGGACTGGCAGAGTCACACAAGGCGATAAGGGGCCTCTTCGATGCGAAGCAGTCGCCGTGCTGCGGAGTAGGCAGTATACGGAGCACCCTCACTGTGCCTTGTCGCCATGACAACACCTCCTGGGCCTCCCCACTGGGGGGGATCAGCCAGACTTGAACACCGGACCCGTAGCCCAGGATCAGGAGTAATGGGGAGACATCGTTGTCACTGTCCCCTTCTGGTGTTGGCTCGTTTATGTCCGCCGTTTCGAACCTAAAGAAATAATGTTAAGTTACTTCCTTTCCAAACCTGCCTTCATCAAAAATGGTGTCTGAAAAAGGGATGTAACGGAATGGAAGAAAGATAAATGATGATTATATTTCCTTTGTTAAAATAATACTCAGAACTGGGGTTGAGTCATGTTACAGTATGTCTTATAGAATTTGTTAACTCCACAGAAGGACTGAGATCCATAACAGATCTAATTACTGCTACATTCAGCAATTTATTTAGATACTGCCTTCATCTATTTTTTATAATGAATGCAGACATACACCTGCTTTCAGTCCCATGACATTACAAGACAGACTAATCAATATCTAATCATTAATAATAAATAATTTATAAAAATACAATGACCTTAGTTTTGACATGTAAATTATAAAAAGAATTTATCTGTACATCAGCACTTTTCAATTATCAACATTTCAAAAGACAAGCTTGGGTGATGCCATCTTCACCATCTCTTAATTATTTCAACAGACCAGAAGGTAATGTAACTTTTATAATTTTTACTACACTACGAGCTAGCTACATTATTTATTTATTTTATCTTTTCTAATTTTATAAACCTAAAGAGTTTTTCTTTGAACCCAATAATCCGAAAAATTCTTTCAGTGTTAGATAGCCCATTTAATTAGAAAGGCTTTATACTTTTCACCCTACTTAGTTATTATTTGTATATCTTATCCAGGTATTAAAAGATAGTTACTAATATTACCTCGCCCATTGTATAACATCTTTGGGATCTACAGTCGATGAAGAGGAGAGTGTGACATCGTTAATGAACCCGGAGACAGCATCTATGATGCTGCGGTCGCTTGGTGGCTGGGACGGCACGGTGAGCGGCCCGCCCGACCGCACGTGCCGCGGCGACTCCGCTGACATGCTGTGTGAGCGTCGCCTGCGGGATAATGTAGCTTTTAGTTCGTGTATTTAGGTTAACTGTTTGGTTGTTCTACCTTAAAATACATTTATTCATCAAAAAGTATCACAGTATTGCAGTACTTGGCTATGGCCTTTGGAAAATGAATCCACAATTTGACATAAAAAATAATTTTATTAAATACAGTCAGGTTGAAACTGCAACATTCCATATAGTCAGTTGAGCTGTAAAAATATAGTTGTCAATCATTTGCGTTGTTGTCACAACAGGAGACCTCTACGCAGAAGATATTAAACAGCAATAGACCACCAGAGACCTTGTCCAGAACACTATTTTGGAACTTTGAATCTCTGTAATGGACCTTACACTCATATGTCTTATTGACCTTGCGCACCAATATTAACAGCAAAATAAATGAAGTAACATGACCATGTAACAAAAAACATTCACAAGTATTTTATATTTGTTAAAAATATTGATTTTAATATAGAATCAAAGGTTTGGTGCAGGCAACTTACATATGAGTGACATTACACAACCCTTGTATGCTGCGGATTTATTAGCTCAGACTTAAGAGCTTTCGGTTTTAGGATGCAAAGGACAATGAACTCTCAACAAGCACAAACTTGTTGAATAATTTATCCTCTGACACATCCTCAAAGAATCTCGCAAGTTTATAAAATTTTAATATTGATAAACCTACAAAGGTCAGCGAAAATATTATTTGCATAAACAACAAACATGAATAGGCATGTCATTTAATGGAGTAAGTTTTAAAATGCTGAGTAATCTGTGATGCTATTGCAAATTTAGGATGCAATACAAACGTCTTTGATGCAATAGATAAGGAAAATACAATTCAAACAAAAACTTAACATTCAGTGTAATAATGACCTTGACCATTTTATAAAAAACATGTTTTGTTCATTTGTTTATGTACTTAATGATTTGGATTTAGAGTACATTTTGAAATGAATTTAGACTTTTGTGAATTTCATTGTGTTCTAGACTAGGTTCTGGAGGGTTATTGACATTATTCACTTATTATAGCTCAAGTAATTATACTAAAAATAAACAAAAGATGCACTCACCTAAATTAAAAGCTGCATGAACACAGCTAACAAAGCGAACAAATGAAAAACCAATCAATTCTTTTTACGAAACAAATTGCGCAAATGATTTGAAAATCGAACGCGATTTTCTTTGAGAAAAAAACATTATCGATAATAAAGATTACATAAGATAAAACAATATCACTACACTTTGTAAATCAGTCAGTCTTCAAATAATAACAACAGAATGTTTATGTTGTTTCGAAACAGCTGGTAGCACTACTATATCTACACACAAGCTATATAGTACTTCAAACTTAAAAGGGGACCGAGGACAAAGGAAATCGATGAAGTCTATCCACCCTGCGTTGTGACTAAATCTAACTATATTAATACGTAATAAGAACATAATTTGCGTCTTACATAATACACTCTAATACCTTGTTTACGAAAACAATTCTCATTTTAAATCCATTTTCGAGTAAAATGCTATTGCGTCGTACTGGCAGTCGAAAACAATGACGTCACACACGAATAAAAACAAAACTCTAAACAAACATATCTCACTCGCGCACTCAATCAATTATTTTATTTAAACAACTCTCATTAAATTAATAAATGAAAAATAAATTAGATTTTTATGTACAAAATATACAACAATTTACGGAACAGATGATTTGAATGACAATACCCTAACGCCCACTTGTTCGTTTGTTGATGTGTGTGTGCGTCATACGGATACGACAAAGCAATCATTACATTTGTATACACAGCACACATAGATATTTTGTCACTGTGTGGAAAAACACAAGTCAAATACAATGTCACTTCACAGATGCGACGAACACAAAACGAACAAATGATAAACATTAACTTTTTGCCTAATAAGCTCACAAGAATACAGTAATCTTCAGTATTTTTTAAAGCAACATGACAACGCGTACGCTACAGTTTTTTGTTTTGAAATTATGGATAATTTCATGATTTATTTTTACAGTTTAAAAAAATATATTATTAGTGGTCAAATAGGAATTTGAAGTAGAACTGATGATAGTCCATTTGAAGGCCTGCGCATTCTTTGCTTTATTATAAACACCTTTGTACAGTCTGTACAGTTACGTGGTCTTTGCGCTGTTTGAACAATCTCAGAGTACGTTTCGTTCTTCGCAGAATGTTCATACATCAATATTAAAATTATAAATTTCTGAATTAAAACTTTTATTATTAGGTTATAGAAAACATTTATCTACTATAATACTGTATGAAAAATAATCACATTCATTGAATTATGTAAACCTAGTGGTTACTATTGAAAATTTTACGTTCTGTTACATCTTTTACTGAACGTTACTATCCCGTTTACTTATTCATATTTGTTTGTTCAGGCTTTAATCATGTCGCTTTCACAATTTCTTTTGATTCAGTTATTAATTTTATTAGTGTGTTTTACTTTCCAATCGACGGCTACCAAGAAAAATGTTTTACTTATTTTGGTTGATGACTTACGCCATCTCTCGGACGAAATGGTCATTCTACCTAATGTAAAGAAACTTGTAAACGAGGGTGCTAATTTCAAAAATGCATATACACAGGTAATTTCTCTTTTCTATAGGGATCTGCTAAATTCGTAACAAAAGTAAAGTCATAGATTCAAGGTCTGATTCCAAGCTACGAACTTACCTATACAATAATTATCTATCATATGCTATACCTACTTACCTACCATACCCACACATTAAGGACATCCAAATACCCAATTACATACCTACCAAAGGTCCTCCTATACTCCGTATACTTGCTTTGTTCCAGCAAGCCCTCTGTGCTCCCAGCAGAAACTCAATGCTGACAGGCCGACGACCAGACTCCCTTCGCCTATACGATTTCTACAACTACTGGCGAGACAAAGTAGGCAATTTTACCACCCTTCCACAATTCTTCAAAGATAACGGTTACGAGACTTATTCCATCGGAAAGGTGTTCCATCCAGGGATAAGTTCAAATTTTACTGATGATTATCCCTATAGTTGGTCGCAGCAACCTTACCATCCTCCGACCGAGAAATATAAGGATGCTGCTGTGTGCAAAGATGAAGAAACAAAAAAACTTCAATCCAACCTCCTTTGTCCAGTAAACGTTAGACATCAGCCAGGAGGAACGTTACCAGATTTGCAGTCTTTGGGACATGCTGTAGATTTTCTTTCAAATAGGAATAGCAGTCGGCCATTTTTTCTGGCAGTTGGATTTTACAAGCCGCATATACCGATTAAATATCCTGAAGAATATCTTGGTGAGTCTTGTTGCTATCTTTTTGAACAAAAAGTAATAAGTGCAGGTGCAGTGCAAACCGTGGGAATCGAACTCACTTGGTACCTGTCTTACACCAGACCATTGATATGACCTATTAATTGTTGTTAATTACTTCTGAGAAACTGCCTCGTTGGTCTAGCTGTCGCAAGTGCGGCTGCTGAGCACGAGGTCTCGGGTTCGATTCCCGAGTCGGGCCGAAATCGCTTTGTGTGTTTTAGAAGACTTTCACAAAGCAGCCCGGAGCGTGGAAGCTGGTGATTGATACACCCGTGCATCGGAGAGCACGTAAATGTCGGTCCTGCGCCTGATCTCTCTCCGGTCGTGTCGGATTACCGTCCCATCGGGCTATGAGAGTTAAGGAATAGTGAGTGCACCTGTGTCTGCGCAAATGCTCGTGCACTATAATATGTCCTGCGTAGTTGGCTAATCTCCTTACATGAGAACAGCCGCCGTAGCCGATAATCGGCTAGGAGGACATCATCATCATCATCATCATCACTTCTGAGAAGTGATCCAGCGTTTTAAGATTACCTACTCAAATACTCTTCATGATATTTTATAAAATATTAATGTTTCCGTTTGCAGCAAGGATACCAATAAACAAAGTGAGCCCCCCAAGACACCCATTCATGTCTCCTAATACACCCCTGGTCTCCTGGCATCCCTGGACAGACATACGGCGAAGGGACGACATCGCACGGCTGAACATATCATTTCCATTCGGCACCATGCCTTATGAATGGTCTCTTAAGATACGACAGAATTACTATGCTGCTGCAACTTATGTAGATGATCTGATTGGTGAATTATTGAGTTATGTCGATAGAAGGAATACTATTGTCGTTTTGACGAGCGATCATGGTTAGTATACCAAATCTAGCATACTTGCGTGCGTAATATTACACAGAGCAGAAGCGCTCCCTATGTCAGATTTTAATGTTTAGCCACGCTTAACTCTCGCAACTCGGGGCAATTCTAGCGAGTTATTTTAAGCTTGTGTAATGAGCTCTTTATACATGTAACTTCATTGACTATCTTTTTTTTCCAGGATGGTCACTCGGCGAAAATGGCCTATGGGCAAAATACAGCAACTTCGACGTAGCTTTAAAAGTGCCTTTGATATTTTCAGCGCCAGGTATACATTCAAGGAACATACATACGCCTGTCGAGTTGGTAGATATATTTCCTACATTGGTAGATCTTAGTGGCTTGTCCCATAATATACCAAAGTGTAATAAATTGGATAAATCTCTTCTATGTTTTGAGGGCAAGAGTTTAAAACCGTTTATGGTGGATGACTATACAACATTTGGAAGCCATTTTGCAATAAGTCAGTATCCCAGACCAAGCGTGTACCCTAAAAAGAATTCTGATAAACCACGTCTAAAATACATTAAAATAATGGGTTACAGTATAAAAACAAAAAGATTTCGGTACACAGAATGGGTTTCCTTTAATAACACATTATTTACAGTTGATTGGAACAAATTATTTGGCTTAGAACTATACGATCATTTAACAGATCCTGATGAATCCAATAATCTATATTTGGTACATAAATATAAAAATATTAAACAATATCTTTCTAGATTGTTAAGATCACATGTTAACAGATATAATACGAACTAAATCTAAGTATATTAAAATATTTAATTTAATAATAATTTTAAAATATACATAGTTATAATAACCAAAAACCAACACATAAGCTGTCAAGCTTTTAAGCTGATCTGGAACTATTCTGTTTTCAATACACACAAGATTTTTCTCACGTCTTAGTACTAAACAAATATATCAATAATAACACGTAGAGATGAACGCACACAAAATGCGTATAAATGAAATACGTATACCTAGGTACGATGAATGATAAATGTTTTTAGTCACAGCACATAAAATTAAATGCAGCATATTAAAAAGCAAATGAATTTATCAAAGGTATATTTACTGAGAAGTTTTCGTATCTTCCGGGCTCGGATACTGTGATTCAACGTCGTCGACCTTAAAATAAAAACATTTCTTTATGAAACCTTAATTATTTAAATGCTTATAAAATGCTGACTTCACAATAGGCCACAAAAATAAGGAATGCAATTTTTTTTCAATAATTAACTGTGTAGACATTGGTAAATTAGGAAGACGAACTTCGGATATTATACATAGATGATTCTTACTTCATAAATTAATATAAAATATCTTGATAGTACGTAATAATAATTAAAGTTGAGTATATAGTACGCTAACTAATCAATTGACGTAAAACTAAATAAACCTTTTCAATACATTCATTACTATTAGACTGAGAGCCCAGGGCTGTCAGTCATCACCTATTTATTTTCATACAAAAATCAAGACAGGTAATTTTTGGACTTTTCCTGTGCCTGTGATGAATATTTTGATTAATTTTTCTCTTAAAAATATTCAGATTTTAGCTACCTTCATAACCCATACCCTAAGAACACACTCAACTTTCGAAATCACTCCTAATGAGAAAATGAGTAATGGCTGACGGCCCCCGGCTCTTAATCTATTCTATATATCCTCATAGCTATACACTGCGAAAGGAAGTATTTCCATAATCCTTATCACATTATAACACAATGTATGTAACAGTCAAAGAAATAGCAACCTTGTATATTTAGCAATTAAGTTGAAATCATGATCACAGGGATATTTTATTAATTCCAATGGTGGTATTTTTAGCTGTTAAATTCACGCTAGTCTTTTATTCGAATTAAGTTGTGACCAATAACTATTTTATTAAAATTATTCTACTTTATATACGTTTTTTACTACGTGTTTCACTATCATCAAATAATCACCTTCATATAACACAAAAATGTCAACAAAAGCGTTATTGTATAATACAGCCTTTAACCACACGTAACTATGAAAAAAATCATCATACTAAGCTCTGTTTTTCTTCAGGCACTGGTTTTCTAGAACTTTCTTCCATTTCTATTTGCTTGAACCTCGCGTAGAGGGCGCTACTGGCTAGAACGATAATGTTTGAGGTCCACCAAAGAAGGTTTTTACTCTCATTGTACCACTGGGTCGCTATGACCGTTTGCGCACACGCCTTAGCTGTTCCCGAGATGTTGTGGGTGAGAGGGGAGGTCACCTGAAATTTCAGTTAGGAAGTGTTAAGTGTTAAGTAAAAACTTTTTCGCTTTAAATTGTAAATGTTTTAGCGTTTGTTTTAAGTTAAAATAGCTTGTCTATCAGTTCAAATAATCTAAAATTCAAATAAACCCACCTTTATCTGTAAAGAGGTGAAATAACCAATGGCAAAGCCACACAGTCCACCAATTAACATTTGTATCCAAAAATATGTGCTGTCAAAATTACTATAATTCCACAGCACAGACAATTCCCCATTCATTATAATTAGTGGCAGGAATAATAGTATTGAATAGGCATTATTATAATAGGATAGCAACCAAACTTCTTGGTTTACACTAGGTAAAACCTTTTTGGTGTAGATGGAGTATAGGGATAGCATAAGAGATCCTATTACTCCATATATTGTGCCTATTAAAGAGAATGAACCTGAAATAAAGAAAATACGTGATAAACAGCAAACTAAAAATACTCATGTAAATAAAATAACATTACATAAAAATAATGATGCCGGATGTTACTATATCTATGCTTCCTAATCGCGAAAGCGATAGATTGCGTGCGTTTACACGTGTGGGATGTATGGGCGACGATTGGAGCAACTTAGGAGAGTGATATGCAGTTAGAGTTTGAGTTTGAGTTTGTCCAGGGTTGTCTCGGAACTTATTAAATTTCCGAGGCAAGGACACGCGGGTCAGCGCTGTTGTCTCGTGCCTGCGTGCGCGAGGCACAGCATTTATGCTGAGCGCTGCCCCTTTTTCGCAAGGTGGCGCAAATGCAGCGTATTTACTGCTTGTTCTGTCATTAGTTTTATTTGTTTTATTGCTTTTGCGTCGTTTGCGATATGGTTTTTCTTTATTTCTGATAGTACACCAAAACATTATAAAAAGCTTTCGAGGCATACTCTTTTTTTAACTGATCAAGATTACTCACTCTTTGTACAAGTCTGTACATTAATAATGTGGCATGCATGATATCTGTAGGATTAACAACTAACCCAAATAGATTATTTACATTGCATAATTAGCCTGTTAAGAGCAGATCCAATGAACACCTGTTGTCGTTTCATCTGTCAAGTGAATGTGAACTCTTTGCTGGTTGGTCTAGAGTTGAAAATAAAATGAACTCGAACAATTAGGCTGATAACACTGGCACTTTACTGAAGTTATTAATTATGCCTATGCCTGTCTAATATTCTAAATGAACAACTACAAACTGTTCTGATAGCATAAAGGCAAAAAATACATTGTAGCCCTGTATTTCTTCAAACAAGTAATGCAAAGTTCTTAGGAACAGGACAATCCTTGGCAATGATTACTTAATGTTTTCATTAATTCCATTAAATCTTAAGGTGTCATCGTACCTAAATATATTATCATAATATAAGAATATTTACCTAATAAACTCTCCTGATCTACCCCAAGGTAGAATCCAAAAATGATGAAACCGCAACATAAAATGCATCTATATGAAGTCCTCTGTCCTAACAGCACCCAGCTGAATACTACATTAAATACTGTAGTCAATGATCTTCCTACGTAGTAGAATGGTACTCCTACGTACTTCAAACACAGATTATTTGTTGCTATCATCAACGTGAACATTATTGAGAGTGGTATCACCTGAAATTGAAGAAATTATTGCTATTAGTGTTAGTAAAACCATAGTAAATAGTTTGTTCTTAAAAAAGGTATGAAGGGCACCTGGCACATGTTTACTCCATGCCTATTACGTTTGAATTATTTATACAGATGCAACAACTAATTACATATTATTTTGTGTTACAAACAGAATGCTATATAATATTAATTTTAACTTTATTGGAATACTTAGACGTAATACTATGATTGTAAATAATGTAGTTTTTAAATAGTGTTTAGTCCTTAGCTGTTGTATTAGGATTAGAGATCCTGTAAGTATAGATAGTTTAAGGTGTTTTTAATCTATACTAATATTATAAAGAGGAAAAATTTGTTTGTTTGTTTGGTTGTAATAGATAAACTCAAAAACTACTGGACCGATTTTAAATATTCTTTCACCATTAGAAAGCTATATTATCTGCGAACATAGGCTATATTTTAACCCGGTGCGGGCAGTAGCTCCCACGGGACGCGGGTGAAACCGCGGGAAAACGGCTAGTTTTAAATAAATAAATAAAACATAATTTACAATTTTCCAAGGCTTATTGGGATAATAAATAGTAGCATTCTATGTTATTTAACCAACCTACATTTTGTATTCATAGAATATTTGGTTTTAAAAACTAACTGATATTAATACAGTATCAAATTGAACTAGCTGATAATTTTTGTGTTACAAATATCTGAATACTGATTAGCTGATATTAGTGCAAGTACATAAATAAAAACTCTATATAATTCTGACCTATGCTGATAAACTACAAAAAAACGCAAAACAAGGAAAATTCAGATTAATATTCATAAAACAGTATTAACACAATTACATAATAATGGAACTGCTAATTAAAAGGACTGGAGTGAATGGTTTTAAATAGCGTCCTTGGCTGTTATCACACAATAATTAGCATTACATGAGTGCTTACTCAGTTTCTGTTCATTAAGTACACCCAGTATAATGTGTATGGTCTGCAGCATAATCCAGAGATTATATAGAGTGCTTTATAGGTTTTTCTGCACTGAGTACAGTATTTTATGACTTTACTCAAACAGAAATAGAAATTTGAGAAATTAAAATTTTGATATGACATTTGTGTGTATGCATACTTATACAAAGGAAAGAATTTACAAGTTAACACAAGAACTGCTTGACTTTTTTGCATAAAATCTAATTTGCTCAGTTTTGTGAGATGTCACATTTAAATCAACCAATATGAGGATGTGTAACCAGCAAAAACTATTTTTATATTATCAAATTCTATTGACAATGAAATAAAGAATTAGAATATACACAAATTTTAATGATTATATTTGTTTTGATAACTGGAAGAGTTCTTTGTAATGATAATGATCTTGATGTTATCATAACATAAGTGTTATATTAGCTACCATCTGATAAGATGCCAGTTATTAAGTTTATGATTGATTTAATAAAATCATGTGTGTTTTTTTGCTACTTTATTATGATGAATGCAATATGACAAAAGAATTTCTCAGAAGCAATAGTAGTAATAGTTAATTGACATCATTGTTGCTGGGGAGTTTGTTCCACCACTTCTTTTTCCCAGCAAAAACACATAGGAAGTGGAGAAGGGCGGGCGTTTTGGGGGTTGTCTTGTGTAAATTTGACCTTCAAAAAGTGCTGATTTTCAGCCTACTTTGAACAAATGACTTTTGATTTTGACATCCAAACTAATTAGAGGTAATATTTTTTCAAAAACTAATGAACCAATTTGAAAAATCCTTTCACTGTTGGAAAACTACACTGTACCCACAGGTGAAATAGGCTATATTTCACATGGATACAGGAAGTAGTTGTTTCCATGGGATGGGATGTAAGTGATACCTTGAGATATGGCTATATTTAATACAGTCAGATTTCATTTCATCAGCAAAAAAAACGTTATAAAAAAAACCATGATTACCTTTCTCATAACATCCATTTTCCATGGCGAACCCTTAGGAAATGCAAAGACCCCTGGTATACCACCAGATCGACTTAAAGTATAGCATATACTGAATGACACAATACATTGGAACCATGTGATGAACAGAGGTGCTTCCAAGGCAACCGCCTGACTGCTCAGTAGTGCTTTATTGACAAAAACTGTAGCTATTGACACTACCCTGAAAAAATAATGTCAAGTTTAGATCAAGGCAGCTGGTCATTGAAGTGAAACTTGTTATTGATGGGAAAATAAAAAAAATGCTGTAAATAAGTAATAAACTGATATTTCCGTCATGATAAAACTTTTTATTAAATATTTTCCTTTTCGATAAATTCAGTTTGCTTATCTTATAAAATGTTAAGCAACAACAACTCATACTACTTTTTAACAAAATAATAAGAATTTTACGACCGGCCTTTATTTACTTAACAGTAAACTGTGTGCCACATTTTCAGTTATACATATAATATATTATGTAGCATAGCCTTCAGCTTTGCTCGCCGGCGAATCAATTAAAATATTTCCAAGTAGACCTTTGTATCGCAATAACTATTGAGTCCAACCAATAAACAGATAAAAAAGACGACCCACTGACCAAATAATGAGTCTTTTTAATACAAACCAGTAACAAGAAACCACAATAAATATAGTAATGTATCTGGAACACAAGTCGGAACGTTGATCCTTCATTTTGGTTTCTTTCTTGGGTTATTAACACTACAAACTGTAATTATGTAGGTTTTCTGCCAGAATCATGTTTCAGTTCTAGGAACTATTCAAGAATTTCAGTTATTAGCACAATAGATGCCGAACAATGCGACTGTTTCCATTCCAAATGAAAGCCACTTTGGGACAAAATTCCAAAACAACACAGAAAAGTTTGACATGTCACAAAATGTCATCATTTGACAACAGTCATCAGCTGTCGTTCTGAAATTGTGATAATTTTTATCACAATTTCAGTAGTGAAAATAGTTAAAAACATGACGTGTTTTCGTAAGGGAACCCTCAGTAATGCGATAAAAAATAATAATAATAGGCTTTCATATAATTCATAATTTTTTCGATTGATAAACAATAACCCATCGTAAGTATTATATTCATTGAACATTTTGTGTAATAAATGAATGTGGAGAACATAGACATAATATTAGTAAACAGGACTGCGCATATAAACCCAAAAAACGAGCCGAGTGAAACAGTTAGTACGGAGGCTGTCTGTCCCTTTCTAATAGGGTGACTATGAGATTAAGCTATGAGAGACAAATCCGAATTTGCTAAGATTATTAAACGCAGATTGGTATTGAAGTTTTAACTTACGCAGTTTGTGACCTTAAGATACTTATAAAGGCTTTTAATAGCGGGAATTAGCAGTATAAAAGGAGGAAGATTCGAAGTGAAGACTGTTTTTTTTTGTATTTCTACTTCATATATAGACTGCTGAGCCATTTATGTCTCGCCTTTCTTCATTTTTGGGAAGCTATAACAATAGTACAACAGTTTTAAAATCCATCACCCATATTTTCACTTATTACAAGAATTCATGGGCACCCTAGTTGTTTGGTTTACGAAAATGTTATTATTAGCTAACCTGTGGAACGATATATTGCAACCACCATAGGATTCACTTTTACAAGTATAAACGCAACACTTTTTCACCATTTAAATAGTTTAAATTGATTTAATACAAAAAATATAAACAACATTTTAAACGCTGATTACGCGCCAAGAATGTTCAGGGTTACCGCTAGAAAAAAAAACAAAATAAAAATTTATGTTGTTTATGTTTTAAGAATAATAATTTATATAAATAATTATAATAAATTAATGTGATTTTTATTAATTTGTTGACTTACAATTGTTAAAATAAGATAAAAATATATGTGATTCAATTGTTTTTTTGGGAAGACAAAACTGTTGATCACAACATTTTTTTATGCTGGCAAGGTGTTAGAAAGAGACAAACGGCCTCCGTTCTAACTATCCCTCTCGGCTCGGATTTGCCTCTGTGTATTATGCAACAAATTTAGTACCTTATTGCGTTGGAATAGAGTTCATTTTTGTAAATATATATTTCGAGCGTTCGCAATCTTGTTTATTATATTACATCTATGGTGGAGAATTTAGTGATTTTTTATTTGCTTTTTATGACATATGAAAATTCAAAATCATCTGTGAGATATATTTGTCATTCAACCATCGTACCTATTATAATTTCAGCCTTATTGAAATGATATAAAGTTTAAAATACGGTAACAGTTTTCAGTTGTTTTATTTTTATTTTGACATTTTCTTACGAGGGTTGACAGCTAAAAAATTCAAACACTAGTTCTAATGATAATTTCTCGTTATATCGGTTTTTCTTCCTTTAAGACCTAATTCACAACTCGTTTTCTTTATTTTCCAAATTTAATTGATGATAACTTGATATTGTTCATATTTTGTTAAAATGGTTATTTGTGGGCTTTGTAAAGCAGCAAGTATTTAAAGTTTTTTGTGTAGGATAACACTAAAGTTGTCGCCTCGCCGTTGCCGGAACGCTGACGTCAGTAATTTTAGTATTTTACATTTTGCGAATGGAAATAGTTTTCTTAAATTTATACAAATAACCCCTATCCTTGAGGCGACACATTATCTTTGTGTACAATTGAAAATGGCATCAGCGCCGGAGACAAAATTACCGGAGACCGACAGTCTAGAAGCGGGTTCCAGTTTCTTTGAAGAGTTCTACAGTCCCGTAAATTTGATTATAATTGCGATAATCTTTGTGTTGGTGTATAAAATATACTCAAAGTTCACAAAGGTGCCTGCAGAAACACCGGCGGTGGAGTTGCCAAAAATTCGTAAGGATATGACAGTTGCAGAGCTGCGTCAATATGATGGGAGCCAGCCTGACGGCAGGGTGCTGGTGGCGGTCAACGGGTGGATATTCGACGCCACGCGAGGGCGCCGCTTCTATGGGCCCGGTGAGTGCATCCGCACCGCTGTTTATAAATAGAGTTGACATTACCATGACTCATTAATTATCCATTTAAAATGCAGAGTATGCACCTTAGGTAACCTTTTGCATTACAACAACTTGTTCTAATGTAGCCTGCATGTTTAATGCCTTACTACTAGGCCAGTTACTGATTATTAGATGCAAAAATTAGGGTCCTTGAGAAACAGCCACTACCATGAAACTAATTGTGATAAACCTTCCATGCAGGTGGACCTTATGCAGCATTTGGAGGGAAAGATGCCTCAAGAGGTTTAGCCACATTCTCTGTGACATCATCAGATAAGGAGTATGATGACCTCAGTGACCTCAACTCTATGGAAATGGAATCTGTGAAGGAGTGGGAGGCACAATTCAGAGGTATGTAACAAGATAGCACTTAATTAAAAGAATTATCAACCAACCAATGGCAGAATTGCTTTAACTGCATGATTGAGGAATTGCATCATCTTTGAATTTAAGATATCACACTTTCAGTGACTGATAAAGGTGTAGACAATTGTTATTTAGGCCAAAAGTTTTACATATTGACCTGGGAGGTCAAGTATTTTGATTTGACTGCATTTAGGTAAGTGGCAATAGTCAGAACTTAACATTCCAATATATGGTGATTGTACAAAACCACTGAATTAGTGGTATCTAGATTCTAGAAGAGCCTAGATCCCTGGAATAGTTGATTAGAATGGTTCTATAATGTTTATTAAAAATCTTTTATAATAATAACAATGAAGTTAAACTTTCCCAGACTATAAAATACCTTCTGCACTAGATGGCATGCATAATAAGGTGAACTAATCAATTAACACAGACTCAACTAATTTTAGTGTTCTGATGGATAAATGTATTCAGTCTTTTGTCCCTTTATATTTGCCTAATCTCCCAATGAGCACCATTCTGATATTGGCCAGTAAAGGCATCCATTGCCCACAATACAATAGGGAAAAATTATGAAGATTTTTATGAGATGTAAATAACATGTATTTGTTTCTCGTTGAAGCCATAGAAGTTGCTTATTGTATCTTTACACATAACAACAAATGGCCAACTTCTAACCAGTAAATATATTCTATATATACCTATTTTTTTTTTCTTTTTAAGTAGCTAATATCATTAACTGCACCTACCACTGCTATTTCCCCACCACCCAAAGGTAGACTGGGAGAAAACGCCTAAGGCGTTAAGTCCGCCACTATGCAAAATGTGCATAAAGTGTTATAAATAAATAAATAAACAATGATGATTTGATATTGAAGTTGGTCTTAAAAAAAAACTGACTAGGTATTACATCTGACTTTGTAAAACCCAAAAATTATGGTACTTTTCAGGAGTCTTCTTATATCTTAATCACATGAATATAGGTATAATGTGTTATGAAATTAAGAACATTGATTAATTGATGATCTAATTTATGTTTTCCTATAACAATACTAAATATTCAGTCAAAATTAAATTAACAATTGCATTAATTCCTTGTTCGCAAAAAGTGCAGCATTGTTATTCTGTGTTCATTATATTTGAGAGTTACCCCTGACCTACTAATGTGTAAGGATAAATTAATATAAACTCTGTCTGCCTTGTGCTTGTTCACACAGTACATATTCAATTAATTACTATTCAGTTGTTTCCCAAGATATCTGAAATTTATCCTTGACTTAGCGTTTCATTAATTATATATATGCTATGCTGTAAACAAGCAATAAACAGTAATCTATTTAACACACCCTAAACATTCTGTTGTTTACATTTCGTCATTATGTATGAGTGTTCAACGAAAATATTTACGCGTCTACCTATTACCGATATTCATGGCAATTTACATTACTTAATGGCCTTCGGTAAATAATAAAACATTATGCCATTATCGTAAATAGAGAAATATTTAAACAATCTCAGATAAATAAATTATTAATCTCGTAAAGCAATTTTACTCTTAGTCCGATAGTTTTGCCATGGTGCCCGTAAAGTTGATTTCCAAAGCTATGGGGATCGATATTCGTTGATCCTATTAGGAAAAACACAGGTTATCACAATCACATGAATATGTTATCAGTTTATCTGTCAGCTAATCGATTCAGCTTACCCTTTAGGTATTTCACTTAGCTTGCTTATCAGTAGCTTATAAAATGCATAGAAAGGATCATACGATGATATATTTGATAATTCTATATCCTTTATGGTCACGGGTAGCACGGCCCTGGACACAGGTACCTTCAAATCAGTCGTTTTGGAAGGGAGGCCAATGTTCAGGAGTGGTCCTACGGTGTTAAATGATGACAATTCTATAACTATGACTAAACAAATACCATCGTCAATTGTTAGGTTACGACCCCACATGAAAAAAAGCTCGCCTTTAACCTCTAGGCCACCCTGGCGGTATGTTAATGGATATAAATCTACAATGAGTGCAAGACCACCAAATTAAAAACCATACATAGAGACTTTCTGAAGTAACTTCGAATGTTGATCCAGTAGCGTGTTGTGACCTAATAAAATCTGGATAAAAGCAACATAAAATAACAAATAATTCACAATCAATATGGAATGAAGGTTACAAATTAGAAGGTCACTATGGGAGTGTCGGTTGTATTAGGAATTCTGATTGTAAGGCTAATAGCAGTGTGTTTATTTATTTAGCCAGCTGTTTTGGCGATTAGAGTATACGCGGGAGATAAGCCTATTGATCTGCACAAGTGTGATTTCTTTATCTTTACTATGCGGAATATAATATTCCAGGTAAACTTGGAAAGGTTCTTTAAAACTCATTCGCAAGTGAGCCAGTCAGCAAAATAGAAACAGGCTAAGGGCATAGTGCGAACGTAGTCTTTTAGCCGTAGATACTCAACTCGTCTTGACCAAACGCAACTTTTTCGGTAGAAGAATAAATTCTACTGAAGTATTCATTTCATACAGAAGAAAGACCGCTCAATTCGCTAAATATATAATTAATTACAGATTTATCAATCAAAGAAAATCATCTTATAAAGAGACTGGGAATCACGCGTATTCACACGCGTAGATCAGAGATCATTATTACGTAGGCAATTAACGTGTTTCTAAGCGCTAGATCCAGACGCTTTTATACGTTGTTCATGCAAATGACTTACGTATTAAGACCTGTTCTATGACGTGATAGATAATTGTCAGCTCAGACTTGATGGAACCTTGGATTTAGGATATCAAGAAGGAAATAAGATAAAAAAGCTGTAACGTAAATGAATGCAACGGTACACCTATACTAATAAATAATTGCTTCCTTTAAGGTTGAGTTCCATACACCATTATTTTGTAACTCAGCCTATACTGTCCCACAGTGTCACACTGCTGAACAAAGGCCTCCTCCATACAGCATATTCCAAATACAAACTATTTCTCATAAGTGTCCGTTGACAAATTGACTTTCCTATGCTGTCTAATGACTAAAGAAACAATATAGACAAGGTGCAGTAACCTTCCACCTTGAAATTCCTTCCATCACCCACAAGCGCGCGATTGGGCGTGTCTCGTCAATATCTGGAAACCTAACACGATAAAAAATGGGTGAAACATACCACCTATACTGATACCGCATCATAACACAATTTCTAATCATAATAATAAAAAAAACCGGCCAAGTGCGAGTCGGACTCGTGCACGAAGGGTTCCGTAAATTACAGTTAAATCAACCTATCTCAAAAACTATAAGAGATACTTTGATCAAACCAAAAATCGTTGAAAGAGTTAATTAGCATGCATCACCTCTATTTTTTTTAGAATTTTATACCCCGTAGTTATAAAAATAGAGGGGGGGGGACATACTTTTTACGACTTTGAGAGCTGATATCTCAAAAACCGTTCACTTTAAGAAAAATGTTTTTTAGAAAACTTTATATCATTTTAAAAGACCTTTCCATTGATACCCCACACGGGTATGTACATCGAAAAAAAAAATTTCATCCCTCAGTTACATGTATGGGGGGCCCCACCCCCAATTCTTTTTTTTACTATTTAGTGTCATATTTTTGTAGCGGTTCATACAACACATATTCCCATCAAATTTCATCACTGTAGTACTTATAGTTTCCGAGTAAATCGGCTGTGACAGACGGACAGACGGACAGACGGACAGACGGACATGACGAAACTATAAGGGTTCCGTTTTTGCCATTTTGGCTACGGAACCCTAAAAAGGTAACGTGCACGAATTCGGGGTTCCTAAAGTTATCATAATGTCTATACCAGTTTGTACATGTTTATCAGTTACATTTGATAGGTGCAGCATTATCAGACTATTTTCCAAATATAGAACGATCAGATTTCGTCATTTGTTTTGTGGGTGTTACCTACACATAATGCATAAAGTTATAGGGCGAGACTCCAAGAGGTATTTATGTTAATGGTCTATGCTTCAATGCTCAGAAGGGGACACTTCTAATGTCTTACACAACCTCGTCTCTCTCTGAATGCAGATCATTAAAATTTGACAGAGTAGTAACTGCTCCAGTTCTGGTTTCTTAGAAAAAGCACATTTAGCTCTCATTTTCTGTAGCCATAAGTGATGCATCATAAAAACAATCAGATCCGAACATCTGTGTGTGGTTTCTGTTAGCAATTAATCTGTTTATCGAATTCCATATTTTTATTTATCACGAACACTCATGCGCATATTTTGGTCCTACTAACCGCCATATTAATATGTCCACACGTGTTTGCTCACGTGAAGGTTTCTCGAGTTTTAAAAATAGAACAACAAAAAGTTTATTTACATTTTGTTTGAGTAACGTGCTGTCATACAAACGAGAGAGTGTTGAACTTTTTGAACTCCCATGTCGGTCAGTAGTACAATGTTTCTTTAATTAAAGATCCAGAAATAAGTTTGTGTTTGTAATCTTGTAATAGGTATCATTAATATAATACCTTTTATTTATGTAATCTTCTGATGTAATTGTCGCATTTAATCTTTGTGTTGAACGATAATATACTTTCATAATATTTGAGTAGGTAAACTTATTATTTCTTTTTATAATGTAAGCTAATTTTATCTTCATTATTTATCGAGAAATATTCTCAGCACCTTTCACCTTCGTACCTCTCCGTATTCTTGTAAAAATCATCATCATCATCATCATCATCCTCCTGCCCTTATCCCAATTTTATTTGGGGTCGGCGCAGCATGTTTTCTTCTTCCATACTCTTCTATCTGCCGTCATCTCACAAGTAACATTCTTTCTTACCATGTCTACTTTCACACAATCCATCCATCGTTTCTTTGGTCTTCCTCTTCCACTATATCCGTCCACGTTCATACTCATTACCTTCCTCACAACATGACTCTCATTCCTCCGCATCACATGCCCATACCACGACAGCCGGTTTCCACGCAGTTTTTCTGATACCGGCGCTACTTTCAAACTTCCTCTTATATACTCGTTCCTCACTCTATCCATTCGCGTAACTCCACACATACCTCTTAACATTCTCATCTCTGCCGCATGCAATTGTCTTTCATTCGTCGCTTTTGTGGGCCAGCACTCTGATCCATACAAGACAGCAGGCCTGACCATACTCTTGTAAATTTTCCCCTTAAGTTTAAGGGGAATACGAGGGTCACAAGTTGTTCCCGTTACCTGCCGCCATTTCATCCATCCTGCGTTAATTCTGTGCGTTACTGTCCGATCTATTTCGCCATCGCCCTGAATAAGCGAACCGAGATACCGGAAATCGGAGCAGACTGGAAGAAGTGCGTTATCCAGCGCTATGGCTTCAGGACTGGAGAGACCGCCGAAATCGCAGAACATGTATTCGGTCTTGGTTCTGCTGATTTTTAAGCCAACATTCTCCAGTCTCTGTTGCCAACTCCCCAATCTGCTCTGGATCTCAGGTCCGTCTTCGCTAACCAGGACGATGTCGTCGGCAAACAGCATGCACCAGGGTGCCTCCTCCTGTATGTCCGCCGTCAAGGCGTCCATAATAAGCAGGAAGAGGTAAGGACTTAGAGCCGACCCTTGGTGCAGGCCCACAGCCACACTGAACTGGTCAGTATTGCCGGCCGACGATCGGACATACGTACAGGACTGCCTGTACATCGCACGAACTAACTCCACATACTTCCCAGGCACCCCTTTCTCTCTCATGGCCCACCACAACACTTCCCGAGGCACCCTATCATACGCTTTCTCAAGGTCAATGAACACCATGTGCAGATTCCTGTGCACACGTCTGTACTTCTCGCACAATTGGCGAAGTGCGAAGATGGCGTCCATTGTTCCTCGACCTGGCATAAACCCGAATTGGTTTTGGGTAATTTCACTCTCTTCTCGCACTCTTTTCTCTATCACTTTCTCCCATACTTTCATAGTATGCGACATGAGCTTTATCCCTCTATAGTTGCCGCAATCTTGCACATCCCCTTTATTCTTGAAGATGGGCACTAGCGAACTACTGCACCATTCTTGCGGGATGACTTCTTCATGCAGCAACTTATTGAAGAATAAAGTCAGCCACATACATCCGTTCTTCTTTAACACCTTCCACACTTCAGCTGGTATATCATCAGGGCCCAAGGCCTTTCCATTCTTCATACTTCCAAGTGCTCTTTCTACCTCATCCATGCTAATTTCTCTTACCAATCCCTTATTTACTTGTGCCTCTTGGAGTATTCCATTCCAAACATTCTCTTCATTCATAAGCTTTTCAAAATAAACCTTCCATCTCTCTTTTATTTCTTCATCTTTACACAAAACCTTGCATTGCACAAAAATTTGCAATCATAGTTATGAAAACACAAATTAAGAACTGAGGATATCAAAATTACAGCTTGTATTGTTGTACCATATATGTACCATACAACCACTGTCGAAGTAAATCACATTTATGATATTTAAATGATAAATCCTGCAAACTTCGTCAGTCAACTGCAACAACTTAAATCTTTACCACGACAAAAGTTATGATTATGACGTAGATGGCTGTACCAGTTCAAAAGAAAAGTTTGAAGGCCTTCCACCGTTCATTCAGAAATTTCTTAATCAGTACAGAGCACACTGCGGTGTGGTATTGCGTAAAATTTAACTGACGCATCGCCGCTACCCTTTGTTATTCGCACCAGTATAATTTATAACAAAAATGATGCGCAATTTCTCTAAACAAAACAGTTCACACGTAGAACCGTCGCTTTGTCTTATAATAGTTAAGTTGCACAATTACTGTTTACTTTGTCAAGTAATTGTGTCGATTTCTAAGTCTTCAGGTGCTAGAATATTCTGTTATGTTTAATCTATCAGTTATAGCTATAGGTATCAGTTGTAGATGCATTCTGCCCAGACAGACAATTTGTGTAATTACTCTAAAATCGTGCTATAAAAACCCGAAACGTCTCGATATTTTTTAGAACATCCAATTTATTCCTCAATCTTTGATTAGTAATACATTTTAATCGGTAAATTTGTGACCTAAATTGCAGAGATTTTCAGTCGTATTTCGAACGCGTTAAGTGCAAACTGGCCAGTTATACTTCATAGAGCTAGCGTACCAATCCATTACCACTAAGCCTATGGAAGCCGGCGTCAGTAGGTCATGCTCTGACCACTACAGAGTAACGGCGTCGGCGCCACAATACACTGGCGTTCCACTTTCAAAACTAAAGGCTTCACTACTTTTTAACGGATGACTGTTTGTCATGTTGACTGAATAGACGTACAGAATTATGTACCTATATGGAAATGGAAAACGGGGTGGATTGTACGATAAAATGAAATTCGAAGAGAAAAAAAATATTAGGTGCCTAAAAACACGATTTTACGAGAAAACGTGTCGATATGTTTATATTACGTATACTATATTTTATGTCTGCTGATCATTTGAGACAATCAAGCCGTCTGCACTTGGTCATTGAGACACGTAAGTGTCATAAAATTTGACCGCCACGTTATTTATTCTACAACTATGTAGGTATAACTTGCTGTTCTCTAGGTTGAAGCAAATGCAACTTTACTAACTCAACTATTGTTATATTTTATACTGTGTGCTCACTACTTTGCATTTCGTCGGGTCCTCATAAAAAGACAATGAGAATTACTTTAATGACAGTAACTAGAGAACTTTGGTTGACTGTATTTGGAAACCTGTGGAATCTTTAAACCTAAATTAACCTTAAATCTTCTACCTTTTTCAGAGAAGTACGACCTCGTAGGGAGGTTATTGAAGCCTGGCGAGGAGCCTATAAACTATTCAGACGAGGAACCCGAGGACACGGACACGTCCACGCCGACCCCAGTCGAAGACAAGAAGGAACAATAAGATTACACCACACCATTCAAATTGTTCGGAAGCAATCAAATGTGCTCTTCGTAACGTTTAGAACATACGGTAAGAAGCTAACGCAAAAATTAAGGCTTAACTCTCCAACTTAAATATTTAGATATCATTCTTTACTAGTCCAGAGACGCTTCTTCATAGCCTTTATATTTAGTTCGGTCAGCTCACATGACCGATTTTGAGAACTGCCTAGAAAATACCATTCTTAATTTTGATACTGCACTTGCATGCAGACATCACATTAGACGTTAAGAATAAGAATACTCGAGTTCGTCATGAGATCATTTGCTACAGGAAGTAAAATTATACAATGTCTTAAAAAACAGACTTGAATTTATTACCTATAAGTTCTATAATATATGTATAAAGTCAAGTAAATATACTCATAGCTAAATATATAAAATCCTAGTGTTGCATCATATTGATGCGTCGTCCAAAACTTATAGTCGAAATCCCCTGTCTAAGTTACTATTCCCTTCATATTCTAGATGTAAATTATCGACATTTGATTGCTACTAACAATTTCGAACCTTGCAAGTTGACTCGATGAAGCTATGGGTTCTAATTCTTCAAAATAAATTATATGACGGCATATAATACTTATTTAAACTTAGTGGTGATATGTGATTGTATCGGAAACTTTACTTACTAAATTATATCCTGTTCAATATATGTATTAGAAACGTTTTGTACATAAACATTTAGATCTGAAATGTGAAATGGCAATATAAAGAATTAAAAATCATAGCTTCCGTCAAACAAAAAACAATCCCTTGTGAATGAGTAAGTGATTTTAATGTATATATGAAATCTATTGTATCATTTTCACCTTTTAACTGTTGCTTATTGCAGATTTTTGAATATATTATTATATATTTACAGTTTCACGAATTGAAAGACTGAGTGATGGCATATTAATTTAAACGAATGATGTAAAGGAAATCTAATCATTTATTGCACATTCCCAACATTATTTGGACAGCAAATTGTTTTATTTTGTGCCAACCGATGTTGAAGATGCTGCGTGAGCGCAGATATGCCATTAGTATTTAAATTAATATTATAGCCGCTGACAACTTGCGGCTGAGATAAGTTTGTTTTACGAGTTGATAAATTTATTGATGCATGTCGATCTTACATAAGTTTTATGATAAAAGGTTGCCTATAGAACGTTCGATATTAACTAATTAATCAATGATTATGTCGATCGGTGAATATTGACTCATTCTTCATAGGCATCGTAGATAAAAATATTTTATTTTTATCTTCTTGAAGCTGTTCTTTAACATTTCTTTAAACAGCTGTTATCCATGTGAATAATTTTAATTAAATGCGATATGAAACACACGAGAAATTCAAAATTTTAAAGACTTAATTCTTCTTAATTTATTTTCCTATTGTTTGTGCATTTATATATTTTGTAATAAAACGTGCGTGTTATGGGCTGTCCAACTACTATTGAACGTTTATAGTGTCGCATACATATTAATTTACAAGTTATACAAAATCTCGGCCAGTACGCTTAACAGCGCTGGGTTCATTTAAAATTTAGGACTGGCCGTTTAAGTTATTTTTTAATGAAAAGAGCGATCATAAGGCGTTCAATAGTTGCTGGCTTGAGTTTTAAATATTGGCCGAGCTACAGCGACAATTGCGATCCTAACTGGACCCCACCTGATATTCGGTACTTATTTATAAATTATGTGTTGCAAGCTAAGAAAAAAATACAAAAAATAAATAAGGAAATGTGCATAATATGTGTAATTAAGAATCTAATTAAATGAAATACTAATTCGTGGTAAAATGACGTGTGTGTGGTTATTAGTTCGTTCCTTTAGTGTCGACAGCGATGTGATATTTTGGGCAACATCATTTTGTTTTTTAACTAAATTAATTAACTGTCACATACCCCATTTGCATTCATTATGGTTAACTAACGACGCCCTATTTACTAAAGTACAAAAAACATGGTTTGCCTCAAATATCTTTTCGCTTATAAATTATTTGTTGTAATCATACTTGTTCATTGTTTTTAATTAGTTTGTTTTAGTTTTAAGATCATCTGGTGTATGAATTATATTGGAATGGGATTATGGTAATTATTGTTATATCTAAATATGCGATTCGGAAATGCTTTGGAATTCCGACGTTAAAGGTAAAGAAATGAGGCTTATTTGCTTTGCCAAAGATTTTAGAAATATGACATAACAAGCTTTGTTATTAACATGAATTATTCTGTGAAGTCTGTGTATATTTTTATAAATTTTAATGTGCAGATAAATGTCTTGTCATTTAAAACTAATATAGGTTACATTGGAGCACGCAAAATAACGCTCAAAGCGACGCTAATAAAAACATATTAACATGAATAACAATGTCATATTTCCAAAGCATTTTTGAAACGTATGAATATGCAGTAGTGTAATGAATTTTTTGCTACTTAAAACTGAACAAGCTTTATCTTTGTTTTTGTTAAGCCTTCATTTTATAATTGGAGCTTTATGTGCTGAGAATGGTTAAGAGATTGCATTTAAGAAGTTATGACTATATGGAGAAATATATTTGTACCTATAGGAGACTGCTTGTAAACCTTGAAATAAAGCTATATTTTTGTAAAAAAGAGATGTGTATAATAGTTCTGTGTATGTAAATTATAGTTAAAAGTTCTATTCAGACCAAAAGTGTATAAACTCAGTAAAATGATATAAATATATTGGAGGAAATTATGTACCCGATGCATAGGCGATAGTGGTGCCATCTATACTTTGCTGTCTTAGTAAAAACGTGTGAATAAATATTGCTTGGTTTATGAACAGTCTCGTAAGATTATTATCTAAATTACGAACTGCCTTCAGGCCTAACGAGATGACACGGCATGTTGCTACCAACGTTTACAAAATATACATACATTGCATATTATGATCTCACTGAAGACTGTCCGTTCAGTTGCTGATGACCGGTGAAAGCTGATAGCAACACGTTTGCGACTACCACATCTTTGGGCCTTATTATAAGAATGGATGTAAACATGTCTGCGAAGTTTGGGAAATCCGTCGCATTTAATTTGGTCCCAAACGAGGAAATATAGTTGTGAAAGTATATTGCGAGGAGTGATAAGCAAATGAATCGTTTTGTGGCTAGTTTAAAATCTTAGTGTTGGTGGAAGTTATTCCTATATCGTTTTAGAGTTAAATGTGGAGTATATTGATGTACAGCACTGCAAGATGTTACTAATAACTAAAAATACATAAAAATGTTTATTTTAACATTGTCACATGAATTTAATTAAAGCGTTTTACATAATTATCTTGTTTTATTAACAGTTTTTATTTAATTTTATTCAACCTAACCTAATTTCAACACATCAACCAACACAAATAACTCTGACGTGCGATCAATCGAAAATTGTTTAGCTAAAATGAGATCTGTCTTCATACATATAAGGTAGCTATTTCCTTACAAGCGATAGAGAGCCGAAAGCGACCTTGCATGGATAAAGTACTTTGTGAGTGCCAGCCAAACTAATCATTCACAGTTTGGTAGAAAATTTTATTTTTTTACCAAAACCATTGATATACAAAAACCCAAGATGCAGTCTCGAATAAAAGTAGCGCTCGAAAGTGTCCCCAAACATTAATTCTGTCTCTTTCTATTAGGTACAAGCACTTGTTATTGTTTCAACTTTACGCGAATTGCTTAAAGTCGTTATTACAACACATTGTAGTTAAAGCAATCCCACCCAAAACAAAAATGTGAAAGACTGCCAAGTTCGATAATATGGGAATGCTTCGCCTATAAAAGAAGTGAGATCTGAATAAGTACCAAGTTCCATACACATACCTCAGTTAAAAATAGTTACTTTTTAATGATGTTACTTGGAAAGTTTTCATACACCTTGTTATAAACCTACTAAACGCAATGAATCAAGTATTTAATTATCTATTAAAACTTGCAACTATTTTTAACTGAGGTATGTGTATGGAACTTGGTACTTATTCAGATCTCACTTCTTTTATAGGCGAAGCATTCCCATATTATCGAACTTGGCAGTCTTTCACATTTTTGTTTTGGGTGGGATTTCATTTATTTTTGTAAGGTTGTTTATTTTATTTTTTTCTTATGATGAAGTTAGTTAAAGGAATGTCTCATTTATACTATCTTTTAGATTTTTTAATATGCACTATGTTTCTTACAAAGAAATGAACTAGATTAACTAAATGGACTAGATTTATCAACTGACTGACATGGATCAAAGTTACACATTCGTTATTTTCGAAAGTGATTCACACTTGGCCGTTTTCAGATTTTTATTTTACTTCTAACTAAACTAAATACAAACCATTCGAAGATATATTATATAAATATAGATAAATTTAGTTCGTTTTTGTTCCTTAGGGGTATAAATTTACACCGGGTATAAAACACCTTCATTATTTTGAAACCGACTCACACTTGGCCATTTTCAGATTTTTCCCTTTACCTTGACATAAAGACCTACCTCCATGCCAAATTTCAAGTCAATACGACCATTGGAAGTGGTCTAGGTTTTTGATGAGTGAGTCAGTGAATCAGTCAGTCAGTGAGTGTATAGTAAAAATAGCGATTTTCTGACGTCAATATCTCAAGACCTACAATAGGTATATTAATGAAATTTTGTATTTTAGATAAGTGAGGGGGTCTCAATAGATACAAGAAATTTGATATGCGTAAATAAAATAGATTTTGAGTTACAGGGGGGTCGAATTTGGCCCGAAATGGTTCGTGTAATATAACCCACGGCCGGTGTGTCGCTTTTTTTGCTCGAACTTGGCGGACACACTGCCGTGTGTCTAGATAAAATTTTACGACCGAAGTGGTCGGCTAGGACAAAGCAAATGAGCGCACAATTTTGAATGTTGCGCTCATTTTGTGAGGAAGTTTTTGAGCCGTTGAGGGTGCATCTTGGGTTTTTTGTATATCAATGTACATAACGAATGATTCATAAAGCCGAAAAGTATTTTAATAATTCTAATTTCCATAAGTGACAATCATTTCGTTGCATTCATTTATGAATACTATTCATACTCAGTATATCCTGCTTATACTGAATGTGAGATGTTGGTCTGTTGACTTGACTGGTTGGAGTTATCATGGTTACCGGTTAACTAGAATCAAACTTATTTATAATTTTGACGTTCATAAGTGCTTGTAAAGGCCTACATGTAATAAATGATTTGAATTGATTTTACCGTTCTCGAAAGGGACACTGCCAACAGCCCTTTCACATACAAGTGTAATGGGGTGCGATAGCTAAAATCGCCGTTTGTTGCCCGTGGTACTACCAATAGTACTACCAGTAGTACCACGGGTAAATTTTTCTTCCCATAGTACTACCAAGCGGTCTGCTAGTACCACGAGCAAGAAAAAATTACCCGTGGTACTACGAAAGAGAATTGAAATATATATTTTTTTAATGTGGATATATTTTGGTACTATTTCGTAAATAGATCAGGGGCCCGATTCTCCTAAGTTAATAATGTCAAAATTGAATAGAAATCGAATCGCAATATGATCGCAATAGTAGTTTTAACCATATCGGGCATTCTGCTACTAATATAAGACCAATCGCATTCCAACGATATTCGATTGGTTTGCGATTGGTCTGCTGTTTTGGTGATTTTGGTCTAAACGTTAGTTTGTTCTACAATCATATTGCAATCGTAAATCATTTGCAGACAAAATGATTCATTATTGAATGACAGAAAAGGATAAAAACGTTTATTTCAAAGAAAAAATAGCGGAATGCCACATACGCTTCAATCGTAATCGAGTCGTGATTGGATCGCAGTCGAATGTGAATCGAATGCCGCTTAAGTAAAATTAGGAGAATCGGGCCCCTGGGTAGTTGTGAAATTTTTCATTGCTCAAAATCGACAAGAGTCAAAAACACTTAGTTTTTTTTTTCACAAATAAGATTTGAATACCTTGATCTCGTGGGATTTACTTGATGTATTTTATGCTCTTTCTAGGATGACAATATCAACTGTGACAACAAAAGGGTTGAAAAAAACCTAAAATATTGACAGTAGTACCACGGGTCATTTTTTCTTGCCCGTGGTACTCCCAGACCGCTTGGTAGCAGTACGGGAAGAAAAATTTACCCGTGGTGCTACTGGTAGTACTATTGGTAGTACCACGGGCAACAAACGAAAATCGCACACTCAGGCGCAGTGGGGAGTTGTAACATGTGCGGCCATGGAAGATTATGGAATCGATTCATTCTATCGTTGCGGTATCGATAGAATGAATCGATTCCATAATCTTTTCGCCATCTAGGGCCTGGATTCTTTATTTTCAAATAGAAGGTATAATAAAAAGAAACAACAGTTTATAATGATCACATAATTATATTATAAAATGATTTAATTACAATAAACAGAATAAGTATCATAATGTACCTACACTACAAACAACTTACATTACGCAGAAGCGGACAGGACGTACTCCTCTCATATTTACATTTTGTACATTGAGCGCTCGTTTCGGTCATCGTAATACTTAATTTACGTCCCTCGCGTCGCTAACGACAACTCGATCAATAAATAGGGCGGGGAGGGGACGAGCGAGGGGAGGGGATAGACGCTGCGCCGCGGCCGATACGCTATATGTTACAGAGACCGCGGGCCCACGCTATGTACACTACAACTGTTCCACGAACTTCGTCAGCTGGTCCTGCGGCGTCATCGGCGGCAGCTGGTCGTCCGGCGGCTGCAGCGGCGCCGCGGGGGCCGGCGACTGCCGCAGCAGCAGCAGCTCCGACGGCGTCGGCGGCCGCGGCGACGGCGTGGCGGGCGGCGACCGCGCCGCGCCCACCGCGCCGAACGCGTACCGCGCCCCGCCCAGCCGCGCCGTCCCGCCCGCCGCCGCCGCGCCCGGCCCCACGCCGCCCGCGTACGCGCCGCGCATGCCCATCATGTTGCCGCCCACGCCGCCCTTGAACCAGCCCGCGCCACCGTGCGCCATGCCGCCGGCCACGCCCACGCCCGCGCCGCCGCCGCCCACGCCGCCCAGGCCCACTCCTCCGACGCCGCCGACACCAGACACACCACCAACCTGCAGGCAAAGACAACTTGATTAGCATGTTGCAAAATGCCAATAGTGGTGAAATACTGCTGTCAACTAGTCTATTTGAAGGGAAAGCTTATGTAGGGAAAAAACATGACATGAGGAAGCCCTAGTGTATATTGCGTAAGTTACGTACTTGTGTCTGCTGCGGCAGCATCTGATGCATCTGCTGCAGCCGCTGTTGCTGCGGCTGCATCATGTGCGAGAGCTGCGGCTGCTGCTGCTGCAGGCCGACGCCGCCCACGCCGCAGACGCCGCCCACTCCGCCGACCCCGCTGACCGTGCCCACGCCTCCCACGGGCCCCACGCCGCCGACACCGCCCGCTGCCTGTTGCTGGTTTTGGGCGTTCTGAAATGGACATACAAATATGTTCAAAGATTCTATTTCATACTACACGTAAAAAGGGTGAGAGAACTCAAAAGTTTGGCATTTTTATGTGAATTTTTAAGTGAATTGAGAATGGATAATATTGAAACTTGATAGCAAGTGAATTTACACAAGTATCAAAGGCAGTTATTTCATCGATCATTAGTAATTTAGCAGTACCTATTTTATTGCGCACAAGCTTTATTTACTTCGATATTTTCTGTTTGGGCGTGATTACATTGTGTTTAAACAATTTAGCAGACACCTTTCCCAACATGTCAAAGGAAGATTTCAACTAATATTTTCGTCATTCTCTCAGAAGATCGTGCAAGAAACACCAATGGACATTTCCAAAAAATACATTGCTTACAAAGTCTTGGTAACAATGATAACAGCCAGATCAGACAACCTGGTCCATAATTGTGTGATTTTAGATTTTCCACCTAACGTACATTATAGAATGCAATAAACGATATGATATGAAATAAGAAGATGAGAGAATGTAACATAAACTCACTTGTCTCTGCTTGATGAAGGCGGCCATGAGCGGCGGGTTGGACTTGAGGATCTGCAGGATCTCCTGCTGCTGGTTGTGGCTGGTGGGCGAGCGCAGCGTGGCCATGAGTTGCTGCAGCGCTTTCTGGTGCACCTGCGGCTGCGCCTGCTGCGTCGCCGGAGCACCAGCTCGCTGCTGCTGGTAGACAAACGTACATGGTCAATCATCATGCTTTGTAGAAGTCACTTGCCTACTTTACTATATGCAGTTAACATGGTTATGTAGTAAACTTCATAATTTTCAGGATATTTCTTTGGCATTCATCGCAAGATGAAGCATCGTGTGATGCTCAGGATTGAAGAAGAGAGGAGTGTCCTAATTTATTCATGGGTCAACGTGTCATGCCGCTCATTCGACAAGCGACCTCCTGCGACATCATATGACCAACAAAGATGCAAAAGAGAAAGTATATTTAATTACGGATCGAATAATCAAACCCGTCGCACGATCGTTTCACAAATTAACATATTTTGAAGAACACCATCGACAGTTGGAATAACAACTTTGTTAGTGTCACATAAAGATAGGACCCAGAATACATCCTTGCGGGACACCTAAAAATTATAGTAGTGTTCTTTATAAATTGAACCATTTGTTTTCACAAATATTGTACTAAAGTTTTGTCAAATAGTCTGAGAAACCCTGACGGCTTTGCAAATTAATACAATTTCTGTATTTTCAACATAGAATCAGACACGAAACTGAATCAAATAGTTGACAAAAGTTTAGAAGGAATTTGAACGCTGAAGAACTTGTCAAATTTTACACTTTCATCTTGTTTTATACACTCTTTGAGTATTTTTGCCAGAAATTTCAAAACAGAGATAGGTCTGTAGTCAGTGACCATTTCGTTAATTTTGAGAAAAAACTAAGCGTAGGGTTACGGTGCAATATGTAGATTTGTAAGAGGTGCCGGACATTAAACAGTCTGCTAATTACACAAGGATGTTATGTGTGAGAAGATAGTGACATAGGTACTCTAGCACTGTTTTTGTCAGCTAAAAAAACAACCAATGAATTCTAGTCAAAAGTTGCCTTTTAACTCAGAATCCGAATATAATGAAAAAATCTACAGCCATAGATTAGGCCAAAATTGGCTTACATAAATAGGCTGGAACTGTTAACTTACTTGTAACTGTTGCTGCGCGTGCGGGTGCGGGTGGTGCTGCGCGTGCGGCGGCAGGCGCGCGAGGTGCGGCGCGAGCGGCGCGTGGTGCAGCGGCGGCGGCGCCCGGTACCGCGCCGCCCACTCCGCGCCGCCGCCCGGCGGACCCATCGCCGCCTGCTTCCCGTACGACGGCGCTTGTTGGCGCGCCGCTTCCTCTTGTACCTGCTCAATGGAAACATTATTGTCATTATTTAAAATCATACTTTGGGGTCTTCGCTTGGAAATCATCAATTACTACGGGACGCGAAATGAAGCATGTGAAGTAAGCTTTCTTGATAATAATTTAATCACTAGCTAGATTCATATTGCTGTGTCGGGGTGTGTCAGGTCGCCGTCTATTCTGTCGCGGAGTGTTCATACTAATGTGTTGTGTTGTGGCACAATATGTCGCATTTTTAGATCAATCTCATTTTAAGAGTTGTAGAGTGAATACGTGTAATGTTGTTGATATTTCCTCCCGGGGACTATTCCTAATACTGTGATCCTTATATTCCTTACATTTTGTGTCATAGAGAACTTTGTATTGCCGTACTAGTTCAATAAGTTCATCAGACATTTTAAAGAACGAAAAACAGAATTGTAACAGAAAATAATAATTGCATGAACTGTGTTCCCTCGCAATAACGCGTCGTAAATAATAGATTCATATTTGTGTGTCGCGACAAATCCCCCACCACCTCTCTGGCGCGATCGGGCGTCGAGCGATCGCGACACGACAGAACACGCCACGACACAACACAACCTACTAATGTGAATCTATTCATAACAAATGAACGAAAGCGATTGCGTTCTGGCGCGCCCCAACACAGCAATATGAACAGCTTTAAAAAATCCAAAAAAATTGCTCCACTAAAAACTATGAAATGCTGTATGACTGTAAATAAAATGCAAAATAAACATAACACATACCTGCTGCAACGCTTTCTGCACATTGTGAGGTAGCGCATGCGTGGCAGGCTTGGAGGGAGGCGGCGACGCCAGCGCGGCCGCGGGGGGCGGGGACGGCGGCGCCGCCCCCCGCGTGTTCATGGCCGCCATACGTCTGCGCAACAGCTTGGCCTGCTGTACCCTCTGTTGCACTTGTTGCTGCTTCAGCTTCTGCTTGATGCTGCTGCAGAAAGGCACCGAACACTTGGTCTCCTGGCAGTGTTTCGCGTGGTAACAACACAACGCGATGAGCTGCTTGCAGATGGGGCAGTCGCCCTTGGTCTTGCGGCGGCAGATCTTGGTGTGCGTGACGACTCGCTTCATCTTCTGGCAGGACGGCAGGCGGCAGTTGGCGTCGCGGCACTGGCAGGCGTGCACCAGGGACTGGATGCAGCGCTGGATGGACAGCTTGCGGGCCTCCTGCGGGTTGGCCTGCTTCATGTCGCCGGGCGAGGAGCCCACGTCGATGTCGAGGCCGAGCTTCTCCATCTTGTGGGGATGGCCCTCCTTCTCGTGGCAGGGCACGCAGAGGTCGAAGTCGTCGCAGACGGTGCAGTGGTAGCGCGTCTCCACGTGCGACTTGCAGCTGTTGCAGGTGTAGACGAACTTGTCGGTGCCCTGGTTGTGCAGCTCGTACAGCATGCACAGCGTGGAGAAGCGGGCGCGGCGGGTGGACGAGAACTCGTAGTGGCGGTCGCGGGCCATCGTCAGGAACGCGTCGCGACCGTCCATCAGGTCGCAGTTGATTAGCGGGTCCGGGTCTTGGATGGGCTGCACAAACGATACACGCGTTGAATAACCGAGTACATACTCGTTTTGAAATGAGATAGTAAGTGTGCCTCTACATTGATTAACTATCATATCACCCTTGAATTTTATAAACGTGAAAGATTTGTTCTTTGATCAATCAAAAACTACAGATCGGATTTTGATACAACTTCATAGTTACTATGAGTATAATACATAAGGGCTACTTTTTCCCAGATAAAAAATGCTATCGGATCGCCGGTGCAACCGAAGGGAAACTTTGTGTTCCACAATTTCAATTACATGGATATAGAACTCTCAATTATATAATTGGAATATAAACTAAAAGGAGCAATCACTCCGAAAAAACATATTTGTCATCAGAACTTCCGAAACTTACCGCTAAGCTGGCAGCAGATTGTGCGGAATGTAGCCTAATAACGAAGAACACTTCCTTGTGCTTCTCCATGGTGGCGAATATCTTTGCACTGAGATCACTGCCCTGCTGCTGGTCGCTCTGCTTCTTGCTGTTCTTGCGCTGCGCAGCCTTCGACTTGTTCGACTTCTTGGCCTTCTTCTGACCCTTCTTCTTACCGTCAGGACCTTGCTCATTCTCCTCAGAGGACTGGAATATCTAAAAAACATGTTAGAAAATATTGTCTCATGCCAAACCCAAGCAATTGTATCATACATAGCATGTTAACACATCTTCGGGTACCAATACCGGTGCATTTGACTCTAAAGTGCAATCTCTGGTTCGTGCTTGTTAGAAAACCGTGCAGTTGTCGACTGTAATTAGTGACGTAGATCGGACACACACAGATTAGAACGTGACTATTAGTAAGAGCTTGAGATCTGGTAGACATTTTTGACTAGGTATTTGATGCAAGCTTGGGGAGACACAAAACTTAAGACCTGACTGGCGATTAGCGAGGCTTAAATCGATGAAAATTTTTAGCTTTCATCAAATACATACTCAAAAGTCTACCAGCTCTCAGGCTCCAAGGAGTTCGCCAACACAAACGGCTGTAGTTATTGACAACGTGCAGTGCTCATAACAATTGTCGTGTACTTGATACTGACCACTGCCTCGGCGGCTTCGGCCTGCTTCCTCTTCTCCTCCTCCTCCTGATCCAACTCCTTGATGGACTCCTCAAGGACGTTGGGCCAGAAGTCGCCTTCGAAGTAAGGCAGCTCCGCCGCTGACGAGATATTGTCCTCCATAGCTTGCTTCAATATGTCTTTATAATCTAGTATTATCCTTTCTATGATTCCCTTATCTAACATTTTCTTATACCACTCTTGTAACCTTTTAGGTTTAGGAATTTTTTGTTCGGGTGGATGGCAGTGGAAGATATAGTCGTCACCTTCTGAGGGCGGACATGCCCAGATGTGGGCCATTGTGTAGCCCAACTGCTTGGCGTAGTCTAAATATCCTAATAAAATCTCGTGGTAGACGGCAGTCCTGTACTGCCGGGGTTGGAAGAAATGTACAGAGTCTAGATATGCTATGTAAACACGCCTCGTGTTCGGTGACGGACTTTCACTGCCGTATTCCTGGAAGAGAAACATGTCATGATTTAATTGCGTTCAGAAGGAACCAGATGCTATTGCTGAATTTACATGGTTGCTTTCACAAGATGATTGTACAGTTCCTTTATCACAACCAATCTAAAGATCTTCCCCATTAACAATGTTGAAGAGAAAATTAAAATAAAGAGCACCATCATGTGAGACAGTCATAGGTGTAAACCTTGTGCAATAGGAAGTAATGACTCACCTGCACGTGCATGCCAAAGAAACAAATATCGGTTCCATCGATCTCTTCAAATGCAAACAACGCTTTAGCCCGATACGGGAACTCGGCGCATAGTTCACCAGATTCTACGAATCTCGACCTCATCCCGGGTTTCACTTCCACCATCTGAAAAGAACATCATATTTAGAAATCGATAGATACTACTGCCATCTATGCTAAACCTATCATTTCTCTATAATAACTATTGTGTTGGTAATTCTGTCGTAGTTCTGTATAATGAAATGAGACCTAATGATTTTTTGAATGAGAGAGAGCATAAGATTAAGCCAGATTCATCACAACAGGAGAATTGAGGAAATTAGTGACCAAGATTCATAACAAATGCAGAGATTGGTTAGAATTGTGAGACAATCACAGATGTTTTGCGTAAAGTGGTTCTTGTGTATGGTTCAAGTTCCTTACCTTATCAGACGATGCTACCACCCTGATATGCACTTCACCAGCGCCAGCCTCTTTTTTCTTAAGGAAATTATTGACTCTTGTTTCAATATAAATGCCAAGTTTGGAAGTAGGAAGTTTCTTAGCCGAGAATTTGTTCTCTTTCCGTTTAGCCGCTTTCTTCTTCAAACAATTATCACAGCAGAAGCCCTGGGGCCATATTGAATCGTGGTGCAACACACATATCTGGTGCTGCTTCCTCCCACAATCCATACACACAACAAATGGTTCTTGTTCTAGGTGATCATTCTTCATTTCTTTGAATTGATCCTTCTTGATTGCACTGAAATATTCACCGCATATCAGTCTTCGTGTGAAAGTTCTTTAACCAAAGGTGTTTTTAAATTTTTATTAGACACATATTTACAGATTACAAATTTCACGTATAGTATACAAGTTGAGGGATACTCACGTTTGTGGCTGCAGCGGGTCATCGCCGAGCGTAACGGTGTCGCCCTGGATGTCATTGAAGCATTTCTGGCAGAAGGTGTATCTATCGGAGACAACCCCATACGCTTTTAGACTTTATTCATAACGTCCATGTGGCAGTAGTGATGTGAAGCGAGCGTGTACAGGAACATTGTGTGCAGGCAAGGACGTGCGTGGACAGGGCGAAAAAAATTTAGTAAGCAATGAGAACATAAAAGGGGTTAATAGTTAGACAGTGGGCGTGGCACATGGGGGTTACAAGCCCAGCATGAGACAGCAGCCCTTACATAGACATCTCAAACAAGGTTCTTTTTAAATTTTGTCAGCCCAATTATGCATTACAACTTTATAGAGTGCTTACTCGCCAAAATTTTAGTCCACATTAAACATAGTTTTCGAATCCATATGGCACACGACTTGAGGAAATTTCATTGCCTTCATAACCACGTAGAATTACTCACTGGCGAAAGCTGAGATTTTCATTTCCATACGCGCCATCTAAACCTACCGTTGCTGAGATGTCTATGAGCAAAAATTTTGATGTGAAACAAATATTTCTTAGAATCTTTTAAGTAAATTGTCGTAAAGAAATAATTGTTTCGAACACATGATACAATCCAATCGTTTAAGCAGCGTTATTGACATTTAAGACAATAGGAAGAGAGCACAGAATGAGTGTACTAATTGAGAACAATTAATGCTATAATAAGTATCCCATATAGCAAATAAGCATGGCTACAGAGTGACTATGTAACAAATATTGATAAATAGGGAATTGATTTTACAACCACGCGGTTATTTTATTGTGGTGATTTATTTGTTTAGAAGATAGGAAGTTATTGTTGATAGTTTTGTGTGGCAGACTGATTTTATTATTACTGTTTTGTGGTATATTGCCTTTATTTAGGAGTTACATTGACAATACAATGCCTATGTGTTTCAAATATGCATTTAATAATAAGTCGAATACATAGTATAATTTACAAATAAGACTAGACGCTAAATATTATAGCAATATTTAAAAGTACGTATTTTTACGAAGCTTTTATTTTCATAGGCGTTATATTTACATAGCTAATTAAGGCATGTAGGTGCTGTATACTTTTTTGCTTACTAATATTTGACAGTATTTTGTTCCTTTGTAGACGTTTAGCGAGACTAAAAATATTTTTATTCTGTTCCATTACAATTTAAACGATGCGACATTAAGTTTAAACGAGGTTTTGAACCAAAACAAATCATTACCGAGATACAGAACATTGGAGAAGTAATTAGTTGCGCGACATGTGAATATTTATTTTTATATACGTCTTCACGTTTGACTCCATCATATAATGAGCTTTTGGAAGTGAATATTAGTTTCGACGAAGAGGGATAACATATTTTGTGAAGAATCTTTATTAATCTTCTAGATGCGGAAAAAATATATTAATACTGTAACTGAAGAACTCCTTCATTAATTCAAGACGTTTCATGATTGGTCAGAAACATTCATAAAGCGGTGGATTATGAATATAGAAACGAATGCAATGTCAATCGATTTTTTCACGGCGACGTTTGTAGGGCAGCGTTAACAACTTTAATCTTACTAAGTAACACCTATTTTTATCTAAGAAAATCAATAATAACAAGGTATTTTGATCAAGGACCCTGCAATGTGGTGCAAGTAGTAAAATATTGAAACAATGTCAAATGAATTTGTAGTTGTTTGTGTTCCAAGATGATTTTTATGAGGTCAATGTAGACCAATAAGACTGGTGCTAATGATTTCATATAATATTACAGAGTACATGTTACCAAACAGATCTAATTTATTTACTCTCATACCTACTTATATACTTTTTGCTATTCTTAGTTCAGTTTTAAGACACGGAATATTGCAGATAAAACTTAGGAATGACTTGAATTTACAAAGAAAGATTGACTATTAATGTATAGTAAGATTTTATATGATTTTCTGTTAACTCAGACTAGGTAAAGAAAGACACAGGTATATACTTTTTCGCGATTTTAAGAAATACCTACATAAAATAATAAGGTACAGACTGACTAAATGAGTGTCAGTTACCGATGAATGCCGATCTCATATTCCTTTGTTCCGCGACGGATAGCGAGCGATGCTCAGGTTACAAAATCAACTAGACACAATCATTATCAAGTATGCCACGACGGCAGTACAAGTTGAAACTTCTCAATAACTTACTGATAGCAATGCATTAATTGCAATTATTGAACATTAGTTCGGCGTGCATACAATGAGGTTTTTGAATTATTTTTTTTTTTTATATTATGCACTTGATTGATTCTGAATATTTTCGTTATGATTTAAAGGTTTACTGAATGACGATAAGTAATATTTATACCTATATTTTTTTCTGATATTTTGATGCAATCCAGGATAGTAATAGGAACGTACGATTTAGTTATTACGGCAACAAAGTATGCATATAGGTTGGTTGTTGTAGTAAAACTGTTTTAGAAACAAAGTCAATTTATACCACTAGCTGCAGTGATCAGAACTTTTTGCGGTAATTTTACATGATTCATAGTTTTTTGTAGCCATGTTAGGTAGAATGCCTGGTTTTCCATTGTCAATTTTATAATTCTTGTACCAATGTTATATGCCGCTACAAAATATAATAAGTGCTTATACTTTCCTTGTATTTTATTAATAAATTTCATTTTTGGGAGCTATTATAACTCATTAATAATGTGTACGCTTCAACGAAATTGTTTATAATTTTATTTTTATTCAACCAGACTTTTTGTTATTATAGGTCTAACCACACAAACACACATAATTAGTAATATTTTTGCACACACAAATGAGGGTATTTTAGTGACATTTCCCATGAAAATGTGAGTATACCAGTAACAAAATAATATATAAAGCCAGCAAAAGCGTTAGTCTAAGAATGAAAAGCTGGACTGACATGTAAGTGTATCACTATTGTGTGAAATATTGAATTTAAATAGTCATTTCAAAATCAAAAGGTGTGTCAACGACTTCAGATATAATTTAACTAGTAACACTGAGCAGAAAATTAATGGAGTGATAATTAGAAACCAGATTACCTGACAAGGTTTGGAAAGTAATCAGTTAAATGTATGACTATCCTAGAAAAGTTTGCATACAACCGAAACTTGGAAATATATACTCCATTTATCTTCAACTCCAGTTTTAGAAATATCATCAAAGAAAAAAAACCTTCATTAAAAAAACTGCTTCTAAACACTATAATTATTCAAAATGTTCTTAAAAATTAATGTAGTTCTTACCTATTCTGGTAACTGAAGTATTTAGCGTCCCTGGGTATGGTACAGAGCTGCTTTCCATAGCAGCACAGCACTTGAGGGTTGAAGGTGTACTTTCTACCACAACAGTATCCCAAGCTTTGCATTACAGGGTCTATTTCTAGCTCGAACACTTCCGAAAGCTAAAACAATAATTTTGCATTACAAAATGTTATATATGATGGAACACTGTGTCTCCATATTTGGGAATGTGTGAAACTTTCGGCTAAGAAAAAAAAACCACTACCATTTTATTCAAAAGCCTGCCCTTTATAACTGAATAACTAATTTAAAACAAAATAAAAACACATTTTGCTCTATTCGCAAAATCAATATTTACAATAAATACGTGATTCACGTCAAAGAGTGCAAAATTTTGCAAAGCTGTCACATTTAAGACCATACTACAGCACAAAGTAAATAAACAGTAGTTTGTATTGAATCAGTTAGAATATAATATTGAATAATGGCCTTTCATAATTGAAAGCCTCATTTCCAAGTACTGAAAATGAAAATAATCTGTAGGTAATGATGAAAAAAGTGCTCACCTTAGTACAATATCTATAAACTCTAGAATTCTTGCGATTGTAAAGCCACGCGTTCTCAAACATGAGCCACACGTCGTCCACATACTCCCAGGGATCTCTGTAGTCACCTCGGTCTAGCTTACACTTGATTGTCGACAAGTCTATGGGTTTGGTCACAATGTCGAAGTAGTCGGGGATGCCCAGCGCTTGAGCGTCTACAGGTTGTCGGAAGGGGAGGGACTCGGGGTCCTGACGGAATAATTTCTCTAACGTAGGCATGAGCGCCACTCGGAGCTCTTCGGGTTTGAACACGAAGGTTCTCCTCACCCCCCTCTCCCCTCCTGTCGTCTCCCCGACGCTCCCCACACTGGTCTCTCCAGGTTCTTCCTTAACTTCTTGTTTGATCTCAGTCTTGACTTCGGGTTTGATGTTGAAGTCTGGTCGTTCCGCGTCCTTGTCTGGGGTTTCATCGCGCATGCCTTTGCCTCCACAATCCTCTTCTGGTTCCTCCTTGATCCGGACGTCGTCCGATTCTTGTTTGACGCGTCCGTCGTCTTGTGGTGGACTGTGAGCAAAATTGAGAAATTTAACAACACAAACCATGACAAAAAGTAGGTTAATGAAAATAAAGAAATTATCGTCGAAGAAGTAAGAGGCAATAACGGTGGCGTGCCTCACCTGTCGTCAGCGTGCGCGGAGGCGGTGATGGCGGCGAGGTGCGCGGACAGCGGCGCGTGGCGCGGCGCGGGCGAGGCCAGCGCGTGCGGCGTGGCGGGCGTGCCGGGCGCCGCGCCGGCGGGCGGCGACGCCGACGCGCGCCCGAACGCCGCGTGGTTCACGAAGGGGCTCTGCACGGCGCCGCCCAGGATGCGCACCTTCTGCTCGGGGTGCCCCGGCGACGCCAGCGGCGCCGGCCCGTTCGTCTGCATGGGGTAGTTCGGCGCCGGCGACGTCATCGGCTGCCCGAACGGCGACATGCCCGGGTTGCCCACGCTCCCGACGCCTACGCTGCCACCGTTCGGCGTCTGCGGCATCTGGTTGGGGCTCGGTCCGGGCGGCCCCACGAGGTTGGACTGGAAGGTCATGCGGTTGGCGGGCATGGATAGCGCGATTCCTGGTGAGGGAATCCGCATGGCAGGCAAGGCGGGTTGAGCTCCCATGGCTGGCAGCGTCGGCCTGGCGAGTGGACCGCCGCCGCCCGGCCGCGGCCCCACTCCGAGTACGCCACCACCTGACATGACGCTCACAGGTTGCTGCAACTGTTGTTGTTGCTGCTGTTGCAATTGCGCAACTTGCTGCTGTTGTTGCTGCTGCTGCTGCTGTTGTTGTTGCTGTTGCTGCTGCTGTTGCGCTGCCTGTTGCTGTTGAGCTTGCAATTGCTGCTCCTTCCGTTTTTGTCTCTTTTCCTCGAGTTCTTTCTGTATTTTGTATATCTTTTCGGCAAGTAGATGATAGTACTCTGATCGCGTGCTGGCCATCTCGTACATATCGCCTTCGACTTTTCTCGCGTATGCGACTAGATTATGCATTCGCTTATCTAACATTGCAGTCGGGTCAGGTGTGGGAAATATCGCTTGCACCCTGTGGAAATATTATCTGTTATCGAATCTATCCTAACAAAAAGATTAGATCATAATATATTTAACGGCGAATCGAACTTACAGTTTGTGTACGAGGTGGTTTCTGAGATCAGCCGTAATAGAATGGTGCCACTCTTTGGTGCCGGATACTGGGTTGGCGGTTACGGCTCCGCCGGGTAGCTGAAGTGCGCCTCCCATCTGCACACGGTTTTTAGGATATAAGACGCAAATCCAAAACGAGGGTTACTTATGCTTCTTAATGTTGTAAAACAAAGGCTGAGAGATATCTTCGAGGCTCGGTCATTACTTTAGAATACGTGGTTCACATGAATAAATAAATAATAAATAAAATGTAAGAAGCATAAAACTGTAATGAATCACCGGATAGACACCGGCACTCACCAACTGCTGCTGTTGCTGCTGCTGCAGGTCGTTGGGCTGCTGCGCGAACAGCGACTGCATGGGCTGCTGCACGGCCACGTCGGGCAGGCCGGGGCGCGGCGGCGCCGGCATGCGCGACAGCGGCGCCCGCGGGAAGGCGCCGCCCACCATGCCCGACACCGACGTGGGGCACGCGATGCCCAGCGCCTCGTACGCGCGCTTCATGTCGGCGCCCTGCGTGCTGGGGGCCGGCGCGGGGGCCGGCGCCGCGGGGGGCGCCACGCTGGCCCCCAGCTGGCTCACGCCGCCCATGGCGTTCCCCGCGCCGCCCACCCCGCCCACGCCGCCGACTCCGCCCACCCCGGGCACGGGGCCCACGCCACCGACTCCGACGTTGCCGGTACTCACTCCCGCTGCTGTATGGGTCACTGCCGCTGCTACGACAATGGAATATTTTGTATGTAATTTTCCTGAATCGATTTTTTTTGAAGAATTGATTTGATTTGAAGAAGTGTAGACAGGGAAATTACACTTACCATTCATATTTCTAGTCCTATCGGCTTGCTTCAGCGGCAAACAAACCGGACAGTCATTCTTATTACAATGTTTCCAATGATTTATGATTTGTCTTGATGATGAGCAGTGAGGTACCGCACAATTTTTGCCGGCCTGTAAGTGGTATGTTTAATTAGTAACTTTTAACTAGAAGACGTGTTTATGATTATTGTTTTTCGGAAGAACTAATACCTGACACGACATCATATGGTTGAGAACACCTTTCATAGTCTTGCAGTGCGGTAACGTGCACTGCCACGTCTCTCCATTCGATTGTGACTCTCGTCGCTGGCACTTGTGTGCGTGCAACAATAGTACTAATTGCTGTTGGATAAGTTTCCTTTTCTCCGGGTCGGCGATGGAGCCGGTGGTAGGCTGCTGCGAGGCGGTCGGGGGTTGCGAGGAGGGCGCCTGCGTGGCGGCCTGCGGCTGCGACTGGCCGCCGGCCGGCGCGCCCGGCGTCTGCGGCGACGGCGCGGGGGGCACGGCCTGCGCCGCGCCGCCGCCGCCCGCGTCGGCCGGGGGCCCGAAGCGCACGCCCACGCCCTGCGCCGCGTTGGGCGCGCGCTGCACGTGCGGCCCGGGCCCCTGCGCCGACTGCGCGTAGGGCGGCTGGTAGGGCGCGAGCGGGTGGCCGCCGCCGCCCGGCGCAGGCATGCGCGGATGATGTTGCAACGCGGTGCGCATGTTGGGCTGCATGCCGACTCCGACACGCCCACTCAACGGACCGTTTTGCATCGCCTGTACCTGTAAATTGCCAAATTGTTACTTCTCGTAGAGGCAAGATAACAATGGCTGAAAGATTACCTGTCATGCTGATTCATTTTTGTGGTAGTTTACATTCACATTAAGACCTGTTAGGCGGTACTACGATAGGACAGCACAACACCTTATTTTGGTGTAAATAAAATCACTTTTAGTTATGGGTCATTGTCAAATTGTGTGCAGGTTGCTGTTTCATATGATTCTGTATCTGCATTGATTGAAAATGTACTTTAATTTTAATGTAGCTCATACAAAGTGTTCTCCACTTATTTTGACAATGACCCTTATGCTGTTTGATCATACTTTGGTTTTCATGTTCAAAATGTTGAATTCATAAGTGATAACTAGAATACAACTCTGGAAAAAGATAATTTACCTGTGCATGCGGATGGTGGGGCGGCGTCCCGTGATGGTTGGCGCCAATCAAAGTGGGCAGCTGTTTGTTCACGCTATTCATGATCCCGCTTCCGAGCATGCCAGCGCCCGACATATTGCTATTGGTCACTATCATGTTCCCGCCGACGTTGGCCACGTTCATTCCTCCTTGGATCGAACTCATCGGCATGGTGGAGTGCAGTTGATTTGGATGACTCGTATTTGGCATTAGTTGCGGGTGCATGCCACCCATGAGGTCCTTGGATACAGACACATTGGGAGGTGACTGTAAGTTTGGACTCTTACTACCTAAATTACTCAATCCTAATGGATTGTTGTGGCCTACTAAGCCTTTGTTGCCCTGTGAAAAGACCAATACACGGCATACACTATTAATATGGCCTATTTCTGAATTTGTAAAATATTATACTAAATTCATATTGAATAATTTATTAAAAAGGAATTTAATTTTATAATTGATTGATACCAAAAATATTGACAAAAAATTTATATCTGAAATTGATGAGTTCAAATCAAAATTTATCAAATGCAAAGTAGAAAAGAAAATATTTGAAAAATTATGTCTCACATGATATAATTAGAAATTGATTCCTGAATGAAAATGCATCTTTCTTTAATATTTTGCAATAGAAGTAATATTAAATGTTTTTAAAAAGTCTAATAAGCAGTAAATCCATCAGCCCCAGGTACTCACTTGTTGTATAAGGTGATTGTTGATTTGTCTGTGCATAGCAGCCGTTGGATCATCTCCATTGAGCTGTTGCTGTTGGGACATTTGTCCCCCAGGCCCCGGTCCCTGTGCTGGGGGCTTGGGGCCCGTGACTCCGGGCTGTTCACCCCAAGCACCTCCCATCAACTCATCTGGGAGGTCCTTTTCAAGGTCGAACATGTCAAGGTTAGAAAACCCATCTGCTGAAACAAAATTAAATAAAGAACCAGTTTTAGTCAGTTTAGTAAATGGTTTACTATTTTATGCAAAATTATTCTCATATAAGTTTTGATACTCTGACTTCCTATTTACCTATATTGTGATGCAGTAAGAAATACTGAGATAAATATGGTACACATTCTGCACATTTTTTTTTGTTTTGAGAATATAGCACTCATTTTCAACAACAGAAAAACTTTGTTGAAAACTTATTTCTGCTTTTTACAAAATTTCATAACTGAACTAAATATTTTTTAATATTGTTTTGATATTTAAAGAAGGAGATTTTTACATTAGGGTAAGCCAAATTAATCTTGTATATCTTTTGTAATCTGTATAACAATTTCAGAAAATTATATTCTGACTGATATAACCTCAAGTCCATGATAACATTAGAGAACATTATGGTTTTTTGAATAGTTTTTTTCATATTTAGTAAGTTATAGTAGTGATATAAACTTTTATGTCATCTGCCTACACTAGAATATCTTGCACCATGCACACATTTTGCTTTGTATTTTTCTATCAATATCTGGGGAATATAACATTCAAACACTGAACTAAAATACTAAAGCAGTAGCAGTTTATTAAAGTCCAATATATAAAAACTTCAATATATTTATGACAGAAATCCTATAGATAACATAAGAAAAAAAGCTTATAAATAAAATAAAATAAAAACAAAGGTAACATCAATCAAAATAAATGGAAAAAGAACACAAATAACATTACTTGATTACATAGATCCACTTTAACTTATTCATATTGATAGATCGATAAATACAAGGTGTTGATTTGCATTTGTGCCATAGTTCAGGAGGAGGACATACAATACGTAAATAATCGATTGGAATTACAGTAGATGGGAAATAACTAATATGCACTGCTTTTTTTGTCATTGTAATGTCGTGGTATTTTCAAAGTAATCCAATTTTATGAATGAAATTTATGAGTGATCGTTGCGTATGCTTTGTGTTTGCGTTTGTGTGAGGGTGCAGCACGGTTTTAACGCCAGTAACATACGCGCCAAGTTTAAATAAGGCTAGATGACATTTACGGAATTCCGAAAAAAAATTAAGGAAAAAAAATTACGTACCAATTTTTTTATTGATTTGGGTTGAGAATCATTAGCATAATTACCTCCTTGAATATGGCACGGATGCAAATCAACAGCTTGTATTGTCCAAGTTTTACATGCTCGAAATATTTTTCATGTTTATTAGAATTATTTTTAATAATGATAAACATATAGCACTAAGTTCTTCTAAGATTTATAAACAAAACATAAGTTTTACTATGAACTGTGTGGCCAAAAAATAAGCTACCTAATATGTGATACAGGTTTTGGTAACATAGCATTAAGTTGTAAAATAAGAGTGTTCCATTCAATATTTGGCCTTGCACTTTATTTTGCCAGCATGCAAAAAAGAGGTTATGTTCTTATCAATTTACAAAACATTAAATAAATGATTACATGTGGACGTATAATCTGATGTGGAGTCTACCTAAATTTATCAAATTTTAGTGAAAAAAATATATGATTACTTGCTCAACATAATGTGGGTCACTAAAAGTACTGAGTGTCAGGTAATGTTATAAAACATTGACCAATATACATGTAATCTTTTTTAAGTTTTAGAATTATTTGCTTCAATTTTACAATAATTTTGTAATAGTTTTTTCATATAAACCTACAACACTTTAGTCAACCTTCTTGTCAAACTAAATATCAACTCAAAAAACAAGACCATGCTTCAAAATACTACTAATAATACTTTGTATTTCAAAGAAACATGAACGAATAAAGTTAGATTTATTCAATAATTGCATTATATTACAAAATGTACACCCTAAAACAATGTATCAAAACTTAGATTTCATTCATTTTAATAAATGAAATAACAGAAATATAGTAGAATGGTACACTAAAATGAACTAGATTTTTATAAAATATCGAGTAAAACCTATATTTTCTGATTTCATGCGCTAAGATACAATAATACGACGCAAAACTTGCGAGGCGCTAACAAGAACGAAGGCAAAATGTCAAAAATCAAAGAAAGATAATATGACAGAACACTGTTCCGACACTTTGCAAACTCGGTGTAAAACAATAAAATACTCACCCGCGGAGTCCGAGGGACCCTGAAAAGGGCCCCCGATCATTTTAGGCCGCTTGTTAGGCGGCTCATCGGCCATGGCTCTGTTTACTAAACGTAAGCCGTCGTGAATATTTCGGCCCGCCGATTTAAAAAACACTTTTATGTCTTATATCTTCAAGAAATAACATTTTAGAGCGATTTGTCGTTCATCATAATGTAATTCACCCACATCGCGATCGTCCGATGTCCTTCGAACCATTGAAGGCACATATTATAATTTCTCACTCAAGTATTCGCCATTACAAAGCTCCGAATCGAAGAGCTACACAGACCCTCTCACCATCTTCCGTCGGAACTAGCACAATAAATGAAAACAATATCACCAGATTTTAGCTACTTTAAGGAACTTATTTACGCTATCGAACAACACGATTTCACTTAACACTTTAAAATACACGGAATGGTAAAGTTTATGATAAAATGATGTAAGAAAAAACAGAAAATTTACACGACAAATTCCGAAATTCTTCTCAGTCTCTCCAGCGCAAAATGGCGGCTGTTGATGAAAACTTTTTCTACGCTTGTCAGAAAATGTCGGCCTATATAGAGTATAGGAAAGCGCTCTGATTGGTCCGCGCATACCACGTGACTGCCGGAAATACCGATTTGACGCAGGATCGGTCCGATTATTCTGACGTCAAGGCGTATGGAACCGAACATAGCCGAAGAAAACCGAAGATGTTTTCGTCATGTAAAAGCATATTTTATATTAAAATCTATGTGAATACTATAATTTTATAAGATAACATGCTAAATAAAGTTGAAAAGTAACTATTTTATACATCATTCAATGATTTTATCGGGCATACGGCTTGTAAAAAATTATAAAGATGTGTACGTTTGAATATTCCCACCAAATCGGGAGTGGCCATCATCAATACGACGTGTCTCTAGACTGTCTATGATGTAGAGAAGACCATAACCAAGTTTCAATTACTTTTAAATTTCAAATGAAGCATCGGAACCCATTCTATTCAGCTAAAAGGTACAAGGTGAATATTGATTTTAGATTATTTTATTTCTTTATTATTTTATATTACTCATGAAAACCGAATAAATCAATTAGTTATTATCGAATGTAAAACTTAATGAAACAGTTCGCAAATAATTAACCATATTCGAATGGGGATCCTTAGGGTTCCTTACTTCACAAGGTTGCTGGTTTTAAATATTTGCTTGTACTAAATTTTTTTTCATTCTGCTTGTAAACGTATTTTTTGCATTTTGCTCAAGAAAAAAACAAGAAATAAAGAAGTGTTCAATTACTAACTAATTTCCAATTTTTACCCACACTTAAATTATTGAAAATTAATGGAGTAGGTTTTTTATACTTTTGCTAGTATTAAATGTCCGCTCGAATATTATATTATTTTAAATAAAATATTCCCTGATCTCGGATTTCGTTTGTACATACAGCTTTGGTTATCAGAATCCAAAAAGTGTGTTATGATAAATAATAACTAAAGACTGGTTAATTGATAAGTTACATACTTACTACACTTAAACAAAATTACTAAAAGGCAGATGAGATGACTCCTTCGCCAAGCAGCCGGCTAAAGATAGTGAGAAGATTGCAGAGTTTATTATAATGTAATTTTAATTTACGAGTAAATCTATTTACCTAGTTATATCATTGAGAATATGTGAGAACAGTAATCAAATAAAATATTCAGTAAATAAATTAGTTTTACATTAACATAGTCAATAATATTCAATAGTTCCAGGGGGAAGATGCAACAAAGAAGTGAGTACGGACCTGTACGGATCCCTTGGTGCGTAAGTTCAACCCGAACTAGAAAGTTTTTTTTTAAATTAATTATCTGTATCTTTGTCGTAGACAGGATCCGGATGTCAATGTGTTTCTCAGCTTGTATTGGAGGGAAATCATGATCCATACCCGAGATCGATGGCCGATCTCGATACGCGGCGCGGCTATTTCGAAATAGTTTCTCAAAATATCTATATGTAAAAATAAACCACATAACGATTAATGAACAAGACAGGCATAAATAAATAAAATGAGATTCATGAATGGTATTTTTTTATTCGATTACAATTACAATGAACAATATGAATATATATCATACTAATGTACGTATAAACATTTATATTACATTTCATTAAGAGGTCTTATACCTAAAATCTCCAGTCCAGTTTTGAGAACTATCCTCGAACAGTGAAATACTAGTAACCTTTGTGCTGCCAAATCAGAATCAACATTTTTTACTCTTATTTTATTGAACATCCTATTTACATGCCTTGCTAAGCGGAAAAGATAATTGACTAGGATACAGGCTTCATATTCCTCTAAAGATCTATGTAGACTATGTTCAAATCCAGCCAGTTCTGCTATAACATCTCCGATAACTTCTTCAGGTATATAGTTTGGGTCACAGTCATCTGGTAATGATACTCCACAGTTTTGTTCCAAACTCCATAATCGGCAATGAAGGTACTGCAACTTAATTGCACTGTCACCTTCACTCTGAAGAGCTTTATCCCAACTAAATGTATAGTCCTTTTGCCTTTTTTGTTTTAAATCATTGAGTAACACTGCTGAAGTGCCCAGAATGTCACATGTCTCTTCATTCATCGCGCCACTGCGGGTATCTGAAAAAAAAATACACTCCGTTCACTACCACATTTTTAATTGTAATATTTCCACGTGCTCTCAAAGATGTTATTGAAATAAAGATTTGACTTTGAATCTGTAAGTAGACTACATAGACGTGATGTTTAATAATTTAATGGCCTAGGTAACTTGTATAAAAATATAATTGTAGAATTTTTATCCTTACTCTTTGATAATGCTTGTTTTTCATGCATTTTTTTCTTTGCTTCATCGAAAATATCATTCAAGAATACTACATTTCCAGTTCTAGTGCTCATGCCTTTGAGCCTGCCAAACTTGATGTGTTCACAGCCATCTGTACATTTCTGATCAATTTGTTTAACAATCTCGAAGAGTGCTGCAAAATGATCTGTCTGAGCATTATCAACTACATACAGCATTTTATCAAAGTCAAACTGCTTGTATCTGTCCAGCAATGCTGCAATATCTCTAGACAGATATAAGGTTGAATTATCACTTTTTAATACAGCTACTTCTCTATTATTAACTTTTGCTACTATCTTTCCAGATTCATCTTTTTGAATAATGTTCTTGTTTTGTAATGATGTCATCAAATCTTTGATTGCACCACCATTGTAATCTGACTCCCAATGGTATGCATCAAAATGTATGCCTAATCTTTGATATACTTTTTCCAATTCCTGTACAGTTACTTGACGAATATTTTTCCAGTTTTCCAAACTCATTCTGCCTTGTTCTATGTCTGAAAAGAACCTTCTGGCTTCATTTTGGACATTTTCATCATTTGAAGCTAATTTGTTGGCATAAACATAAATATCATACAGAGATCTAATTGGATCATTCTTTAAATCATTTACATCAATATTCTTTGCTCTTAAACCATACTGAAGCAATCCAAACTGTGTGCCCCAGTCTCCTAAGTAATTAAGCCTAGTTACATGATTATCAAAATAAGTATTTATATTTGCAATAAAGTTTCCTATTATTGTTGATCTCAAATGTCCCGCATGAAATGGTTTTGCAATATTCGGTGAACTAAAATCTATTACTATTTTCTTTGGCTTGACCTTTTGTCTTGGTTGAGGTGACTTGAAACTTTCTAGAATTCTTTGTGTAAAGGTCTTTTTCTCTACTTGAAATGACAAATCATTGATGCTGATTTGATTTTGCCCGGTGTCTTCAAAACTTTGCCCCGTTTTACTCAGGACATTGACTAAGTATTTATTTTCATTATGTTTATAAGACACACTTATATTCTTCATATTTCTAATGACACTGCTTCTATCAACATTATGAGGAATAATCTGTAATACATAAATTATTTAATGTATCAAGTCTTAGATTCTAGTTGGAAACATGGACATTTTAAGACACAAACCTTATCAATCAACATTATTTTTGGTTTCATTCTGTGTAAGAGTTAAATTAAGGTTAGTAATAACAGTGCTCTGTAATAGAAAGTTGTTGCTTCAATTTATTTTATTTTAGAAAGTTGAATAACAACCTAGATCTGCAAGCATGGGAGTGACATAAGCGTGTAATGTTACCAGTCGCTTTAATTGTGGATTTTACTTTTACTGTCTGTGAATTTCTGAAGTCAATTCTTATTTCTATTTTTGTAATAATTTAATTATTCAATAAAATGAATATTTATATTTATTCAATATACTGTACTCTGAATAGGACTTGGATTGGCTAGTCTTTATTAAACATCAAGTAAAATTAAAATAAAAGATCCGATAAACTATGAAATAAAGCAAGTTCTGCTTTATTTTTACTCAGATGCAGGAAAATCAAATATCAAGAAGATTTTCTTTGTGTATATTTTTGACACTTAATTAACTCTACAAAGATCTCCAAGTACCTATGAGGTACCTATTAAAATATTTTGTGCTTATAGCGTAAGATTTCTGAACATATATTAAATGTGCAATGCAATGTAAAGGTTTGTTTACGAAGAGTTTCGTACATGTATGTACTATTTTCTTCGCATAACATTATTTTCTAATTATCGCTCAAAATATTTGATTTATTATTACTTCCTAAGTAGGGCACATATTTACAGAACAATGTAGAGACTAATTAATCCATATTTTAAGTTTCTAAGTGAATAGCAGCTAAATGCTGGCTGCAAAAATAAAATAAAATTATATAATTTCGTATACGATAAGTAGTTTCAAAATTAAAATATTTACCTATCAAATTAAAGTGCGAACTGTACAGTACGGGAGATGGCAACATTTTGGGGTCAAATAATGAAATTGTGTAGTTTTACCTTTTATTTTCAAATTGGCTTATTTTCTAAGATTTTTGTATATAAAATATTATGATTAAATTATGAAATTAATTAATACATATGAAAAACAAAGGCTGGATTAGTAATAAAATGAATAAGAAATAGCTAAGCTATTATGATCCCCATGCATGCACAGGAATCCGGTTACGTGAAGTTGCTTAGCAACCAAATTATAACAACATAACATGCTGTAAAATTAAAAATTCATAAAATATAATACTCAATAACCATCAAAGTATAGCAAATCGTACCTACACGAGATTTATTCGTACTGTTCATGCAGGTTACATGACTCGCTTGATACGTAGGTAATACAAAAATCATACAACAATGACAACTCCCAAAGTAAGTAAACAAAACATTTCAAATGGCTAATATTTATTATTATATAATGTTTCCAAAAGAGAGTAAATATGCGAATAAATATAGTGTAAACGTTTCTTTATGCAAAATATTTCTATATAATTACAGCTTTTGTTTGTTTTAAATAATAACAATGATCTTACTATCATTTTCAGTTACTATACACAATTGAGCAGCCCCATGGGATGGGTGAGCTATATTTCCTATGGCAGAAGGGAGAATCCCACTCATTGCTGGCTACAACTGGTACTGATGCTACAGTAGCTGTACATGACAGGTCCGGACAACTGATGGAGAGAATGAAGCTGCAGGGGTGAGATACTGTCCAAATGATTTTTACATTTAATATGAATTTACTTACTTACACTACTCCTCTTGCCCAGGTCCACATACATCCTGAGGGAACTATATCCTGCACCTAAACATATGCGTATACCCAAGCCTGACGCTTGTCAGGCTTCTGTTTATCTGTGTGGCAATTTCATTAAAATTGGTTTTGTAGTTTTGGTGTGTAGGCTTGACAGACAGACAATATGAATTTCCCATTTATACATAAGGTTTTAATCCACATTCGATAAGAGATTGGTCTTAAAATAATGTATTAAAATGTTTTAAATCAGAATGTTTTCTTAGACTTTGTGCAGGTATGGAATGGGACCAAGACGGAGACTACCTAGCTATCATAACACCCAACAGTAACACAGTATTACTATGGGAGTGCCATGCCAATAAGAGGATTAACATAGAAACAGGTCTAAGGGAACCTCCATCATGTATAGCTTGGGCTTACGGAGAGCCTCTGTTAGCTGTTGGCACACATAAAGGGAATCTTGCCTTGTATAATCATCATACAACAAAGTAATAAAGTGCTCTCTTTATTAGTCTGTTATTTTGGCAGATAGATAGGTAGCTAATAAAGCCTTGATATTATTTTTCAGGAGAATACCAATAATAGGAAAACACACAAAAAAGATTACATGTGCAGCATGGAATAAGGACAGTATTTTAGTGTTGGCCTCTGAAGACAAGAGTTTGTCTATAAACAATTCTGATGGTGATACTTTGAGGATGATATCTCTGAGAGACATACCAAATGATCTGCAGTTCTCCGAGATGAAGACTGATGAAAGAGTTGCTGGGGAGAATACAGTAAGATTGTAAAATCCATGGAAATATACTTTTTCTTTTAAAAACAAATAAATAACGGCTCTGTCAATGAATACCCTAATATCTTAGAGACAGTACTCTTGGTATACTTGACCAATGACCTGTCAAAAAAGTGACACAATTTCATGATGTTTTTTTTTTCAGATAAGCCTTGTTGTTGGTAAAAGGACACTATACCTATACAACCTCTTAAACCCAGAGAATCCCATAGAGTTAGCGTTTCAACAACGCTATGGCTCAATAGTCTCATACAAATGGTACGGAGATGGCTATATTCTAATAGGATTTAGTGCAGGGTTCATTATAGCAATTTCAACTCATATCAAGGAGGTTGGTGAAGAGTTATTTCAAGTGAAGAATCATAAGGATAATCTGACTGATGTGGCTGTTTGTAATGGACTTGCTGCATCCTGTGGTGATGGACAGTAAGTTACTTTTTAGCTGGAAGAAAACTTGGACTTTTATTGGCACTTATATGGCACCAATAAATTATTGGTGCCATATATTATTGTATCCATAATTTTAATAAAATCCTGTAATCTATTTTTTTCAATATCAAGATTTTTGTGAAAATGGCTATGTACTGGATCTTACTGTTTCCTTTTTCAGATTGAAACTAATTGCCATATGGAACAACGGCGAGGTATCAGGGTCAGTAATGCCAGCAGGCGGCGCTGAACGATGTGCGTGGAGCTCTGATGGACGTCTGCTCGCGACGGCCGGCAGGGCGTATCTGAACGTATACGTGACTGCATTGCCGCCATTACATGCGGCGTATGGCACCAGGGTTATAACGCTCACCAGTCTCACTGAGGCTACTGTGTATCAGTGTATTGCTGTTGGGGATGAGCCGGAGCCTGTTAATAAATGTAAGTATTTTTTGGTCATGTCTGTAGTAACTCCTTAGTCTTCATGCCTATGATTTCGTTAGACCCTTTTCACATGCACACGGTGACGGCTCGATCGCCTTGTCGTGGGAGAAAGCTCTCTATGTACCTATGTAGCTCAAACACCCTGTCGTCGAAAGAACCTCTCTTCTTTTTTACATAAAGATTATGCTAATTCTTATTTTTCATAGCGGAACCCGCAGCTCTCGCTACCTACACACTACCAACAGAACCAAGCGTGATCGCTCTAGGCGGGTCCCACGTGTGCTGTGCTAGCGGCACTTTAGCATGGTTCTACCCGCTTGCGGGGGGAGCTGCTACAAGAAGACAATACCCAGCGGCCATAGACGTCATTACGTTGGCTGGGGACTATGCTGCCGCACTGTTTCAGGGACGGGCTATGTTGCATGCGGTAAGTGGTACTTAATAGGCATGATGACAGTAATCAAAAATCATTAAAATAATATATTTATTAAATTAAACTTGAAGCTTGGAATATAAAACGCGCATTGTTTTCTTTATTAATAATATGATTAATATGTATTTTTATAAAATAAAATTACGAAATAAGGCAATCCGCCATGATATCTTGAACACCAATCAGAGCTCGTGACGTCATTTCTCAAAACAACTCGCGCGAAAGCGCGCGAACGTCACATTTCGTTATTGTGAACTTCCACTGCGATCTTTGTTTTTAATTAATTAATTGTTTATAACACGAGTTATGGAGCCCGGATTTATCAAGGCAAACAGCGCTAATTTGCCTAGAATTGATATCATAATGCTGGGAAAGTTTTTGGCATCAAATAAAGATTTTTGTTCAGCTGAATTTAGAAATGTTAAAACTTCCATGTAAGTATACTAGTTTAATTAAAAAACAATGAGAGATGAAACCTAACCTCGAAATAGTTATTTACATTATAAACTATGCTAGAATCTAGAGAACTATGTAATAACTTACATCAAGGTGATCTTCACAAAAATAAAGTTGTACCCTGGGCAATATTGCTTTTGAATCTCGCCTTGCAAGTTTAAGCCACTTGTTTCGTATTTTTTTATTGTGAGGAACGTACACAAATAACTTATCCGGAGTTGTTTTGGATGTGTTCTTACACTGGGGGACCCCACAACACCTATGCCCTTTCGAATTCATATTTAATAACACAAAAAACTTAATTATTGCACGAGCGTTGTTTACTTGCGTCTTGTAATTTCAGTCGTGACGTCACAAGTGACGACATGACACTGACAAGCGTTTTCGCGCCGGATTCAAAGTGGACAGAGAAAAATGCAATTATTTGATAAAAAAACTTCGCATTTTCTTAAAATTAATAATTTTTCATATAAAATAGACGTATACCTACATCATACAAAGGAATTTAAAAATTTGTCATCATGCCTATTATAGAGATAGCATCGGAACACAGCACAACTTAACAGGAGTCACCACTCCATGCCAGGGATGAGCCATGAGAAGACACTTGAGCTGATAATAAAGAAATACATAGGTACTGTAGTGAATTATTAACCTTTTTTTTACAGATTGACCAAGTGGATCCATCACAGCCAGAGAAAGAAGCCATATTGTTCCCCGAGCCGCACATGCAGGGAGCTAAGATCGTCGACATACATCTCACAAGCGACTTCTTTATATTCGTCACTGATGTAAGTACTATCGCTGTTTGTTTGGTGTTTCGTTGCCTAGATACCAGTAAACTTTGCTTTGCTTTCACAAAGCAGCCCGAAGCCTGGAAATTGGTGTTTGATTCACCCGTGCATCGGAGAGCACGTAAATGTCGGTCCTGCGCCTGATCTCTTTCCGGTCGTGTAGGATTGCCGTCCCATCGGGCTATGAGAGTTAAGGAATAGGGAGTGCACCTGTGTCTGCGCAAATGCTTGTGCACTATAATATGTCCTGCGCAGTTGGCTAATCTCCTTACATGAGGGCAGCCGCCGTAGCCGATAATCGGCTAGGAGGACATCACCAGTAAACTTTAAAATAACTTCGAATTCCGGTGTACCAAGAGCTTATGTGATTCTATTCTTGTATGTTTTCCCTCAGGGTGATTTGCCAAAATTAATACTAATGACCGATGAATAACAATTTTATTTTGGGAAATTCATGTTGGGAAATGTTAATGAAAGGTTAAGTAAGCAATTAACTAATTGATTTTCTGGTTTTTGACTCATGTCCATAATGAGTCTATAATAATGTTTTTTTTTTCTGTTTGACGCCCTATTTTGACGTGGGACATTTTCTGATTCATAAAATCAGTTCAATCGTCTCGTACAAGCCATGCGTTCTACAGTCTCGTGCGTAGATATATGCGAGTACCCGCACTGAAAACACGGCGCTGGATAGTATGACCTCTGCCCCCGCGCTTCCCAGTTCGAGGCCAGTTCCAAATAACTGTATGAATTGTAATAATCGCCCTCTCCCAGCCTACCTCTGCCTCGGCTCCACCGCTGCCGAGCCACTCCCCGATGAGTTCGTGCCTGCGGCCGTCGTTCTATCTCTTAAGTCGCTTGTTGAAGAGCTCGGGTCTATAACTTGAAGGTTTTTTTTTACTCTAGCAAGGGCACGTAGAATACTTTGGGGTGGAGGAATGGCGGTCGTGCGGCCGCTGGCGGCATGCCTGCGGCGTCCGCGGCGTGTACTGCGACATCGGCGGCGCCCGCGCCTGCGTGCTGGACGAGCGGCGCCGCGTGCACGTGTACTGTCCCGCGCCCGACCACGTGTGTGCGCTGCAGCGCTCGCAGGCCGCTGATGTTAGGTAGTCACAGCTGTATATACCAGTATATACTCTAGCAAGCCCACGTTACAGCAATCTTTCACCAAAATACCTTAATTTTTTTCCTAAAGTCTTATTTTTTCTTAATTCAAATTTCTTTCTCCTCCAAAATCTTTATTTCCTATTCAAACTAAAGTAACGTTTTTCCTATTCATAATCAATCTTTTTAACATCCCACTGTTGGGTCTTCGCTCACACGTAGAAGAATTGAGCGTTAGTCATCACGCTTGCCCAATGCGGTTTGGTGATTTCCGAGTTTATAGTCCAGGTTGCTTGCTTAAAATTAGTCCAAAATCTGACATCGAATTTCTCTCTTTAGGGGCATAATCTGGGACATCTGTCTATCAGACCGCAACGTGTTCATAATCTACACGGACGAGGCGATAGAGACTTACTACTACGCGGCGAATTCCATCAACGGCTCTCATATTGACTTGGTGGGGATCACGCCGCTGTTGGCTGGTCAGATACCACTGATTCTGTTCTCTGGAGATGTTTACTGTTATGGCAGTGGAGGCTCGTGAGTATTTTTGACATTCTAAGATTGTTTGGGTATGTTAGTCAAGGATTGCCGAAAGATAGATATTTATAGATATTTCTGTATATTTATGGATTTTTATGAACATTTATGTATATTTATGGTCGTTTATGGATGTTTATAGATATTTATGGATATTTATATCAACTGAGTTATGATCAATTCTTTCTTTCGATATCTACATTCACTAGTTTTCTGTCTGTAGAAGCATATTTTTTCTTAATTTTCAGCACTAAATAGTGTTCCTTTTTCATTTTATACAGAGTACTAAAACTAGCCCTAGACTCGCACAACACGAGTGGCCTAGCGGATGCCGATACAGAGAAACGCTTAGCCAATCAACGTCGTCACATAGACAAGTTGTTAGGATTGAGACGATTCAGCGAAGCTTGGTTATTCTGTGACGCTGTGGATGAACCGGAACTGTGGAGAAAGATGGGGGAAGCCGCTATAGCTGAACTTAATGTGGAGTTTGGTGAGTAGAATAAAACATCTGCATACTGTATAAACTATATTTCTGAGGAGGAAAGAATCTCTTCCTCATCTCTAGGAATTTCTAAAACCACTTCTGGCAATATTTGTTATGTATTTGTATGTTACTTGCAGCAATTCGTGTCTATACGAGGCTTAGTGACGTGGCAATGGTTTGGGCTCTTGAAGACGCTTCGCATATTGAGGACTTGTCCATATTATGGTAAGTTTTAAGATTTTCTTATCTTAATGTCTGCAGGCACGACTGTATAACCTATAGTTCGGCCATTCAGAGAATGCGTTCCTGACACGTCGCGATTGAACTGACGACGTAATAACATTCATTGATTATTGATATAATAATGTTGTTTTAATGCTCCTCAATTGTTAAAACGGTAAACAACCAGCAAAAATATTTTTATCGTTACTGCAACGCCATTGCAAAGTTACGTCGTCAGTTCAATCGCGACGTGTCAGGAACGCATTCTCTGAATGGCCGAACTATAATAACATAGTGTTAAATCTTTGGCAAACCCATAGGTATTTGTAAGTAGTCTCATTTGAAACCATTTCTGTTTTGAAACTAAAGCTTTATTTATACATTTAACTTCCTGCATTTGAGCCTGATCTGGAAATTCAAGGTTCGATTATGATGATGTTGACGAGGATGACAATGTTGATGATGATCATAATACTGACTTTGGTGACAACAATAACACTGTTCCCCAGCGGAACTCTCTGCGCCTGTCTATGCCAAGGTTCGGCAGCAGCTCGTTGGTTAGAAAGCTCCCCAGCCGGAGCGTTACACGCGCTAGAGTTACACGCGGCTCGCGGGGACTGGGCACGAGCGGCCGACATCGCCGCTGTATCCTGTCCCGCTAAGGCGCCCGCTATTACACTGCATAGGGCACAGCATTTAGAGCTCACGTAAGTAATATTGCAGGTAGGTTGGCTCCAGGGAAGTTCGTCCCTCAATCGAAGATATTCCTGTAGAATTCCGTTTGGCATGTTTCAGCTCTTCACTCGTTGACAGTTGTCTAAAAAAAGAGATGGAGCCAAGTACAGGACAGTAGGTTAGGTGGGAGACCTAATGTACTATCCTGTACTACCCCAGGCGAATTGAAAAATTCTGGCATGAAATACTGACTTATTAAACTTCCTTATAGTGCCGACTACCACGAAGCATTATCAAACTACGAGAAAAGTCTTATAACTGAAAACACGGACGACATTAAAGTTAAAGAGCACAACGACAAATGCGAGGCCGGGATCGCTCGTATGTCGATACGTTGTGGTGACGTCATGAGAGGCCTGACCACCGCCATGAAACATTCACACGACATCATGCTTGTGAAAGAATGCGCTCAACTACTTGAGGAAGAAAAACAGTATACTCATGCAGCTGCCTTATACGATCAAGCAGGAAACACAGAAAAAGCAGCTTCTTTGTACATCAAACTAAAGTCCTGGCTAAAAGTTGAAGCTTTACTCCCAAAAATCAATTCTCCAAGCATACATATACAGTATGCTAAAGCTAAAGAAGCTGAAGGGAGATACCACGATGCTTTGAAATCCTATCTCAAAGCTCAAGATTATGAAGCAGCCATTCGTCTCAACTTAGACAAACTAGACGATATTGATGAAGCAGTTAACTTAGTCCAAGAAACAAAGTCCATACAAGGCGCAAAAATGGTAGCAAATTACTTCCAAAACAGTGATGATCCCACTTCGGCTATCAAGTTCTTAGTAATGTCTCTATGTTACGACGAAGCGTTTCAATTGGCAAGGAAGAATGGAAAGTTGCAACTGTATGGAGAAATATTGATCCAGACTTCTCAAGCTAGGCCTGAGGATTTTAAGAGCTTGGCTTTGCATTTTGAGGGAGAGAAGAATCATTTGTTGGCGGGGAAGTTTTATTTCCATGCGGGGGAGTATAGCAAGGCGATGTCGCATTTATTGAGGAGTGGGGGGTCGGAGGAAGAGGACAATGAGGCAATTAGTATTGCTATTGATGCGGCTGCTGCGAGTGATGATGAAAGGCTTACTAGGAGGTAAGGAAACAGTTACACACCTAAAGTTAATCGGGTGCATTCACAATATAAACGAAAAATGTGGGTTATATATGTTGGGATTGGGTAATATGGATAATTTATTGTTGAAAGTTTGACTTCTTTTTTAATCTCACTTGTGTTTTTGTAGGCTAATAGAATTTCTATTAGGAGAGACAGACGGTACACCGCGTGAACCCCGTCATTTGTTCCGGCTATACATGGCCAAGAGACAATTTGCTGAAGCTGCCAAAACTGCGGTAAGTATTTATTATTAAACGGTAGAAGATGGGAGATAAACACACGTTTTTCATGTACGATAGGCAATTCAATAGATCACTATTATTTATAAGATTACTTTATCGGAAAGGGAAAACCAGTTATTTTTCCTTATAACTGTAGATGTACTTCCAAAACAAAATACCAATAGTAATAGTCATTTATGATCATAATGTGATGTGACTGTTTATAATTTATAATTATAATGATTACATGGAATATAGGATTATCCCTATTTCACAGATATCACTCCTAACAGCTATTTTATCATCGTATTTTTTACCATCATTAATTCAGTTAGGTAGTTGGAGAAAAAATACGAACATCAGGTATAGTTCGCAACTTCGCTCAAGTTGCTGAACAAAAACCATTGTTACACTAGTGAGATATTAGTGGATCGTAGAGACATGCGAGGGGTATGGCTACGAGTTAGTAGGTATTGTGCTCAGAAATTAGCTGGCTCTAAACTAAATTCCTAGTTACCGGTTTTGATCCCCTGTTAAAATTTGGAAAAGAGGTTAGCTAGGGTGTTGTTCCATGTAAAATAGGATTATGAGCACCAGAACCCAGCTGCATCCCCTTACAGTGAAATGTGAATGGTTGGCTTTTCCCAAATGTGAAATGTGAAAATTGTGAAAAATGTGAAATTTGGGAAAAGACAACCATTAAAATATCATCACACCTTCACAGATAATAATAGCGGGTGCAGAATGTCGAGCTGGTAAGTACCGCGAGGCTCGCGACGTAGTTCGCGCTATGTGCGTGTCGCTGCGAGCTTCGCGCATGCCGGTACCCAGAGACATGAGGCATGCCATCGCCTTACTGCATAGTTACATATTGGTAAGTTTTACAATGTTGAATGGTAGCGGGTCACGCGTAAAATCAATGGGCAATCAATGTGCCTGCAAGTTTCGCTCAGTTGTAAATTTCACATAATTAAGTATCTTCTCTGTAAAGAGGTGAAGAAGCTAAAAGAAAAGGGTTGGAATAATTTATGTGATTTTAGGTGCGCACTCACGTTAAACGTGGCCGTCATGACTTGGCTGCTAGACTTCTGCTGCGTACTGCCGCAGACGTTACATTCTTTCCAACACCACAGCGTAAGCATTTTTACTCAGTCATAGCGTTTTGCAAGCTTGGTGAAACTTTGGTATTTTAATTGTTTTTTTTTTTTTGCAGATCAAGTATCGATATTAACATCGACGGTTATCGAGTGCAGTCGCGCTGGATTGAAGCATCAAGCTTATCATTGGGCCAGAGTGTTGATGCAGCCTGAATATCGATCTCAGGTACACATTTTTTTGCCTAATGAATTGCAAATATTGTTCCATGTGCCAATTGCAATTGTAATAAAAAAGATGTTTTTTCTTCTTCAGATTGATCCAAAGTACGTAAAGAAGATCGAGAGCGTTGTACGTCACGGGCCTCGGGATCCCCCCGCCCCCGCGGTAACGTCCCCCTGCCCGCAGTGTAGCGCGGCCCTGCCCCAAGCAGAGCTGACGTGTGCGCGCTGCGAGGCTGACGTGCCCTTCTGTCTGGCTAGCGTGAGTACTACATAGCCGCAGTGACCTGTCCCTGCCCGCAGTGTAGCGCGGCCCTGCCCCAAGCAGAGCTGACGTGTGCGCGCTGCGAGGCTGACGTGCCCTTCTGTCTGGCTAGCGTGAGTACTACATAGCCGCAGTGACCTGTCCCTGCCCGCAGTGTAGCGCGGCCCTGCCCCAAGCAGAGCTGACGTGTGCGCGCTGCGAGGCTGACGTGCCCTTCTGTCTGGCTAGCGTGAGTACTACATAGCCGCAGTGACCTGTCCCTGCCCGCAGTGTAGCGCGGCCCTGCCCCAAGCAGAGCTGACGTGTGCGCGCTGCGAGGCTGACGTGCCCTTCTGTCTGGCTAGCGTGAGTACTACATAGCCGCAGTGACCTGTCCCTGCCCGCAGTGTAGCGCGGCCCTGCCCCAAGCAGAGCTGACGTGTGCGCGCTGCGAGGCTGACGTGCCCTTCTGTCTGGCTAGCGTGAGTACTACATAGCCGCAGTGACCTGTCCCTGCCCGCAGTGTAGCGCGGCCCTGCCCCAAGCAGAGCTGACGTGTGCGCGCTGCGAGGCTGACGTGCCCTTCTGTCTGGCTAGCGTGAGTACTACATAGCCGCAGTGACCTGTCCCTGCCCGCAGTGTAGCGCGGCCCTGCCCCAAGCAGAGCTGACGTGTGCGCGCTGCGAGGCTGACGTGCCCTTCTGTCTGTCTGGCTAGCGTGAGTACTACATAGCCGCAGTGACCTGTCCCTGCCCGCAGTGTAGCGCGGCCCTGCCCCAAGCAGAGCTGACGTGTGCGCGCTGCGAGGCTGACGTGCCCTTCTGTCTGGCTAGCGTGAGTACTACATAGCCGCAGTGACCTGTCCCTGCCCGCAGTGTAGCGCGGCCCTGCCCCAAGCAGAGCTGACGTGTGCGCGCTGCGAGGCTGACGTGCCCTTCTGTCTGGCTAGCGTGAGTACTACATAGCCGCAGTGACCTGTCCCTGCCCGCAGTGTAGCGCGGCCCTGCCCCAAGCAGAGCTGACGTGTGCGCGCTGCGAGGCTGACGTGCCCTTCTGTCTGGCTAGCGTGAGTACTACATAGCCGCAGTGACCTGTCCCTGCCCGCAGTGTAGCGCGGCCCTGCCCCAAGCAGAGCTGACGTGTGCGCGCTGCGAGGCTGACGTGCCCTTCTGTCTGGCTAGCGTGAGTACTACATAGCCGCAGTGACCTGTCCCTGCCCGCAGTGTAGCGCGGCCCTGCCCCAAGCAGAGCTGACGTGTGCGCGCTGCGAGGCTGACGTGCCCTTCTGTCTGGCTAGCGTGAGTACTACATAGCCGCAGTGACCTGTCCCTGCCCGCAGTGTAGCGCGGCCCTGCCCCAAGCAGAGCTGACGTGTGCGCGCTGCGAGGCTGACGTGCCCTTCTGTCTGGCTAGCGTGAGTACTACATAGCCGCAGTGACCTGTCCCTGCCCGCAGTGTAGCGCGGCCCTGCCCCAAGCAGAGCTGACGTGTGCGCGCTGCGAGGCTGACGTGCCCTTCTGTCTGGCTAGCGTGAGTACTACATAGCCGCAGTAACTTGTCCCTGCCCGCAGTGTGTGTGCCCGCCCTGCCCCAAGCAGAGCTGACGTGTGGCGTATTAGATCATTGTAACTGTTCTCGAGAACACCATAGTAATGTAATGTGACTGATTTTAATCAAAACCCTCAATCCAAAAAGTCATAAAGTATAACTAAATATGTTTCTTATTTTGTAGGGCCTCCACATAGTGAAGGATGATTTGACCGCGTGTCCAGAGTGCGATTTTCCAGCTATTCTCAGCGAATTTGTGGAGTAAGTTCCTATATTATGTTCATTGATTTATCCAACACATTCACATTCTATTATTACATCGTATCATATCATTTCTATATTTTTTAGGATTCTTCAAGAAGAAGGCAAGTGTCCGATGTGTGGCGAGAACGTCGATTACCGCCGTCTCGTTAAAATTGACGATGTTGCTGCCTACATGGATCTTAATACCACGGAATAGAGTTCTTATTAATGTATGAACACAAAGGTATTTGTACTTAGTTCTCTATTTAATTTATGGTCTAATTTGATCACCTGGCATATATTTAAATAACTGCAATGATTTTGCAGATTTTAAAAATTGTATGAGGAAAGGAGCTCCTTTGAGATATCAAAATTTTTACATCACATTATTTTTAAGATAAATTCAGATGTAGAGTTATATGCACCTTGAGGAGCGGTGCACCGAATTTGTGATTAAAATAAAATATATCGATGTTTTTTGCAAACTTCTGCAAATATTATGCAAGATTGATTACTTTAATAAATCCTCGCTATCACAAATAACTTTAATTAAAAGTTAATGCATGTAGTGTCTGCAAGAATGTCATCTTTAACACGTGCAGACACACGCCGTATTAAGCAATCCCGTCCTCCAAACAAAAACAAAAATAAATTTACTCTTATCCCCTTTGAAATAAGGTTCAAATTAATATTAATTCCCTCCGTGTAAAAGTGATAAAGTATTACAAATCCCGCCGTTATCGCCAAGGTTATTTGATTATATTCTTTGTGAACGCCTTGAGATAACACTGTTTTTGTTGTGATATAATGTTTGTGATTGAGTAATTCTATCCGTCCATTTTGATATATTATTGTTGGTAGTAATATTAGCTCTCTATGGTTAGAATAAGGTTTTAGTGTAAGGATGTGATATGTGTCCATTTAATGAAATTTTGACAGTTACTTTGGTTGATTGATGGTTTTCAAAACATATTGGAATAAGATATCTGTACTAGGACTTAATCTTTTAAAAGGCAAACCCCATTTCTACAGATCTGTCAATGACGACTATAGACGTCGTTGGTGCCATATTTTTTTTGTTTATATACAAGATTCACAATTTGGCCAGCCAGTGTTGTTTTATTTTATCGATGTATGTATCAGATCAAAATATCCATACCTCCCCACTGAGAGACATTTAATAATAAATAATAATAATAATAATGTCGGGACATATATAATGTCGGGACTGGGAACATATATAATGTCGGGACATATATAATGTCGGGAAGGATTTGTATGAAATTCCGTCACTAAGGATTGACTTAAATAATCATTAAATGTCTCTGAGTGGGGAGGTTAGTCATTGTTTTTTGGTAAAATGTCTCCGATTCATTTTTATTATCACTTGTAGAAATGAAATCTTAGATGACAGACAATTATTTTCATAGATATATAAAAGACTGTATTTTTTTGAATGAATAAAATGTGTATTAAAAATAAGTTATTATACTTCGGCCGTTCAGAGAATGCGTTCCTGACACCTATCAGTTAGTCACGACTAGTGATGGGCACAACATAACACTGAGTTCGTTACCGTTCCTTCAAAATGAACCGCCGCATTATTTTAAGATTATTTTCGTTTTAAATTGGCGGAATCATTTGTTTTATATTTTAGTTATTTAAGTGGAAACCAAAAAAAGGTAATATTCATATAATAAAATTGTTTTATTTATTCTTTGTTACAAGTACATTGAATTGAATGTGCGAACAGAATATTAATCAGACTCCGATTTGCTTGAGGAGGTGGTGTCTTCATCATCATCTTCGCCTACATGTATAATTATATTATTATCAATAACAGAATCAATCCTGATATCTCGGTCTAACAAAAGCCGGGTAATCAAATAAAAACAGATCGAAAACACTTGAAAAACGTGGTCTATGCGCACGAAACGACAACGGACGACTGTTTTAGCGTCACAAAATGGCGGCCCATAACGCCATTTGGGGTTACCATTTTTAATCTAAGTATAAAAATGCGGTTTGGTCATAGTTTTATTTTTATATTTCATAAACGTTATAATTAAGTCTTATAGTCCATTATTTTCCAATTCTTAAAAAGAAAATCAAAACGTATTATTTTATATTATAACTGTATAAGAACAGATTACGATACTTGCCTGTTATTTTTAGCACAGCACTACAAAATATAAACCGCTGACATAACCTTGTAATAGCGCAGTATAGATTTAGAAAAATATTGTTTACCAAGTTATTTGACACTCAGTTTGGCACAAAATTATAACATTCATTGATTATTGATATAATAATGTTGTTTTAATGCTCCTCAATTGTTAAAACGGTAAACAACCAGCAAAAATATTTTTATCGTAACTGCAACGCCATTGCAAAGTTACGTCGTCAGTTCAATCGCGACGTGTCAGGAACGCATTCTCTGAATGGCCGAACTATAACATATGTGGCCTTATAATAACGTAATGTTAAGTGAATAAAACTTCAGTAAATAAGTGATGAAACATTTAATTTTTCATTTGAAAGTATACCAAGTTGTAGTTACACGTCCGATACTGAGATTCAAATGAAACGCGAAACACAATTGTATTATACAAAACCAGAGCTGGTTGGAAACTGTCGCTCATTTGATTCACTCTATTCATAAGATTTTAGTAGAAAACATTAAATTAATTCTCAAACTATGAGATGTTAGTCATGAGTTTAAAGAAATGTCACAAGAGAGAATAGTATTGTAGCTGTTTATTTGTTAGTTCGGAGCAGTCAAATGAGCGTCAGGCCAACTCGCCGCCCCCCACTTACCGACCGTTACTCTACAATCAAGTATTGCCCTAATAATTACCACTACCTATCTATGCCTTAAGTAGACAATACATTTATACAACTTAAAATAATGACAAGACGATTATAACGAAATAATACAAACTTTAATAAACAAATTCATTGATTGTGCTAATAATACATGTGGAGGCTATAGTCGGCTATATGCGACTCACTATTTTAAAATTCAGCTAATATTCAGCTAATTTTAACATTGAACGCCTCCTGTCTCAACATCCCATTTAAAGATAATATCTAACATTTTATTTTATCTGGTAAATAGTTCTAGAGTCCGGGTGTCGCGAAACAGGGGGCTTAACTTTCTGTAAAAATTCTATTGCTACCAACAAACAATATAAAACTTAACGTCAATGAACATAAGATCCAAAATGGCTTCTCGCATTAGGCTGAATGTTAATTAGGTAGTGTTTGCAACAGTTTACAGACACGGTGACAGAAGGGGAATGCTATCCACAGATCACTTGCCGTCAATTGGCATTATAAATATCAGGTAAGATTTCGATACACCGCTTAGGGGCTTCAATAGGTAGATAAATCTCGCTTCCCTTTTCATAAAAGCAAAAGGGTAAGTGATTTTAAACATAAGTGAGAGTTCACCTCTGAGTTATTCATTTATAAGATAATTTCGAAGAGTCACAAATACAATTTTTGCAAAAATGATATCTAAAGTACAATAGAATAAGATACAAAATCGATTAATGAAATATAAAAATTGGTGTTACACTCTCTTGGCGATATAAACTATATCTAAATGACGCACGGATGTATTTCGATTAGTATAAAATCTTTACAATATCATGGAACGGATGAAACGCTAGTGAGTTTGGTTCAAGCGCTAGTCTTCTATGAGAACACATTCAATTCAAATAATTGCCTTAACGGCCGTTGTAAACATAATAATTCAATAATATGCCGTCAAAAGAGTGGACCATGCCTGCGTACCCATGGACGAATAATGAAAACAATGAAATTATAACGATCGATCAACACAGCGCAATATGTTCCATATACATAATTCATGTACCTAATAACATTCATAAATACCAGTGTTTAATAAATAATCTCATTTTTCAATATATAATATGTTGGCCGGATGCTTTTGTATTTACGCGTCTGGTCCACTCTTTTAACTCGAAAATAGCTCTCGTAAAATATTTACAGATATATATTATAAAAATATATTAAAATCATAGACACGATGGCACTTGGTTGCGTTGTAAAAGGATTGAAATCATAACATAGGAATTAGAATTAAATAAATTTGCTACAACGAACAGAATAAAACCGCTACGTCGGGTATATAACAGTAAAGTAATACCAATAATAATGAATCGTGAAACGCATGTTAATACTAGCTTAATAAGGGAATGTATAAAAATTAGTTTCAACTATATCAATGTTAACTCCTCAACAATAAATACTATAAATCTTTGGTTTCATTTAGTCGCTCGATTACAAAACGTTTCTCGCTCATCGGCGGTACGGGTAAGCCTACGACGAGGGTACGAAAGTGAAGGTTTATTATCTAGGGTAGTTCATAAGAGCGGCTACTGCAGGTGTGCCAGCCGCTTCGGCAGCGCCGCCACCACCCGCACGCGGTCGCTGAACTGCGGCGGCGGCGCCAGCACCGGCGCTGCCTCTGCTGCCGGCGCCGGCTCCTCGGGCGGCGGCGGCAGCTGAGCCAGTAGCACTGCTGCCCGGGCCCTCCGGCCGGGCGCCTTATCCACGTCCACGCCCAGGCGCTCGGCCGCGGAGCGTCCGCGCGTGCTGCCCGCGGCTCCGCGCAGCAAGGCAGCGGTGGCCCGCTTGCGCGTGAGGGAGTTGTGGCGGGCCATGGGCGGCGGCGGCGGCGCCAGGCTCTCGCTGGAGGAGTGCACGGGCTCGGTGCTGATGACGTCGTTGGAGGACTTGACGGTGACGGAGGCGCAGAAGGAGACCTTGTCGCGGCGAGGCGGCGGCCGCGCCTGCGCCTCCTGGTCGGACGACACGCCGGAGGAGCTGTTGTCGCCGTCGTCGCGCGACCCCAGCTCGTCGCCGCACGACTTCGACGACTTCAGCCGCGTGCGGATCTTCTGGATCTCGTCCACTGAGAACGAGTGCTGCATCGAACTGGACCCGGAACTGCTCCCGCTGGAATTGAACGTACGATTTCATGAACATTTGTGTTACTTATGTATTTTTTAAGTGAAGCTCAAAATATTTAAAATATTTTTTTGAAGATAATATAAACAACTCATGTAGATACTTTTAGGAATTTTAAGCCAAAAAAATAATTTGTGTAATAAAAAGAAAATTCCGTAGTATAAATTAAATCACTTCAAACACAACAACACCCACAAATATTAAACAAAAAACGTAAAATATTAACTTATCATCAACAATGATCATGATTACAAAGTTAATAACGTGTTCCCAGTGAAAAGCATTTAAATCTAAAAAGTGCTGTGTTTTGTCTGGAAATAAAACAATGACCCAACCACCAACCATGTGCTCTATACTGTTTGAAAACATTGAATTCATTTGGATTTAAAATTAAACTATATTTAATGAAATCTTTTGCTCAACAAAGGACATACAACATTATGATGCAACGATTCCTTGAAATGAAAGTATTAATGTGAGGCGCAGTCGTATGCGGTTTTTCAGTGATGGTGACTGACAAACACACAAGCGCTTCCCCAGCGACATGTAATCATATGGCAACTGAAACTATACCTTATCCGTTAAGAATCAAAGCTCAAAATAAAATATTTATTCCGCATCATGTTCAAATATCGTTGCGTATATTGGTATCCTGAAAATTTTAAGGTTCATTAAGACATTGCATTCTCTGGGTGCTTTTTTGAAGTAGTCAATAGTTTAAGTAGAAGTTCAGAAGTTCAGATTAGTACAAACTTTTACGTTATTAAAACAAGTGAGAACCTACACGAAACTGGCACCACCAATATTCCAATATTTGCCCAAACATTGTGACATACTCGACGTACAAAACTGAACCTTATGCCGTGACAATAAGACTCACCTAGCGTTACTGTTGGCGCTGGTTTCGGCCACAGCCGCGGGTTCGCCCTTGGGCTTGGCGTCCACTTCGTCGTCAGATTCCGACATGCTGTAGTCTGGCTCAGGTATTGGTGGGGCTGGGGTTGAATTCTGAAAGTAATTTATTTTATGTTAGGACTTTGTGTTTTTACCGCTCGACACAAAAGACGGGTATATTTGTATGCTTGGCTGTCACACAGTAGATCCTTAAAGGGTGAATCGGTATAGAAAGAAAAATCGAGCTAAAAATAGGTGCAGAAAAGCAGTGTACAGTTCGATTTTACTGCTCAAAGTTTGTTCTTTGAATTGGATGATGCACGTTTTGTCCTGCGAAAGTTCTGAAATGTACTTCATAAGATTGGTGTTTATTTTCTTTAGAAGGTTCTAGAAATTACCTGTCTAACGAAGCCCTTATGCGTGTTGAAGGGCTGCGCGTATTGGTTGGTGTGGTCATCTGCTGACTGAGGCCGGTTCGGCCCTGCCCATGACCGTAACGACGTTGCTTTACGACTCTGTAAGTTAAAGGTTCCAGTATAAACCACATAATTCAGATTAACTCGGTAAAAGAATGGCTAATGAGTGGATTTTTGTTGTTATTGCTACTTGGAATTGTACCTGTTATTCTTGATAAAAAAAATCGTGACAGTATTTATAAAAAAATACTTCAGGTACAAATGCGATCTGTTGGGTAAGGTATGTATATCTAAGTTAGGAAAAAAGTAATTTATAAAACGTCTACTACTCAATTTCTATTTAGAAACCGACTGTCAAAAAAATCGTATGACGACATCAAAATCTCTGGATTATTACAATTTATACAAACAACATTCGATTCAGAACGGTTATAGCATTATAGTAGTCCAGTCGGTAATTAATTGTAAGACATAGAAAATCAATTGCGTCTCGAGTATAATCACAAATAGGTACAGAAATACTAACGTTGTGCGTATTATCATTGTTGGTGGGCCTGTAGGCCACAGTCTCGAGGTCGCGGGGCGAGGCATAGAGCTTGGCCTGGTCGGCGGGGCGGAACGTGGAGGCCGGCGCCGCGCCCGCCACCGGCGGCGGCGGCGGCGGGTGCGCGGGGGGAGGCACGCGACCTGGTGCTGTGGGGATACACAATATTATAGATACCTATGTAAGTAATTTTAGGCTCAAGTTCACTGATAGCAGGACTGTCCGTATAACAACTGTTTAGGCATCGTTCAGACCAAACGTATTGTCGGCCGCTGACTGTGAGCGCGCGTTACGCAGTTTATTGCTTTTCCATATATATTGAAATTGTCGTTCACACCGAACCGACTATACGCTATTACGTCGTCTGTTGTCGCTGACTCTCAGTGGCCGATTATTTTACTACGCGACTATGCACGGCGGACGCGGATTGGCTACGCGGACGCAGTTGCCGAATAGCGCCGCTCCGCCGCGCCCGCACCGCCGCGCGCATCGGCCGCAATACACTCGAGAAACAAACTTCAATGAGGACAGACGTGACACGTGACACCTCGCGATGTTCGACACCGAAAAGTTTATTGCAGAAGTACATTCTAGAGAATGTATTTGGAATGCGAATTCAGAAGAATTTAGTGATAGAAACTTACGAAGATGCGCTTGGGAAGACATAGCATCTGTTATGTATGAAGATTGGGGGGTTCAAATACTGAGCTCTTTTATGTGTAGAATAGTCAGCCGCTCAGCGTACGCATCTAGTGTGAACCTACACGAGCCTATTCTTTTGTTCACACATGTAGCGCATCGTACGCTATAGCTTATTGTCGGCTTGGTGAGTACGCGTACTGCAGATTGAGTCGACGTTCACACTGGGGCAGACAGTGAGTATACTCACAGTCAGCGGCGGACAATACGTTTGGTGTGAACAATCCCTTACTGTAGTAAAATCAACAACTGTTTAAATATTGGTAAAATTGGGCATTGGTCTTGCAAAGTTGTCAATTGCTGGAGGGGATGTTTCACCTTTTTTTTCCGACGTCAAATGACCCCTCCCGCTGTGGGTTAGCAGCAGTGAGGGAGTGTCAGACTCTTACTGACTAAAAACTGTCGTGTTCCGTCATAGGCCGTTTATGTACCAGGGCCGCGGTATCTCTTTCGAACAACCCGCAGCCCCGGCAGGCCTTGGCCCTGCTGGGCCCCGCTGGGGTTGCTGACATCTCTTTGAGGAGCGCGTGGAACAACGCGCGCCGTCGACACGGGTCTGTCGTCTAAGTAGACAGAGGGACGATGAGCCACCCGAACTCACCGCCCACAGACCCACGCCTACGGTGGCCGGGAGTCATCTCGCGACACCCAGCGCCCATGGTGTCTACCTGGTCCAGCGCGGCGGCCGGGATGAGAGGTGCATACTCTCTGGCGTTCCGCCTCCTCCTTCTCGAGCATGACCGCTTCGCAGAAGGAGGCGACGGCATCCCATTCCCTCTCGCCCCGGACCATGGCCTGAACCAGGGCCGGACGCGAGAGGTCGCCGCCGCCCAAAGCCTCGACGAGGACTCGGCGGTGCCCTTGCCACGCAGGGCACTCCTGGACTGTGTGGTCCACCGTGTCCTCGGGGCTGTCCGCACAGTGGTGACACCCGGGCGCCTCTTCACGACCGATTCGGTGCAGGTACCTCCCGAAACAACCGTGTCCGGTGAGGACCTGCGTCATGCGGTACGTGAGGGCGCCATGACTCCTCCCGAGCCACTCCTCAAAGAGGGGACTTACCGCCACGATGGTGGCGTGCCCTGGGGATGTTTCTCTTTAAGTGGATTATTGGGTATGGGTTTAAGACTCCTCAAAAATAAGTAAAGCGGTGCCATTTTTTCATAAAAGTTACAAAAATATTTAAAACCTATTCCGGATATATACTAATTAATTTCTATTTTAGTAAATGGACCGTATTTGGCATCATTATAAGCAGCAATATTCTAAAACTTAAGGAATCACATACCATGTACATCTTCGCTAGAGCGTGTCCGTGGCGGGTGGGCGGTGTGTTCGGCAGCTAAGTCCGGCGTCGAGTGGAAGTCTCGGCGCAACGTGCTGCTACTTGACTTACTCCATAACTTTAGGGAAATTAAATAAATACATGAGTATCACTCGGTCATAGTATAAATAAAGTTTCCTCTGCCGTTTTAAGTTATGAAATGTCTCGCAAATGGGCAGAGGCAAGAGATGAATGATCAATACAAACCAGACGTGTTAAAATTGCGTGTTTAATTAAAAAACACTTGAAGTTTTAAAAATACATAAATTGAGATTATCTCATCCTGTAATGCTTCATCAATAGCCAGTAGTGTCCAAGATACAATGATAGGATTTTGAAAAAGTCACATACTTTAGGTCATTTGAGATTTGGATCCTGCTTATTCGAATTTTCGTATTATTAGGCTATAAAGTTTCAAATTCTTATTGAAAATCTGTCCAATTTACCTTTCCTCGTGACCGCTTCATCTCAGCGACAGAGGCGTACACTCTAGTCGGCGCCCGCGCAGGCGAGTACGGAGGGGAGTTCGAACCTCCTTGGAACGCTGAGCGAGTCATCATCGCGTTGTTGCCTAGGCTGAAATGTTTTAAATAATTCGTTAGGTTTACGTTTACAAAATCAAGATAATGAAACATGTGAATATGTTTTTGGATCTTTCAGTGATTGTCAGTGGTTCCATCTAAAGACGCTTTCATTAAGTTCATTTTTCCTTATTTCAGTCTGATAATCAAGGAGGACATTAGAATTTCTTATAGATCCCCGTACAAATATTGGAGTAAGTTACAATATTCAGAAATGTTGTATTGAATAATTCGTTTTCATTGACACTAGTTTTAAGCGCTGACGAGATCCATACAAAAACCAGCATTGTCATTGGAGTTTTTTTCCCATCACTTAAAAGTACCAAGTCATATTATAAAGTAGTGTACTAACATGGTATCAGCATCGGCCTGCCGCTGGAACAGCTCCTCGAGCTCGGCGGCGGTGATGCGGCTGGAGGCGGGCCTCGCGCGGATGGACGCCGTGCGCGGCGCCACCGGCGTGCCCGACACCGGGGTGCCGTCTGGGGAGGAAAACAAGGTGATTATGAAATAAAGAAAATCATTTCATTACTTCAGTAGAGACACATAATATAAACAAATTGAAACATGTAGGGGATAATATGCGTCTGAAATATGAAATTAGTAAAGTTACATAAATATGAAATTGTGTGCGGTTTGCTATTACCTAAATTATGTATTTACGGTTTCAGGGTAAAGTGTTTTATTTAATCCTTAAATATTTTTTAATTCAGATTTTCTGAGGAAAAAGTGTCTTGGTATCTGAATTCTGGAATGTTTTATTTTGTAACATCAGTGTACCTATATTTTGTCACGCAAAATTTTGTTGTAGCCACAGAAGTGCGTAGGTGCCTACAACTTGTATATAAAGTATATATATGGTTTAATGTTGGTGATCTATTATAACTTATTTAATTATTGAATCATGCAATACTCACTGTTACTGCCGCCCGGTAATTGCACTGACTCGGCTGATGACGACTTGCCCGCTACGCTCAAAGGTTCACAACTCTCTTCTTTTTCACCGCCATTTTCTGAAAATTGCATAATGTTCAGTATTAGGAATCTATAGTAATATTAAAAAGACTGTAGAAATTGATGGTTTGCTTAAACTTTCTAATTTCACGAACCACTGGATCGATTTCAAAAATTATTACAGTGCCTATCAATCAATATAGGCTACTTTTATCAAGGTGCCTGGAGTGCGTAGCGCCCTCGGGACACCGTCACTTCGGAATGAAACTTTTGTTAGAAGTTGGTCTGTCATAATTTGCTTTTTTATTAAAATGGATACGTACCAAGTCCAGCGACCATAGATTTGGCTCTTGCTCGTCCCACGCTTAACGTTGTTCTCGGATCGCGTCGTGGAGGCGCGGGCGCAGGGGCACGACCTAAAGACGAATTTCGATTTGTAACATATGTTATGGTTTCTGCGAGTTTATTAACTAGAAAAAATGTGTTCTTTACTTCAGATGTATCATTATCAGCCATTTTATCGATCCACTATCTTTCGCCTCTCAATAAGGGTTGGTGATTTCGGACTTTATAGTCCAGGTTTCCTCGAGATGTTGTTTCACCTTTAGTCAATCATTAATGTTTAAGATATAAGATAGTTACCTCCAGCGCCCTTCCTAGGGAGTGTTGCTGCGTAAGGACGACCAGAACTGGACAGCTGGTTCTGAGACTTGCTTGTGGGTACCGTACACGTGTTGTTCTCGTTGTTACCTTCAATTAAAAAACAATTCTTGACAATAGGGTAGTTAGAAATTTTTGGTATCTATTACAGCAGAAGTCAGAAATAAACCAGTCAATTATGTGCCTGATTCGCGCACAAAGGATTCCGTACAATTACATATCACCATTATAAAATGAAAAGCACAAAAAAGTGACTGTCACAGAACTCCCAATTTTTTTACAAGGAGTTTCGATGCTTAAAATTGAACTGAGAACTTGGATGAATCCATCCAAGTTCCTCAACAAAGATCCATTTACTAGGCACGACTAGGTTTTACATTGAAAAATGATTTCAGTAAACTAAAGAAGTAAAAAACTTACCATACTGATTGTTCAACGAGACAACAGTCATGGAGACGAGTGCCCCGGAGCTGCGGATCAGCTCAACCACGTGCTCGTGTGACGCACACGACACGTCCTCGCCGTTTATCTGTAGACGACAGAAAGACTCCCATTAGATAAATGAAATAGGGTACTAGAGACAGATGGTCTTGAAGAAAAAGAAGGTTCCAGAAGGTGAAGGGAAAGGGAATTGGTTTAAAATATGAAGTATAGTTGAGCCTCGAGGAAAAGATTGAAATGAGGCGCTAGATACAGCTGTGTTTGAAGAACAAGAAGGTGAAAGGATGGGGGTGCTTGTTTGAAGGTATGAAGAAAGTTGGCCCTGTAGCAAGATGCAATTTAAATAGTTCACGAACTTTAGCTGACCTAAGTTCTGAAATACTATTTGAAGGTTGTTTGGAAGCGTTCCAGAAAAATGTTTTAGTTCGAAATTAGAAATGAATTGTTATTAAAACAAAAACAATCTCACGTAAAAAAGTTACTTTTCTATAGCTGAGAAGCACGGCCATATATTCGGCGGTCGGGTCTTGAATGAAACATTTGGCAACGGAAATTATTGTTTGTCTATTTACGATGTTTGTATGTTTTGTAAAACAATGTAACAAGAAGCGAATGTTTTCTGAATAGTTTACCTAATTGCTTTGTTGGTTGTAGACTGGTATGTTGAGTTCTAATGTACGCACTTGGTTTTTAGAGAATGTGAGTCAATATTTATTGTTTGACAGACACTACAACTTAGAATGAAATGAATGAAAATCATGCTACGGGATAAAGAAAATCATGCTACGGGATAAAAGTCCAAGGCTATGGGCACGTGGAGTAGTGTTGACTGATATTGCCCTTTGATGATGATGTACTCATTATATCAATAACTGTCGACCAAACGCCTCTCTGTGAGTCATGTTCATGTCGGTCACTGACTCATTCACTCAGGACTAATTGTAAATAAATCCGTGTCTGAATTTGTAAATAAGTTGTTGGTGTAAATAAATAAATAAACCCGTTGTAGCCAGTGCGCAGATATACGCAAGACAATTGATGTTCTATTGTCTTATAATGCTGGTAGAGGTTATGTTCTTACTGTTGGCATAGTTCCTAGTTGCAGCCTTTTTATCGTCCCACTGCTGGGCACAGGCCTTCTCTCACACAGAGAAGGATTGAGCGTTAATCACCACGCTTGCTCAATGCGAGTTGGTGACTGCCGGCATAAGAAAGTTTAATTACAACTTACCGCCACAAGAAAGTCTCCCTTCTTCAACCCCGCTCGGTCAGCCACTCCACCGGCGTCGACATCATCCAAATACTGTAGTGCCGGACACCGCTCTGATGGACGTAATTCCATGAGTGGGGAGGAAGCCTTCGCTCCTCGGAGGACGAAGCCGAACCCTCGGCGGGCGCGGTGCAGTACTACTGTTCTGGTCTCCATGTTGCCGTACCTGTGAAGGGTGAAATTATGTTTTATGTATGTTTAAGGTGCGGTTAACGCTTGGTGCGGCCCATGGATGGGTGTCGATACCGACACCGACATAGTTGGGAAAAGGTTGTACAGATGAAATTATTGAAAAGATTAGGTACCTACACAATTAAAAACTACACGAGAAAGTGCAGAATCTCACTAAACACAATTGATATGTTGGTTAAGACAAAAAAGTCTTTCTAGGAAGTCCATTTTTAGATTTTATTCTCGCGTAATTTAAACAACGAATAATAACGAACTTGTAGTAAGTTATTAAATTATGGCCGCTTACATATTTTTTTGTAGTTTCGAGGCAAGTTCTGCCAATACCTTATTGTAATGCCCCATTGCTTCCGATTATAAAATTTTCGGCGAAAAGAAAAAAAGGTAGTCATGCACTATGAAATGCACTACAAAGTAATTTAAAGAAGCACTTCACAGATCGCACCACAAAAAATTGTAGACCACTATTAGATATTAATCAATCACAAATTCATCTTCGTTTACATTGTCACTGGTACAAAAGAGAGCCGACCTTTGGCGACTGACCCTATGTTAACATGTTATTTATTATGTTTACAAAGTACAAGGCATTGTGTATTGTTGGGTTGTTTACAAGTATTAAATTGTGATGTCACCCAGAACCAACAGATGCTGTGCGCATATTTCGTACTACGTAAGTACCTACTACATTTCGTACTTCGATTCGTTGCTGTTACATTCAGTTTCAACTGCGTTCTACTTCCCGTACCGGGATAAAATATAGCCAAAATTACTGAGAGATACTGTAACTTCCACAGAGTGAAATAGTTTCGGAGCCTTTAGGGTTGTTTAAAAATAAAAAATGTAGTGAAAATCAGGAATTGCATAGCGTTGCAGATGAACTGTATACACACGAAGTAAATGATTTAAATACTTACGACTTTTTGATTCTAGGCGCAGTGGCACTGTAGGTCTTGCTGAGTGCCATCTCTCGTCTGCCAGTCACTCGAGAATGATGAATTGGTCCTGATGCCAACACCTGATAAAGAACGAATAGCAACAGTAGAATAAAAAGCCGTAGACAATTCATCGTTTGGGCAACAATTGGTACTCTACTGGTTCATCACGCTTGTGACAATAGAATACAGGTGGTAGGTAATAGAGTGAGTAGGTCTTTTTAGTATCCATAATATATCGGAAACTATTTTTATACCTGGTGCAGATGTTGTGTATTCTGTCGAAGTCGTACTTCTTGCACGCATTGCATGGGGAACAGCCCGCTGGCTCCAGATCCTCGCACCGTGCCTTCTAGCAGACCGTCATCTGTGGCTCCCGTCACTGTATGCCATAGAATCAATTTAGTTATAAACAAAAACAACACATGACGGTGTTCATTGAAAAATTTAGAATTACCTACACTCCGGGCTTACATCTCACCTGGTGGTAAGCGACTAAGTGTTCGAAAGTGGAACACGCTTGCCTATTCTTTTTTCAGCAAGTTTTACTTATCTTAAATATTCCTCGGAACCCTTTTTAAAGGTCATATTTTCAAGTTGTGATCCCCAACTGCATAACTTAAGGTGACTAGTTCTGATGTATGATTTCAGTTACTCACAAAATTCTTTGTTAAAGTGTTACCAATGATATTTGATTATTGGATTTTAGTATGCGTACAAAATGATTTTAATAACATATGTTTCATGATTGTATTTTAGTATTCCGTGTATGACAAATTGAATTTCGTGAGAGACCAAAAGGGTTGTTGAAGAAGTGTGATGACTGGACATTGGGACCAAGTAAAGTATCGTAGGACTCATTTAGCTACCCGAAAGGACAATTAGGATACTGTGATTTTCTTAAAACAATTCCTCTTACAGGAATAAGTGGCGAGATTTCTATTGCATTTCCGTATTTCAGTCTTGTTGTCTAAACCTACGTGTTACCGTTTCATAGTGTCTGTCACTGTACCTTCAACAATATCGCCCTGGTTGAGGCGCACATGGCCGGGCGTGGCGCCGTCGTAAGGTTGCAGACACACGACGGTGGCGCCGCCGTGCAGCGAGCACGTGGTGTCGGAGTTGCTGGTACCCACGCCGCTAGAGTCCGATATGATGTCGCTCGTGTCTCCCGCACTTTTATCTGTTGGGGTTTGTGTCGCTCAACGGTCAGTGTATACCATCCTTTGAAATTGAAACGGTTACGTGGTCCAAAGTTAGGACATCTTTTTTTGATCAATGCATGTTGTAGCTGGATTAACTGTGTACTGTGTAGGTCAAGTGCCAACGTTTGTGAAGGACACACTTGTTGGACAGAGGATTTAAGCGTGTATTTTGTCGTGACCGGGACACTAAATACATGTTTTGGACTTAATGGTCTTTAAAGATTGATTTTCGAATAGGGTAGAGTCGTTGTTACATTGTCTTAAATATAGGAATCTCTTAATAGTAACCGTATTTCACTAGGAAAAAACAGTGTTCGTACATCCTACATCTAAAGGGGTATAAGAGGAAAAATTATAAATTTTGTCGTAAAAGGAAGCGAAGAAGCGATTGATGGGTAACTACATGACATATAGGCACATAGAACATGCAACGAAGTGGACGGGCGATGTCGGTGCATGGTGATGGTTGTCAGTTGTCACATGGGTGGTCGGTGCCATGTTCCGCAACCTTGGACCTCGCGGTGGAATATAACGGAGAATGGATGTAGATACAACAACCAATTGAAATGATTTGTCTTGATGTGGTGATTTATTAGGAGTTGGTTGTTGTATCTACAAATGGTTTCGTTAGTTTCCATCGCATTTGAACCTTGTCAAGTTTACCTGTGAGTATACTGGCATCGTCCTCGTGGCTGGGGTGGCTGGCGTCACTAATGCTGGAGGAGGCCGAGGAGAAGGGTCTCTCTAGACTGCAGGGAGACGCGGTGGGTCCGGGCTGGCGGCGCAGCAGCGTGTCTAGTTCGGCGGGTATGCGCGTGGATGACGCGAGGGACGACCTGTCCCCCGCCGTCCACCAACCCCCCCAAGCCGCAGACCGTCTCTTCGGATTGTACCGAGGAGGTCCACGGAACGGCACTGAAATATTTTATTTAGCAACCGAACAAACTAATAAAGGAATCGTGCGTCAAACAAATATCAAGAAAATAAACATCAAAATCATTTGACGAACACAAGTTGTATGTAAAAAATAATAGTGCGATAAAATATTTTGGTATAACAACTATTGATAACGTGTTAAATACAATATATACCTTTAAACCCTTTTAATATTATTAGTGTTTTTTTTATATAATCTATGTTCGGTTAGTGATATTTTAATATATTAGCGCAGGTATCCAAAAATACAACCATCACCATTATGATATTAAGCAATGGAATAGTATAGATAGAACGGATGACGCATGCAATAATAGTAGATAGAATAAAAAATAAAATATTTACACAGATACTACTTAATATAAATAGTATGGTGTGTCGTTTTGTACATACATACAATACGTTTTTGCTGTAAAAATAAAAAATACTAAAGCGTTGCACATACAAAATAATTTTCGCATTAAAGAAAACATGGATTATTATATCGATCATAACATATTGAGAGCGGTAAGCTGAAATCGAGTATGGTCTATGATACTTTGAGAACTACGACCCTAATATGTTTTAATGTTTTATGCACGTTTAACAATTTATGCCAGAATTCAGCCAACTATGTTAATAATAATGGACAACACACAATCGATTTAAGAATCCATGTAGTTAAATAAACACATAAGGTATGAAGCTCCAATCAAAGCCATGCACTACAGCACCAGGGCCGGACTCACCGATTTCTTCGGCTTTGTAGTTCTTTATCACCTCAGCCAGATCTAAGTTGCCGGCTATTACTGCCACCTGGGGATTTTAAGTGTTGTTTGTGTCAAATTGGTGTTTTGTCTAGGACGAATTTTGGGCAATGTTGCTATAGGAAAAAACATGACCTTTCTAATAATGTTGCGGGGTTGAAGTGGACCACTTATTTAAAAAAAAACTGTAATTATAATTCAAAATCTAGGTGTTCAATTTGGAGAAGCATTCTCTTTAAAATGTCTTTAGTAAATATTTTTTTATTTACTGGCTCATTCAATCACGTTGCTTTTCCATTCTCCTTTCATTGCTCTCGTATTGAGCACTTTTAAATTTTCCTTTCCCAGATTTCCCAGACAATTTACCTACTTAAAAGATCCTCCATTACCTGATAAGGAGTCTGGTTAGCGAAGTTCAAGGCCTCCTTGTCGCAGCCCCTGAACAGCAGCTGCCGTGCACAGGAGTCCTGCGCGTTGACGGCGCACACGTGCAGCGGAGTGTTGCCCGACGCGTTGCGGCTGTTCATGTCCGCACCGTAGAAGAGAAGGTGGTCTAGGTGCTGGACTAGACCGTTGCGACATGCCTGGAAGTTACGAGAAGGTAAGGAATTACAAAAGAGTGTTATTACACCTAAATCAAAAGTAAAAGTCAATCATTGAGTAGTGAAATCTCGCAGAACAAAAATATATGCGGTACAGTCCCATAAAGGTACCGTTGAGTCTCCGAGTAGACATGGCTTTAGGATCCCAAAAATGGTTTTCTCGGAACCCTGTATTCAGGAAAAAGGTAATCTTTCATAATATCTATAATTATCTTTATGGTGACTTTAACGCTCAGGTTTGGTTTTTATATACAACGTCTTACCTGATGCACCTCCTGCCATCCTTGTAAATCAGTAGCCCCGATCGTCGCATGATCATGCAGCAGAGTCTCACATAACAATGGGTCAGTTTTGTTTGTCACAGAAAGATATAATGGCGTCAATCCTTTCCCGTCTTTATAATTAGGTGATGCTCCAAGTTCCAGTAATGTCTTCACGGCTTCTAGAGAGTTCTTTTCGATAGCCCTGTGCATGGCCGTGCTGCCATCTTTAGTCCTATAGTCCAGGAGAGCTCCTCCGTTGACCAGGGCTATTAGAACTTTGCCAGGTGATTTTAGGCCGGCTGCTATTGTTAGTGGTGTTTCTGTAATGGGAAATGGGTTTGAATTAGTTTTATTTCTTTTTAATGACCTCTGAACAAAATTTTCCATGGAATCGAAAATATTTAATTTGTATTCCATCCATACGCAGAAACATAGCATAGCATAGCTCAAACTGATGGCTTAAATCGATGTCACAGTATGCCTTTATAAACGCTTATTGAAAATTCCTTGCTATTGCTACCCAAGAAAGTCGAGTACATTACGAATTTCCTACACGGTTACATCGGCTTAATAAATTTCAATAACAATGACCCGTTTTATTGAAATATTGATGTAAAGAATGGGACATTTAAATCACAAATGATAAATTCGTTGTTCGACAGGAACAAATATTTCAGGTTGGTTAAACTTGGTGACGTTAATCGCAAGATTATCCACGGCTCGGTTGATACGGCTCTTACAATAGGTAAGGCGTGTTCAGACGTTCAAAACAGCCTTGAATTAAATGCCTGAGCCGTTTTTGGTAGTTTTGTTAGGATGATTAATAGTCCTGTTGATTTGTTATGTTAGGATATGCGGTTCATTTAAGGTGCGAGTGAAGGTCTTGTAGCTTTTCCCGATATTGCAAATATCACATCCTGATACTAGTGCATTCGCTGTCGATAAAGTGATTCTTACTAAAAATGGACATGGTAACAGTGTAGCTTATCTTTTCGGGTGCAATAGCGCCTTTAATCTATAATTTAATCTATGCGATATCAATGTATTATGTTTAATTGTGGGTAATCCTGTTACAAAGTGCAATAAATGAACTTAGTTCTGTAGGTTAGTCTACTTACATTACAATTTTTTTTTTGTAGTCCCTATATTATAAAGTGCAGCAAAAGTAGTTAACGTAAGAGAGGAAGTCGTGTCAGTGCAACTATTCCAACTTCAAAAGTAGGATTTCATTCCGGAACCTTCCACGCATTCGAGGCCGCGGCCACAGTTGTAACTTAAGCCTTATTAGCTTCGCAGGTAACCTAAATGGAGTGCAGCTTGTCCTTTCAGAACAACTTGCCTTGAATAGGTAACTGTGTCTTAGTTCCAATTGACGTAATAATAAGTCTCATAACGACCCATGCATAAAGGCACATCTAAGCTAGACCTTTGTGACGTCATAATGGTACTTCACAAAAGAGGTATGGCACTAATTAGTTCTATTGAAACGTCTGAGGAGACGTAATATCAAAAGCTTTTGCTGGTAATGGGACTAAAGTGCCATTGATTTCTCAGGAGAAAATGGTCTAGACTGGAATCTGGATTATTTTGGTACATGAATACGTAAGCCACGAGTGGCATTGTTCTCTTGTCTGTGTTTACTAAGTAATTGTACTCCTGGGAATTTGTGGTTTGAGATGTCATTGTTCTCATGTTTTGATTAGGTTGAGATAATTGGTTTACTAGACCTCGAACGCTGTTCTGATGTTTTGGTTCCTAAGGTATGATAAAAAGCCTTTATCTAAAGCTTACTTAGTTTTCTACCGTTCGCACAACCTAACGAGCTTTTTGTGGCAGACTTCAAATTTTTCAGGATAGTATTTCTGGCAAGATTGCAAGAAGTTATAATCTCATTTATTCGGAAGGAAGCCGACTGCAAAAACTTCCCAAAAAAACACAGTTGCCACGAAGATTAAAAGTCACGATCTAACACTAATCTGTCAACTACAACATGAGTAGGTAAAGATCTCAGAAAACGTTTCAAACCGCTTTTGGCCACTAACAGTAATCTGTACACACCCTTAATTCTATTTTAGGTACTACCAGAACAATAGTAGATAAGAATCAGTATGTAAATGAGAACGGTCGTATAACTCGTATATCATGCGGGGTTGCCAACTTAGCGAGAGAATGACCGAGCCATTCATGGCTGATCCTAAGTGGATGAATGAATGTAATATCCATGGATAACAAAATCACTAGCGGAGATATCATAACGGAAAACTTCCTAAGAAAATAGCGCGTCAAAATGGGTGTTTGGGGGACGGGAAATGTTACTATCTCCGCCTATATACTCCTTCTTTGGAATCTGCCCATTTTTTGTAATACCAATAATCGTCGACAGATGTCTCAAAGAACCCAGAGGTCTTGTTACTTTATTCATATCTGATCGTTTTGGTCAGGCCTACCGTGTGTTACCTGACCTACAAGAAGGCCTACCTACCTGCCTTATGGTATCTCTGCTCATCTTTCCTTACTCCCTGGTAATATCAGATAGCGGATGTTATTAAGAGGTCAATGGAGGTGTGAGGATGGAAGATTTAAATTGTTTTGGTGTTGTAGCGGAACGGGTTATGAAAGAAATTGAGTGCTGTTTGGTAATTGTAGGCATTGTTTTCACTGATAGGGATGCTTGTTGTGTTATATTGATGGACTTTAACAAGGTCAAGTTACTCCATTGTGAGGCTTTGCAAAGTCAGAAATTAAGTCTTCTTCACTCGAAATTTTAGGGTCGTCCATGTTGGTGTTTCCCTACGATGGCTACGATAGTAATCCTAGCTTATGTTACTTAATTTCATATTATTGAAACTCTCTTACCGCCAGTCTCCTGACAGTGGAAGTTGGGGTCAAGTCCTTTAGCGCAAGCCTTAGTGATCTTGTCGATCTGCGCATGCGTCACGTGTTCTAGGAAGCGCCGCAGGTTTGCGCGGGAGTGCAGCGCCTTCAGCGTTTTCTCGTCAAGTTTCAGCATTTTGTATACTCGCCGCTTGTATTTTAACTGGAAAAGTGATGATAAGTAGGTTAGCATTCTGGAATATCATAACGATCGCTGACTTTCCTTGGATATAGGTACCTAGCATAGGATTGAGGATTAGGAGTAGAGAAAAGCTTCAGTTCAGAATTGGACGTTTCATATTCAAAACGATGATGGTGATACTAAATTATAATCGTGTGTGTGTAGCATAAACACTATAGTTACTTGATCTAAAGATTGGATCTTTTGAATCTGGAAGTCTTTTTGGAGTCTATAGAAAATACAGCAATGCGTAGATGAATAATGATGTGATTACCTCAAGATATCCAACAGGTCCGTTAAAGGGGTAGTCTCCAAGTCTCCGCTCCTCATCCAGAAACTTGCCGGCTTTGCCGTTGACCGGTGGGCAGAACAGACCATAGTTGAAGCTCTCCTTCAACTCCTGGAAACAAAGAAAGAAGTCACATTAGTATTGTTAATATCAGTAGATATTTAGCCTGTGGTGTAGCTCCATTGTATACAAGGGCAGGCAATAGAAAATCCCCCACGGATGCCTAAAAAAATATGATGCCATTGAATAAAGGCTTCGACAGAATTTTATATGAATAATTTCAAAGAAATTAAGGTCGTAGGAAACCGTGTTACCGAGTAATAGAAAAGTAATACATCAGATAAGACAGTCGCATGTCTACAACCGCTTAGGGACTTGCTCTTCATTGGAAAATCGATATATAGGATAACCTTGACATCGAACCCGTTCCCACTGCCCCTTGGAGGGTTATAAATGGGGTTAAGTGTGTGTTGCCATAAGACGTCTCAATATATCAAGTAGCCTCTTTATGAAATTGAAATCGGTGCCACAAAAACGTCTGTGTTTATCATTGTTTAAAAAGGCTTACTGAATAAAGTTGTTAGTGTGACTGTTTGCATATTTAAATAGACATGACTGTATACATGGTTTTGCTCTAAGGATACGCTATTTATTTTCATCTTCATGCCTTTATACTAAAGAGCTTCCATGCAAGTTATATTTCTATTGAGATATCCCAGTACATTTGCACTGTGCTTTCACACAAAAGGTTTCAGTTGTTCGAATATTTCATGCCACCTTCCGTCTTAAAGAAGAACGTACTCATAAAGTACTGTTGTACACAAGCATTTATCACGCAGGTCGTAATACAAGTTAGTCCTCATACGAACGAAGATCTATTCTTAACCACACAGTGGTATGCAAAGCTATTTATAAACTTACGCGAAATAATAAATCACCTGTCTTAAGTACAAAACATTAATTATATTCTTAAATAACGAAACAAAATTAATAGAGCTTCGGTAAAAGAGATAGATAGTTACAGTTGCATGAAGTTGTTTGCAATTTATTGTAAGGACTAATAGTTGGTGCTGTGGGGTATCAATCACTTAATTTTAAGTACACAGCTTTACTATATGGTTATGTCGTTAAGTTTTATTGATGAAACATCGAAAATGTTGCGAAAAGGCTCTTGTAATCCTTTTTTGGATCAATAGAAAAAAGTGTTTAAAAGTATTTATTTATTTATTTAAAATACTTCTTGCACAAATAGTACAATGGCGGACTTAACGCCTTAGGCGTTCTCTACCAGTCTACCTTTGGGTGGCGGAGATAAAGCGTTGGTAGGTGCAAACAAATTGTAAAATAGAGAAAAAAAAATGAAACATACACCTACATACATTATAATACACAAATAAATTATATTTATATATAACTATATAACTATATAAATATGTACACTACATAAAATACTTACCTACATATCAACAATAATAATTCGGAAGGGAAATGCTGTTTATGCTTCTGCCAATTTACCAAGATAGTGGTCACGAAGTACGTAAGTAGGTACACGAAAACCTACAGAGATGAGTAAAAAGCACGTGACACAGTTAATCTCTAATGAATGAGAAATAATAAGGAATAACCTATCTGACATGGACAATATTTTGTTACAAAACAAAAACAACCAACATAAAAACTTTGCCCTGGATTCGACACGAGTAAAAAGCACGTTATAATGTAAAAATCTTGTCCGAAGGTTTTAATTGTGAAAATAAATCCATTAAACATTGTGTCGTATATTTAAATCAACGTTTTAATTTATACGTATAATGTGTTTACAGACAATGAACAGATACAGCCAAGCATTGCATTGAATTCCAGCGGCTGCTTTTATTCCGAATTCTGATATCTCTATAGGGATTCAGATAATTAATTCCAGCCGTAATCCTGTAGGAAACGAGATCCGTCAATTATATTCTTAATTAAATTAAAATACATTTTAAAGATTTTAATGAACAGCTATTTTCACAAAAGACTGATCTTTGAAACCGACAAAAGGGTCCTTATCGAGTGTAGTCAATCATAGTCAGACTTAATTATGAAAACTAATGTCCCAAGCTCTTGGCTTCATTCTGTATGACTTCATCACTAGCCATATACCCAGATAGCCAGATAGTTAGGCCACAGGCCGTGTGTTTAATGATAGCTCGTTTTGCATGCGGCACGCGATTAACATCAAAGGACCCGACTGTCTGAAGCAATTGGTTAAGCAAAAAAACAAGCTGTGAAGATTATAAATGATGGTGGGCGACGTTGCGAGATTTGTGCAGTATCGGATGGTGTTTTTGATGAGAATTTGCATAAGGTTAATCGTTTTTACGATGCATCGATGTATTTCTACATTGACGACGAAATTCTTTCGTTTGTTGCAAACGTTGAACAACTCAAAAAGCTAGCGTAACTGAAACAAGCAGAACCAATTTGTCACGAACAGCAAACTAGTGAAAAACACTATTTTTGGTAAAGTTATAACGAGGCTTCCTAGCAAACAAATCACTGGCTTGACTGGTCTCTAACGAAGCAAGATATATTAGTAGTGACACCGCGATTGATCGAGGCTCGCCAGCCAGAACAGATTGCTAAGCTGCAGGTCAGTCAGATACCTCCTTATAAATGGACTGGCCCAAGTTATTTATGGACTTTCAGACCTTACAACTGTCTGATGATAATGTTAGTTCTAATTACGACGCTGTTCCGATTGAGATCTTAGATTTTGAATGATTGCTTTGGAATCGTTTGATAATAAATTTCTTATTTTGTTTAGCTTTTATTGGTTCTGAGATGATTGAATTTTACTGTAAGTAGATAAAGTAACAATAATATAAAAGTTTGTGAAAGAAATTGTATATTTATGATTTTTAAAATAGATGCTTGAGTATAAAACGAAAAGGCAGACTTGCCAGTATGTGACTAATAACAGTAGCCTATCCTATCCAGATATTCTCCTAAGTAAAGCTCTTAGTAACTTCGACAATTTACTTCGGCCTTTGTTTGATAAAACATTTTAAGCATAATGGAAGCTGCTAGAAGTTTTTGCATACTTCGATTAAACATTTCCACATTTAAAAGAAACGCATTAAAAGCAAACAGAATACACTTAAGAATACAATTGAATTGAAAGGATTCATCACGTTTTTCCCATTCGTTGCTTGCAGAACTAATTTATTTGCAGTGCAGAATAAAAACTCAGCAGTCCAGTGATAGATTGCAGTTTTTCTGGCCGCCAGTGTACAGAACAAGTTGAGCCACTGTTTGGAATACAATGCAGTTCAGATTAACGGGCATGATATATCGGTGAAGCGTCTTTAACGTAACAAGACTAGGATAACTTATGGCTGTAGGATTCAGCCAGTTTAAGCTAGAGAAATTGTTTGAACTTGAACTTGTGGAAATGATAGATGCGGTGCGAATGCTGTTTAAATAGCTTGCATCCTTCCTTTGGCAATATATTTGAATTTGAATGGAATCCGAGGTGACAGTTAAAAAAAAGATAAAAAGCCAAGTTCGTGTAGGTACTGTCAGTATTAAAACAGTGCCTTATATTATTATTAAAACAAAAGACAGTTTGAAAGCAAGTAAGTAGTATATACAAAATTGTTCCAGAGCTTTTATAATATAAAGTCTTCTTTGTCGTTGACTTCATAAATGTTGTTACGAACTTCGCAAGTAGATATCGTTCTGTTCTATTTGCCGAGGCTTGTTGTTCTTCTTATAAACTTCTTACATACCTGAGTTTATTCTTACATAGTTACCTACTTAGTTGGAACTTTTTCAATGGTATACTTGGTGTGTAGCAATCTACTACTCGTACAAGTAGTTTCTTAGCCTAACAGTTAGGTCGGCCGATTTCTCCCAGTTTTACAAGCTAAACGTGACGATAAACGTCCTATACAATGTCTGTAGTGCTCAGACCGAGATTTTTGTAAGGAAATTGCAGTGGACTTTGTGTTATGCAAAAGTAACTTAGAATAGGTAACTGAGAATGTTCTTTAATCGAATAACAGTTGCAATAACATTTTATAAAAACTCTTCTTTTATCGGTCTTTCTGTAAGAAATATTATCATGGGTTCAGTGATATTCCATGCATTAAATGATGTCATTACCAACTCGGATTTGAAATTATTTTATCATTTGTCATAAGGTGACTCTTGAAAATATGACTTGTCTCTCGAGGTGTCCCACAAACCCAAAATAATTAGCTTCTCAAAACCTATCTTGCTACGAATCCAGAGTAAGACAAGAAACCATCAGATTATTACCTACATCAGCCAAGTTCTATTCTCAAAAATGAATTCTATCTATTTTAGAAATAAGACATATTTTGCAATGTGACCTAAACTGGAGCTCTGTGAATTTAGAAGGAATTTTGTAATATCACACGACGTACATTCGAGTAGGTAATATTAGCCCAACGTTGTGGAAATATCGGAAAAATGTGGTGACGTCACGGGTGTATGAAACAGCTTACGATTTGAGGTTGCTGCCAATATCTTTAGATAAAAATTGTGTTTTAGTAAGAAGATAACTGTTTTTTAGATGGATGCGAGTTTATTTAAATTATGTAATATTTTAGGTAACAAGCAGGCTTTTTAAAAACGCTCAACCAAAGTAAAAATGTTATTTTGTCACGCAATTCGTGATTAAGTGTAGCGCCAATGATTAAATTAACCTTCGTAATTATCTTAATAACAGTTTTCCTTAAACTTTTCAATGGAACTCCGGCCACATCATCGTTTTAAATAACTTATCGTATTTCAAAAGCAGATTAACATGTGGACATTACCAATATTGGCGGGAATTAAATCCTTATCGTACGTAAGCCAAGGATTACTCTAGATATGGGATTAATGAGAGATAAGATATGTATCGTTACACTTATCTATGTAAAGGAGCCATTTATCAATATTTACTATATGTAGTATAGTAGCCTTAGATAGCAATTATAATCTGCAGAGGAATTTAGAACGGTCAGATATTTTTGTATGTTCACCAAATTCATCATTAGGAGGTATGACATTTCTACAGTGACCAATGAGCCCCTTTAGAGCATGTGTCATTTCCCAAAATGGCCACAGCGAGAAAAGGTTATACATAAAATGTCAAATACAGTTGACATTCCCGCATACAGCCTTCCAATTAGTGATGGACATATTGGCAACTGTAATGAACGCCGACCTCTATTCTGCAATATTCCAATGTTCGTTATTCAAACACGTAGAATAATGACAGCTCACAGACAATAAATCTAACTTCGCCATCAAGATTTTGGTTTATGGTTTAACTCATTTCAACTATAACCTTACAGCAGTATGCAAAGATGTGAATAAAGATTTCAATAGAATTCTCTAGAGTTGAAAGTTGGCCAAGAAGCCTCGGATTTCCATGAGAAATGAGCAATATCACCCTTAATTTATGGGCCATAAACCAGTTCCGTTATCCACCCAGATAAAAGTCCATAGAGTGTAGGAAAGTCAGGAATGGGCGGGTAGATTAGACAATGCGTTTGCCATTAATATTTAGAGTAGCTTTACTGCCTACTGACAGAACGTAGGTGTTTCTTCTCGTTGTTGATTGGTTAGGGTTGGTGCTTACCAAGAAGTGGATTTCGCAATTTTGAATATTGATAATAACAGTCATGAATTTTTATTTTTAAACATACAATATGTAATTTTTTAAGTAGGAAAAGGAGATATTACTTACTTGGTAATAGCAACTAATAAATTGTAAGAACTTTCAAAATAAACTTACGGAATTAAATGACATCTAAAAAAATCGTGTTAAAATAATTCAGCAATTTCACATCATCCCACGAAACTTTAATTACCAACACATACATACTAAAGGACCAATTAACATAAACGAAACATCAAATCCGAATCAAACCTTCAAGCAGTGAAGCAACATAACAATTAAATCTTAACAATAACATCTCAAGAACTTCTCTCTGCCGACTGCGACAACCCTGTCAGTCACACACGACAATTATACCACGTTTTAGCATACAATAGAGATGTCTACAGTCTACAGTCTACACTCATTCCGATTGTAGGTCAGTAGATTGATTGCTTGTTACTCAGTGTCGCTTCTATCAGTATTTATTGACTATAAATGTTTAGGCTCTTGAAGTGGTTGGGTATCACAAGACGATATGAGTGATGCCTGTTAATGTGACATTAATTGATTGGAGATTGAAGGAGTGGGTTTCGTAACAGTTTTATGGACACCACTTACAAGTATTAAGGTTGAGTCTTATTTGTAGTACGGTGTTGTAGATAAGACAAAAGATGCGCACACATTACCCTTCAAAACGCTTGCTATTCTCAACAAAATGAGCCGCAAAATTCTTCTCAGCCTTTGAATTCTTTGTGACGTTATTTCCAAAGAATCCAGAACAACCTATTGGACAATTAGTCGCGGTAACTGGCACATTATCTACGGAAACGTGACTGCCACCGTATTATCGCCATACTATTAGTGTTTACTGCGAGCTAATAGAATACATTGTGTCGCTTTGTATTATTGCCGTGTTAAAGGTTGCGCCAATAAGATCTGTATCATGATGCAGGTTGTATTGTAGAAAGGAGGAAAATTGGAGAGAAATTTATTGGGTCGTTTGTTAACTGAAAGTGGGTTAATAAAGCACGACTTATTTTTAAGTCCTTACTTCTTGTAATGGAGGCATTTTACTGCAAGAAATATTCGGAGGAAAATGGTCTGAAAGGTTGGCCCCAGATCGAGATTCAAAGATTTATTGAATTCCAAAGTGAACCTAGACCTATAAATCAGGAAAACGTCGAACATGAAGATCTAACCAATTAGAGTGAAAACCAAAAATACTTCCACTATTCCGCGGTATAGTTTTGCATGTGAAGGCAGCATTAAAGCATCCTTGTCAGCTTAGAGTTATTCGTACCCCGGAAAGGCAGCTGAATACTTACATATGTTACGAAGTAGTACGATATAATAGTGACATGGAGCGTTTATTAAAGTTTCGAAGCGCAAATGGGGCCATTTGGAGTAGTGCGGGGAAGCAATCAGTTTATAGCGGTCCGCGGCGCGAAGATATTGATGTGCGGTCTGCGCGTGGCTGACGGACCGACCGAATGGACCGTGCTGAGTTTACACTTCACGGACACTCGAGCCAGCAGCTCACCGTCTTGAAGATGCCACTCAAGAATTTATTACGACCATTCGAATGCAGTTTGTTGAGGCTTCTCCTGTTGATATGTTTCAAAGAATCTTTACAACATTCTCTGTTTACTGGCAAACTCTAAGCTCTTATTTAAAGTTTACAAGAAAAGAGGTGTGTATAAACTCTACATGCTTGTTTTCTCAGGGCCCAGGAGGATGTAGAAGGTGGTCTTGATAAGATTTTCTCACGATTCTGAGGGTGTGAGACCACACGTCGTGATAAGTCTCATCGGAAACGAGTCTTTTGTTCAACGTAACATAACCGCTTTGCAATAAGTAGTCGCATCCGCAACTGTGCTGCTATTTTGTAAACTGGTTATTAATCTGCGAATAATCCAATAGTATGACTGTTCAGTGAAATGAATCAGATAATGGTAAATTACTGTTATCAGGATTACACATACAGGATATAATTGGTTACTTTTGTGTCATCATTTATTAAATAGACTACCGTTATTAAATTAAGCTGTTTATCTAACAGGATATTACCACAAAAAAACTAAATATTTCATTAATCACTTGCATTTCGACTTGCGCTAGTAACTGTCGCTCAAAAGAAGTCGTTCAAACGGGGCTCAAACACGACCTAAGTGGATCATTGGTCAGTTGATAGATGTGTTTTGTCACATAGGCACGAGCCTTAGATACGGTGTGGTGATGCTCAAGCCACGCCGAGATTATGGGTCAATTTGTATCATACACTGAACAATTTGATTCTAGTTGCTGAAGTTGAGAAATACGTGGAAGAATTTTCAAAATGCATGTGGAATGTAGGTTTAAAAAGCTGACGTATTTTTCAGGCGTTTAGTGTCTATAAAAAGTAGGAAGACGAAAGCTGAGGAACCCTTTCATCAGTGTCATCATCAGCCTATTTATCGCCCCACTGTTAAACAGAATCCTTTTCTCACATAGAGAAGGATTGAAGAGTTAATCAGGGAGTATTTTAAATAACGAATTTCAGACCAGGATTTTTTCTATCAATTAATTGTTCGTCCAAATCCTGTTCGTCACATACCTTCGAGATGAATGAGCATCTATCAATGAACACAACATCCGTAAGAGAAAGTAGCGTGATGAATCAGTTGTAGTAATGTACTATCAATGCGTATGTGCTTGTAAGACTTTCGATAGCACGTGAGCCCAAACCGGACTAGTGTGAATTACTATTGTATATTGTTAAATCGTTCTACTGACTTACTAATGTTATACGTGCGAGAGTTTGTTCTCGTTTTTGTTCACAGTTAGATTTTTTTACCAACTTTGATGTAAAAACAGAATACCTACTATCAAAATCAAATCAAATCATCTTTATTTTCAGGCATCAATGGCCCATAGATCTTAAAAACTAGCATACATATATTATACAAAATTGTTAGTATATAAAAACTTAAAACTATTTTAGTAGCACTTCACTATGCACTATATCACTGTGGTCCTGTGGCATTTAAATAAATAAATAAAATAAATTAATTAATACAACACAGTAACGGCTTAATTAACCATTAATGGTGCCATTAGTGGTACCCAAATTGACAATAATTAGGACTGTGCTGAGTAAAGAAAAGCTTGTCATAAAAAAAGGGTCCTAAAATCAGGGTACGACCTAAGTACACAAGCTTCCACTCGTTTTCATGAAAGAGAAACAAAATCAACACCACCAACAAAAATATTAGTTTCTTGGGAAATAACAAGACTATTGTCTTCTGTATACATATATTCTACAATGTGTTCAGTTATTAAAGCAATCAGGAAAACTTCTCAAGTCATACATTTAACTAAACTCCGTCCCACTTAACGTAAGAGTTAAGTAAACCGCTAAACGGAGAAATGGGGACCTTTATACAGTTAATGGAATACCATACTAGGGTATTATAATGTATGGGCCACGACACTTGTTAGGGATACCATCATTTGCAATTACTTTGGGACTGTTTTAAACATTGTTGTTTGTACAGCTATGTACTAAATAAATTGTGTATTGTTTTAATAAATAATAATTAGTTTTTTGTATGTAGTTATATGGAGTAACAACGGATGTCAATTATAAATTAATCTTGACAAAAAAGTATGTTCTTCTACATATTTGTAAAACTTATTTAAGTATGTGTCAAAACATTAAGTTCTGAAGCACTTAATGATAGTTTTTGTCTTAATGTTTACGGAAGATTGTACTTAATGGAAAACATGCAAATTGTTAATGCAAATTGTTAATGCAAGTGTTACGCATCATACTTGCCTACTTACTGCGCAGTATGTGGTTGAAGATTATTAGATCACCAGGTTATATCGTTACTCTTAATAACTTACTTTAAGATAATAATCTTTAAGATATAATAAATCTTGACACTGAGATTAGCGCAGGAAACTCATTTTTATCCAATAAACATTCAATACAACCATAAATATTAGCCTTTTATTTACCTATTAAAATGTCTACCACAAACCTTTAAAACTACCTTAATGTACCTACCACTTCATAATACAATTACTTGGCACCATAACCATTAATTATGTCAATGATTATTTACTGCAGTCTTTATTAGTGCAATCGGGTGGTAACCCTAATTGCTATAGATCGTAAGAGTAATAATAACAATAACGGTGCTGGCCTGCGCGGGCGCATGGCATCGCATCGCCTGGATTTGATAAGCATCGTGACGTTCGATTTGCACGAGTCCGATTGTTTGTTCCAACTGTTGTTGATATATTAAGGCTTGGCTGTGTCGGATGAGTAGGCTAATAATGTAGCGGGAATTTTCAGAATATTCTAGTTATAATTTAAACGATTGTAAGGATTGATTTTTATTTTGAGACGCAAGAGTTTTTCTAAACGTAGGTAGGAAAAGGGGTTGCGAAGATACAGCCAAAGCCTGACGGCCTGCAGGATTGTTCTGAAGAGTTACCGCGGCGCTGGCGCACACAAGGGGTTCCAGATGAAAAAACAACATAACTTAAGCATACTGATAAATATTTTCAGAATAAACTCGTAGTAAATATTAATGAGTTCTTATATTACCTGCCAACATTTTCAAAATTAAGTTAGTTAAATTAGGAGTGTTAATGGATTCAATACCGCATTGAAGAAGCAGTCAATCAAGACAGTTAATTACAAGAATAGACTATATTCTCCAGTTTCTGGACTATTCAACAGGCAGTTGTTTATTGTCTAGATATAACTAACTACAGGGAAATCTCGGTCGCTAGCCAGTTGTAAACTTATAATTGATATCTGACCCTCGAGCTGTTCAACTAAGCGACTCTGATACTATTACAACTTTTCCTAGTCCTATTATCATGGTAGATTAATCCTAGGAGACTGGAGTAGTGAGTTAGGCTTTACATATTATAGGAATGGCTATTTTAGTGTTGTTTAATTGTTGGATTTGCCTCATACATTATACATTGCCTTATATTAATTGGTACGAAAAAAGAGGCTCTTTATGGTCGAATGGTGTTTTTTTGTTAGTTCGTTTTTATTCACGGATTTTCCTTTTTCAGTCACTTCGTAATTATCTTTATAATAATCTAGTCATTTATATCCACCTTTTTAATAAAACTTGACACATCTACTTAAAAATACTACTTAAGTACTAAACAGCCCGATGGTCTCTTGGCAGTTGCTAAGTTTCAAATGCCCAAGCTCATTTATTTCCAGAGAATTTAACATCAAGAACATCTATGAGTACACTTGAACTAAACACAATGAAAAAGAACAGAGCGTTAAATATTCATCACATTAACAAGAGAGTCAGTTAGTCTTCGCCACAGGATATCTAATTAAGTACCTCACGAGCCCTCGGAAGCTCCAACTTTTAACTAGCTTCATAGAAAGGTATTACTATTAGTGTACTGAGAATACTTATAATGTACTGTATAGCTTTTGTCTGCAATGGTCTGTGTATTTTGAGAGTACGTTGATCTCATACTAAGTTATTGTTAAGTAGAGTTTTAAGTTGCCCTTGCAACTTACGAATGAAATTAACTATATATTTAAGAAAAGTTCTGCATATAGATTCCTATTCATATGAGTTTATTACTTTCTACGTCACTTTGTAAGACCACTTTAAAGCCAAAAGATTTATATCCCAACAGATTTCTAACACACCGTACACGGATGTCTCAATTACTATGAAACAACTTCTTTTATCTTAACTTCATAGCTACGTATCGAATTGTTAATAATGTTTTATAAATTTTTATTTCCTACAAAGCCGTGGATCGGGAGGAAATGTTATCCTGTGCGTGACAAACGAAAAGTATAGTCTATAGTCGTTGATGGCTTTAACTTACAAGGAATTGCGTGAAAGAATGTTAAGAACAGACACAATAAGAATGAATTGATAGAGGGCGAGGCTTTAAGTAATTCGATATTCTTAGGCCTATACAACTGAGAATCAAAAGGATTCGTGTTTGAAGACAGAGTGATTTTAAATTAAACTAAAAAGTATGAACTAAACAATCGTAGTGTGTGTGAATGATATATGTCTGAAGCAAAATCCAAAATTAAGCTGTTGACTATTGGTAAATCTTGCGCCCACTCATCGTTAAGTGATAAAATGGAAGAATTAGCCTTTAAACATTAATGACAAGTTTTGTAATAAGAGGAAATAACAGCTTCTTAACGAATCATATTTCAACAATAGTTCCCAATTAACCTCACCAACAAATAAACAGTCTTAATTACGAATCGATTTCACGAATCTGCGTGTGGCCGATTCTTGCACAATTTCTTGACGAATTTCATCCGATGATCGATGTGCAAGTAGGTATCGATACTTAAGAATCGGATCGCGTTACAATGCTTGTGTCCAGCGGTGATTGCTTGCGGCAAGATGGTGGCGTTGCGAAACGTACCGGTTTGTGGATTTGACCAAATATGATGTTGTGTAGGTTAATGCTGCGTGCCTAGATGCTTTATATTTTAGATATTGATTGAGAGGAATATTTGATGAAATATTTTATTTTTGTGATTTTTAAATATCAACATTTGATTATTGATCTCTGTTAATTAAGTAATTCTAGTAGGTACAAACTCCCCAATGTCTATCTAATGTTAGTTAATACTTTAGTATGTATACATACTTTAGTATGTATTAAAATGATTAATAAGGTTTAGATATAGAAATTAAATATATAGAGCACATTGCCCAATATTCTTTTCTGTACGATGTTCAATTATTTATTTGCGCCGTATCTGCCATAATTATCATGTCTATGCAGATTACTTACAGCTAGTACACTCAGTTTAACGTTAACCACTTAAGAAGAATGGTCTAACCGTCATGAAACATGAGTCTCTTCATAAACCGCTAATGAGCGGTCGTTACATACAACCATAAGTTTCTAGCTACGTACAACACTTGAAATATAAAGGGTATAATTTAGGCGATCACCAAAAATATTTTTAAGACTCTAAGCTGAGGCACCAAATAAAATAAATAACTCCAAAAAAAATAAATTGACTTTATTAAAAGGGCACTAAAGTATATAATATTATGATCCAAAAAAAATAAAATAACATCAGAAAAATCGCAAATGACCAAATTAGGAGTCATGGTATTACATAATTGGTAACATCTAAGTAGTGACAATATATAATATTTGGTCTAAAGTGTATTTTAAAGGCGTCCATATATTTTTTTAGTAGTCAATAATACGAAAAAATGGTTTTACCTAATAATATTTTTGGAAACGTTATTTGGTGACCATTTATCCATTTTGGTAACCGTTTAGAATTTTTTTGGTAGTAAAATAGGTACTTTTTTGGGTGGTGTTTAAACACAAGCCAAATATAAATTGCCACTATTGATTTCTGACACTTACGCGAATATTAGACATTTAAATAAAACTACTTTTACGGATTTTATCGCGTTATATTAATATTATTTAATCCCGACGTTTCGGATCCTTTACAGCATCCATGGTCACGGGCAGACTAAGGTGTTGGTCGTCTTGATATATTAGTTACAAACAGCTACCCTACATTTTGTTGATTATTATTGACAATCCGATTCACGCAAAACGAGCTCACTGTATCCATAGGTCGAGCAGTTGTAGGCTTGGATTTTGATTTAATAGTTTCTATGATGGGATTCCAAGCAGGTGGTATGCACCAGCCATCTTCTCTATTGAAATTTGGATGTTTTTTAATTTCAATAGCCTCGCGAATCATCCTAGGTAGGAATCGGTTTTCTCTTGCAAGGACTTGTGGTTTATCAAATCTGATGTAATGCTGGGCCTTGTCTAGTGTGTGTTCACAAACTGCTGACTGTCTGGAACGGCGGTGTTTGACATCGGCGATGTGTTCTTTTACGCGGGTCCCTATGCTTCTTTTAGTTTGGCCTATGTAAGAGAGACCACAATCACATTCAAGCTTGTATACACCCGCATCTTGTAGAGGTATGTGACACTTGACAGGTGGTAAGAATTGACTGATCTTCTTCAGCGGCTTGAAGTAGGTTTTGATTGAAGCTCGCTTCAAGATGTAGCCAATCTTGTCTGTGACTCCTCTTATGTATGGAAGAACAGCAACCACAAGTCCTTGCAAGAGAAAACCGATTCCTACCTAGGATGATTCGCGAGGCTATTGAAATTAAAAAACATCCAAATTTCAATAGAGAAGATGGCTGGTGCATACCACCTGCTTGGAATCCCATCATAGAAACTATTAAATCAAAATCCAAGCCTACAACTGCTCGACCTATGGATACAGTGAGCTCGTTTTGCGTGAATCGGATTGTCAATAATAATCAACAAAATGTAGGGTAGCTGTTTGTAACTAATATATCAAGACGACCAACACCTTAGTCTGCCCGTGACCATGGATGCTGTAAAGGATCCGAAACGTCGGGATTAAATAATATTAATATAACGCGATAAAATCCGTAAAAGTAGTTTTATTTAAATAAATTGCCACTGCCATTTTGTCTCCGCACAAACTTAATCTAAGTATCATTTTTTAAATTAATTACTTAGTAATTTACTTAAATTAAAGCTTAATGATGCGCACTTTTATTAATTGGTTAAGTCGTGTAACAGTTGTTTTCTTAATGAGCTTTCAAGTTGTTCAAAAGGGAAGTCAAGTGATGTCATTTAGTACGTGACATGAGAATTTATCATAACTACGAATATTATCTTCTTGTGGTAGAAAAGGTATTTCATGAACTTAGACGGAGGGTGAGTATAAAGATCTTTCAATAAGAACAGTGCAGCCACCAATCTTTCATAATATTTAAAAGTATTGCAAACTCTCAATAGCGTAATTCTATGGGATTTAGTGTAAAAAAATGGCAACCGTTAAATTGTGAAATTACTTTTAGAAAGTCATATTAGCTACTGTCGGATACTTTTCGGCACATGTAATTGATTAAGTTGATTTTAGTTATAATTACAAAATATCTAGGACTTATTCTCAATGGATAAAAATGGCTGACAAGATATTATACGTATAGATACGATTTGCATAGTGTTACGATATCTAACATCATCTCCCGAGCCTTTTCCCAACAATGTTGGGGCTGGCTTCCAGTATCACCGGACGCAGTTGAGCACCAGTGTTTTACAAGGAGCAACTGCCTATCTGACCTCCTCAACATAGTTACACTGGCATATCCATTCCTGTCTAAATAATTTTACCCAAGACAAAAATTAATCCCTCTCATCACTCAAATCCTTCGCCGCTACAACCCCTATTATTAAAACGACAAAAACCCAGACTTCAACCTAGCAGAAAAATGCAAAAATTTCACGCGAATATCAATTATTATTAGAGTGCTGCTATGGAAATTTTACACGATTACACAATTATTACAAAATTAATCCCTCTCATCACTCAAAGCCATCGCCACTACTGTAACACTATCATTAAAACGACAAAAACCAAGTCTTCAAACTATCAGAAAAATGCAAAAATTTCACGCAAATATCAATTATAGTGCTGCTATGGAAATTACCACGAAAAGAATAATTTCTCGGCGTATCGGCACGAGTAATGGCGATGCATGGAACCGTGGTAATAAATGATAATCGGGCCCTGAGGACGATTTGTGTACATCGACCTATGTACACTGGATGTGGTTAGTACATGTACTGATAGTAATGACATAGGTAAATGTATTGTATGATAGTTTGTGGTTTTGTTTTGTGATGGTTTTTGGTCATTTTAACCGGGTGCGTTATCGATTAGAGGTAATGTTATTTAGTTTTAGAAGTAGGTAATGTGTACTGAATGCATTATATACCTAAATGGTACTGTCATAACATAGATAAAATAACAGTATCATTTAGTTCCACATGCATTTAAAACAAATATGATAAAACAAGGTACGAATATTTTTTTCAAGCTAATATTTGAGCAAGATATTTACACAGTCCTGATATTAATAATCCCATGTTCTATAATGTCTAAACAAATAAAGATACTCAGACTTATTGACAGATAGCCGGTATTGACATTAATTTTATAGCAGCATATTTTCTTTTTCAGTGCAAACAGTGTGCACATTAAATAAAGAATTTATCAAACAATATTTACTTACTTCTTACCCTGCATTTCTATAATTTTTTTCAACCGTTTAACGTTTTCATTTTCAATTTTCGCGTATTCTTCGTTGGTGTATACTATTGACAAAAACACACAAGTATTTCGATATTTTATGAACGATTTGAGTTTCCACTTCAAATACTATTGCATTTCCGTCGTCATTCCTTTGACCTTACCACATCCAGTTCCCCTACACCCCTGTACCCCGTTGTCACGCGCTCATGTCAGTCAGATAGCCGAGATGGTCAGTCAGTGCACACCTCAGGGCTTTGTGCCATTACGCTATTACTATCGACCACCATGCATACTAGGCAAATTATACAGCTTCAGCTTTCATTTAAGTTCTTTGTTTTATGGAGTGTGTTTGGGGTAGGATGTATAAAGTAATGTGTCCTATTGTGGTCCTATTACGAACAAACCGAATTTGCAGAATGATACGACATAAAATATGATGATGCTAGGAATAGGCTGCGGCATGGCATAGCATGCCTTACTAATGTGAACCTGATGTTCATTCATAAACGAAAGCAAGGTGTTTTTAGGAAACCCACTGAATTATCTTTATAATGAAATGTTCTAGACGTAAAGACTCCAAAGAGGTATCTACCTATGTCAGTTGACGCGGAAAATATAATAATATATCACAGTGGGTACTGTATTCTGGCAATATAACATAGTACAATTAATATCGATATTCATCCATTCGATTCATTTCATAACCCATCAAATCCTGCCATTATTTCCAAAACAAATGACAAATCGAATACAGAATCGATTGGCCATTCTCGCCACATAATCGAATCATATAATAGCGTCAAACAGTGATTAGTATTGTACAAGTGAGCATGCATCGGTGTATGACAAATGGATGTTCATCACGGAGTAAGGAAAGAGCGGAGATGCCATAATGCAGGTAGATCAGGCGTCTTCTTCTAGGTCAAATTCGTACGGTGGTCATGACCAAAACGATCAGTTGCGAGTGAACTAACGAGGCGTTTGGGTAATTTGAGCCATCTGTCCACGATTTTTGGTATTACAAAAAATCGGTTGGGTCCAAATAACGCGAATAAGGGCGAAGACAGTAACGTTCCTCGTCCCAGGCAGACCGGCATTTTAGCGCGTTATTTTCTTAGGAGATTTTCCGATATGGCACCTCCGCTAGTCATTTTGTTGTCCATGACGTTCATACACCGGACAGGCAGACGTTGGATGTTAATAATAAATTGCGCTGAAACCAACTAATGTTCGTTGCATGTATGGATGCAAGTTATGAGCGACAAGCCTGTATGGTTGAGTAGTGACGGGTGTAAATATAGTGCAGTATATCGTGGGTGGTTTGTGTACTTGTACTATAATAATGGCAGAGTATTTATGTAACAGCTATCTTTCTGTACGTTTGGTTTAAAATGTCGTATTGGGACCGTAAAAGTAATTTTTACTTCTACAAAAATGAATTCTCACCGTACCTATTACATAGGTAGTTGTGATGAATATTCAATTTAACTTCTAAGAAACTGACAGAGCAATAGTTTAAGCATTTGTGGTATACCTAGAAGTCTGTTTGAAGTGAAAAACACCCTGTTCTTGAACGATCATCGCATACAGATAGATAGATGATAAAACATTTAGTCAGCACAAACAAAAAGACGCAAAGATACACAATAAGAAATAACAGAAAAACAATAGTTAGGTATAAGGATAGTAAAGCACGCCTTACGACCTTGTTTCGTCATAATTTCATGTAAATTGCTGACTCTTTCCATTGTACCACGCCCCCTTATCTGCAGCTAATCGTATAACAGAATTAACTTTGAACGGAATGTTAATTTATGCACATATAATTAAATAACAATGCTTTACTGTTTGTCCATCGAAGAGTATAAATTTTACCGAGATTATCCTGCCTTGTATACGGTTATATTAATAAACTGTCTAGATGTTTATCAGGACTTTAGTTTAGGATCTTAACTCGATGTTTGTGACATTTTGTTTGTGAGAAATTGCAAATTTTGTAGAATACACCTATGAGAGAAGATACAGAGGTGTATATTAATGCAGTACTATCTAAAGATGAGTAGGTACATATTATCAAAAGTCATCATCATCATCATCATCATCAGCCTATCGCAGTCCACTGCTGGACATAGGCCTCTCCAAGTGCACGCCACTGAGATCTATCAAAAGTAGTTAATATTAATTTAAGCGATACAACTTGGGGTAAAATATGTATAAGTATGTTCAACTCTGTATGACATGTGATATTCTTTGGAGCATTTATAATATGAATTGTGCCTTACAAATAGGACATACTTACATATCATCGAAAGACACGAAAATTTCGCAACAACAACACCATATGGATTGCAACCAGTGAATCGCCTACGATGCTATTAAGTAATCATTTTCCCTCAATTAATTCCGACTCGCGTGGGAAGGTACACGATTGGAGGCAGTTTTTCTTACCAGATCTGCATGATAATGAGGAAATATTTATAGCATAAATACTGTGAGATTGCACATTGAAGTAACGATAGGAATTATTGGCGATATTTCATCGTTATAGATAGAGTGGTATTTGAAACATGTTACTGTGGTGGAAAGACAGAGTAGCCCTAATGTTGTCAACTGTTTGGATTTTTCTCATTTTATTGGGAGAGATGGGAATTTCAGGGCACGAGGCGTTTACGTGATGAGTAAAAAAATATTTGAAACATAAGTGTTTATTTTATGATACTGTGGTGGTAGAAGTACCTAGTTTGTTAACCATTTATTTTATTTTAAATATTTTTAAACTATGCGTCTTAGTAATATTTTAGCGTTTTTCCTGCCTGAATCAGCAGGACACAATTTACACTGAATTCTTTTTATCGATTTAATCGATATCAATATCACCTTAACATGATGTTAACAGGAAAACCTGTTGATATATTTACGATATGATAATCTTAGCTGCACATGGACAAGATTGCAAAGATGCAACCCATCAGATACGAGATAAATATATTATTTTTAGCTATTGTTTTTGCCTTGTTTTCTCTATATTCCAAAAGCAGTGGAGTTGATTTACAAAAGTATTTTGTTGGGAAAACAACATGTAGTCTTTCGCTATGTAGGCCACACATCTTGTACAGTAGCTTTTGCGTGTCCGAAGTTGGCTACTTACAAAACCAAAATGCGCGAAATGTTCAGGTTAGCAAAGTTAAATGACAAGACCCGCAATATGGAGTACCCATGTGTCTTTAAGCCTTGTGCTAAATTTTTACGACCTTAGTTCATCCGACACGAGCTAAAGAAGACCTTTTAAGTCAAAGACCACAAATTACCATAGACAAATGGCGGCCATACTTATTCAGGTTATAGATTCAAATAGATTGTGTTATCTGCAACGCCTTGTATGGAACACTATTCCGATGACCAGACCTACTGGATAATTAATTGAATAATTAATTTGTAGGCGCCGTTTAGAGTGTTTAGATTCGACGATAGTAGTATAGTCTGATTTGGAAATACGTCGTTTTTATTTACAGGTCAATTAACACTTTTTATTATTGATTTAATGAAGTGTCAAATACATGTTTCTATTTCAATAATAAGTTATAAATAAACGGCGCCATACAAGAAACATAACACCAGATAAAAGTCAACATTCCCGTCCACTTACAAGTACTTCACAAACAAATTACCACCATACGTCTTCTGGATCAAAAATAAAAGCCAACAAATCTTCACCAGGAAGTAGCATCGTGACAAGAAGGACAATTTCAGTAAGATGCGCTCGCGCACCGCGGTGAAACAAACGAGGACTCGGTAACGCCGCGAGCGCACAATGCATTGCTCGACAGAACTACTATCGGATAGGTACTCACTCGAATTGTTTATTGCGTGCCTACTTTTGGTGCTGTTGTCGCTTTGTGGGGAAGATGAATTGGTTTACATGATGGGTGAACAGTAATTTGGAGTTCTCATGACCTTAAGACTCTAAATTGAAAAGCCTGGACATACATTCTGTATCGATATTGATAGAAAGAGATGCCTGTGAAGAGGGATGTATCTAGGTATGAATGCCTGAGCGAATAATCAACAATTTTAACCAGCAAGCTACTCTTCAGCTCGCTTATTAATTAAACTTACAAAATTAACTGTCATTTGCACAATGATACTCTTAAACCCACAAACATGTTTCCTATCTATGTAGTTCACAGTTTACATAATGAGCATTTCCTAATAACGTTGTTTGTTAACATCACAGGCTAATTAAAGTACAACACTTTAATTAATTAACTGACAAAGGGGGACTTGAATGAGTAATTTTCAAGTTGCATCTTGGATTTCTCGGAACGAGATTTCAAAGGACATTTCAAAGAAACCTCACTATTCTTGGTAAAGACACTGCAATTGAATATATCTATAGTTTGTGTAGAACTTGACAACTTTTACAACGTTAATTAAAATAAAGTGATAAAAGATCGAATAAATGATACCGTATAGTCCTGTTGTAACTTCGGATTGTTTAAGTGGTTATTTGATATGATTTATTATTAGACGAAGTTCGAGAAATATAACTTTATTATTGTTTCTTGACACCTTTATCTTTGGAGAGTTTCGTAACAAAGTTTTATTAGAATTTGCAGATTTATTTTCTAGAGAACGGCTGTTTTCATTCCTGTGGCTTTTTTAGGTGTCGGTGGAACTAGTGATAGCTTCAACAAAGGCACTAAACGTGGTGACACTGTAAATTACAGGTGGTACAGAGTTAACGAAAAAATAATGACAGTAGAAGATTGTAAGTGAATGTACGTACAATATTCAAAAAGGGACACTTTTTGAACATTTATATCTCTCAAGAAGTTTTCTATCTAATACTGAAGGTTACGATTGTTTATTTTGATACCGACCTCTTCTCACCTCTATCCTTTTTGGGCACTACAAGATAAATATAGGTAGACTATTCTTGTATTGCGTGAGAATCGAGTGAGATGATAATAGTGATGCACTGGTCGTGATGTGTCCTTAGATTAGTCGTGATTTGTGAGCTGTGCCCACTGGGCGCCCGACTGAACTTCAAACGTCCAACATATAAAAATATTATAGGTACTCATACAGGGCTAGGAGTAATCACGAATGGAAATCGCTTGAGTAGACATCGGTTTGTTGAATCTTGATCTATATAAGAATAAGGATATAATTTGGTAAAATAACGATAACAGTTAGGAAAATACTGTTCGAATATAAAATATCGACATCGAAGCCATAGGGTCGGGTGTGTCCTCAGATATTCTCTAGCTCGTTAATGTAGAATAGATAGCAATACACGAGATACGGGACACCTTTTACTTACGGTATTGATCAGTCTCTATTACGGGTGCTAACACAAATGTTTTACAATTACAACATGTTTAAATATGATATCCGACGATTATTCTGAATCTGATCTCGAGAAATATGAATGCAAATCCGTAGTTACATTCGGTTTATTTACTAATTATATTTTATATTTTTATTTGAACGTTACTTATTCTGAAGGGCCTAGGCCTTCTGAAGGGAATAGGCTTAACATCTAGATATCTACTAAGGCAGCATGTACTTTCTAAGTATATCTTAGACACCATTGACTGTGTTTCGGATGGCACGTTAAACTGTAGGTCCCGGCTGTCATGTATTTGAGTCATCCTTGGCAGTCGTTACGGGTAGTCAGAAGCCAGTAAGTCTGACACCAGTCTAACCAAGGGGTATCGGGTTGCCCGGGTAACTGGGTTGAGGAGGTCAGATAGGCAGTTGCTTCTTGTAAAGCACTGGTACTCAGCTGAATCCGGTTAGACTGGAAGCCGACCCCAACATGATTGGGAAAAAGGCTCGGAGGATGATGATCTACTAAGCCAGCAATCTCCATAGGAGCTTGGGTAATCTGTACCATACAGGCAGGTACTTAAGTTGCGTATGTTACCAAGTAGGACAGTCTCGCAACAGCTGATTTCTATTGTTTTTTCATCTGCAAGCTTGTGCGTTGGGACTTGTATTTCTATAGACGGATGCATGACGAAAATCTGTGGGATATCAACGAATGTTGCAGTTGCTGTCGTTATTACCTAGTTGTGATTTATTTGATTTAGGTTTTGTAGTGTGTGTTGAGAATCTTTTTATAAGTAATTGTGAAAATGTTGAGTGAATTCTTTCAAAGATATGGTAAGAGAAAAAGGAAAATTTTACTGGTCCTGCTGGGTTGGCCAAGATGTCTTTATACCGAATCTTACATATAAAATGCATATTCAAATTATGGCAATTATATTTGAAATTACTTTATGAACAAGAGATTTTTCAAAATAATTCTATTTATGTTTCACGTATGCAGCAAAAGAGAGTACGTACGTAGAAATTCCGCCATTTCAATTACAACAAACTCTGTTATCTTAACTTTCAATTCGTTTATAGTTTACACAGTAACAACAGTGTTAGTGATAGCATCGTCACGGGCGCTCGTCACATGGCCGATCGACGGATACTGGCAATTATTTCATTAGGCCCCATTAATGCAGCCCGGTGGTGCAATTAACTAAATTATATGGGATAACTTTCTCCTTGAGTTTGTTTAAACATGTTTTTGATACGGGTATGGGATGCATAGAGGGGATTTTTATGTTTTTAGTGATTAAGATAGTAAAATGTCTGCCCATTATACTATTATACCATGTAGGTAAATGTCCTTTTTGTAGAAAATCAAGACACAACATGATTTTATTCTGTTATTATTCTGCGTAGCCTCTTCCCAACTATATTGGAGACGTTAGGTTCGGCTTCCAGTCTAACTGGATGTAGCTGAGTATCAGTGTTTTTTAAAGGAGCGGCTACCTATCTGACCTCCTCAACCCAGTTACCCGTGCAAATCCAAATTTCCGTTGGTAAGACTGTCACTATTTTTGTAATTATGGATATGATAATATTCTTCATAAAAACGTGACTAGCCAGCATCATGTTAATTTAATAGATCACGCCATATGTTTTTAAATGTTAGAACACCTATTTAAACAACTATTCCGTCTACTTACATAGACAATTTAGATAAAGGAACAAACAATTTTAGAATGTTTGTACAACGATTAGAGGGCCCCATTTTTTGTGTATTGTTATCATAGCATATGTGTTGACTACAAATTAAAAGATAGGAAAAAAACCGAATAGGCTCTACAAAGCCATTTACTGAAACAAAAAAAGTAGCATTAACAACGAATGACATAATACAGAGAAGATAATACCCAATATTTGTTGTCCCATTAATTCAGTACCAAATAAAATATTGCCACATAACTCTTGGCTATCACTTCTTCACCTCCAGACTCGTCCAGTGGAGTACGACCATGGAGGAAGGAGATATGACCGAAGATGCCGTAAGGAAGGTAGGTCAGGCGCCTTCTTGTAGGTCAAGCAAGGTACGGTAAGTATGATCAGTTGCTAGAATTAACGAGGCGTTTGTGTGTCTTTGCAAATCAAAACCAAACTGTCAAAGATTGGTGTTGATTGATTGGTAATCTTATTTTGGAAATAATGGATGGGTTCCATAGAAGGCGTGTAAGGGAGGCGCTAGTATCGTTCCTCGTCGTCCGAACACCTGCATTTTGGTGCGCTACTTTCTTAGGAGATTTTGCGTTATGACATCTCCGCTCTTCATTTTGTTCTCCATGGATACAAACGGACACACGTACAGACAAACATGAGCAAATACAAAGAGCATTCCAAGAGACATCTTGGAGAATCGCCAAATGACAAATATGCCGAGATTGCGGACATATCTACATAAGCCTGTGATATACGTTTTATTTGGTATGGTAATAACTGCTCTTGTGTGATATTGCTTTATTTTACAAAAAATATTTATTGAGAAATTGGTTTTGGTTATTTATTGTTATGTAGGAGCTACTAAATGGATCGGAGAAATTATTCTACATTTTAGCATTGGCTGAGCTGAGTGCGTTTAAAATATGGATTGGTTAGTTCTTATCAAAGCTAGGGACACCTTTTTACAAGTTTCAGCATAACGATGAATGCAGAATAAGACGACATAAAGAAGAAAATATGAAAAGGGCCTGAAGTTCGTTAGTGTCAAGTTAGACGCACGAATGTGGATGAAGCAAAAAATAAAATAAAGGTATGACATAACAACACAAACAGACTTACCATTATTTCTACAAAAACCATTAAAAATAGATCCACCATAAAACCCACTGCACTTAATATTCATTATTTGCAAAGGTCTCGTAAATCCTGAATAACAACACTAGGAACTAAATCAAAGGACGTTACAAGGCACTTGTTAGCCAACTTGCCATCTCAGGAGTCGATGTGTGGTGAGAGTACCAGTTAATGGCTCTGTCAACACGAAATTTATGTCTATATTGTGTGCCCGCAATAAATAACTTGCTCGTACTATATTAAAAACATAAACATAAACATTGGTTTCTGACACTTACGCGAATATTAGACATTTAAATAAAACTACTTTTACGGATTTTATCGCGTTATATTAATATTATTTAATCCCGACGTTTCGGATCCTTTACAGCATCCATGGTCACGGGCAGACTAAGGTGTTGGTCGTCTTGATATATTAGTTACAAACAGCTACCCTACATTTTGTTGATTATTATTGACAATCCGATTCACGCAAAACGAGCTCACTGTATCCATAGGTCGAGCAGTTGTAGGCTTGGATTTTGATTTAATAGTTTCTATGATGGGATTCCAAGCAGGTGGTATGCACCAGCCATCTTCTCTATTGAAATTTGGATGTTTTTTAATTTCAATAGCCTCGCGAATCATCCTAGGTAGGAATCGGTTTTCTCTTGCAAGGACTTGTGGTTTATCAAATCTGATGTAATGCTGGGCCTTGTCTAGTGTACCTATACCTAGTTCCTAGCTGCGCAAAACCACCAAAGCTGTATGGGCTACCGAAGATACACAAACCTAATGCTCCGCTACGACCAATAGTCAGCCAAATCGACTCACCAACCTACAGATTGGCTCAACATCTGGCTAAAGTACTTTCACCATTGAGAGGAAACACAGCAGCATATGTAAAGGACTCGTACCATTTTGTCAGTGAAATAAAACACCTACAACTAGCTGACAATGAAACTATGGTCAGTTTTGATGTTCAGTCATTGTTTACATGCTTACCTGTTGAAGACTGCATCAAGATTGTGTCTAAGAAACTAGCAGAGAATAACATGCCTACTGAATATGCTGAACTGTTAAAACATTGCCTAACATCTGGCTATTTACTGTGGAATAATCACTTCTACACGCAAGTGGATGGTGTAGCAATGGGCTCCCCAGTATCTCCCATTGTTGCTGATATCTTCATGGAGGATTTTGAGGAGCGAGCCCTGCAATCTGCACCCGTAACACCCAAATTCTACAAGCGGTACGTAGATGATACTTTCACAATACTACCATCTGACAAAGTCACAGCATTTTTAAATCATCTTAACTCCATAAACCCCAAAATTCAATTCACTATGGAGTCAGAGGCAAACAACTCCTTAGCTTTCTTAGATGTTTTGGTTATCCGTAACCCTAATAACACCTTGAGTCACACTGTGTATCGGAAGAAAACCCATACAGACAAATACCTTCATGGTGAGTCCCACCACCACCCAACACAGTTATCTACCGTTGGTAAATCATTGTTTCAGAGAGCACGTGGGATCTGCGATGAACAACACCTGGGTGCTGAGCTTCAACATGTCAAGCAAGTACTGCACGACAACAAGCTCCGAGTACCGCGCCCTCGTCGCAGAACCCGCGTGAAACCAGCCACAGTTGAGCGTCTACCTGCTGTTCTTCCATACATAAGAGGAGTCACAGACAAGATTGGCTACATCTTGAAGCGAGCTTCAATCAAAACCTACTTCAAGCCGCTGAAGAAGATCAGTCAATTCTTACCACCTGTCAAGTGTCACATACCTCTACAAGATGCGGGTGTATACAAGCTTGAATGTGATTGTGGGCTCTCTTACATAGGCCAAACTAAAAGAAGCATAGGGACCCGCGTAAAAGAACACATCGCCGATGTCAAACACCGCCGTTCCAGACAGTCAGCAGTTTGTGAACACACACTAGACAAGGCCCAGCATTACATCAGATTTGATAAACCACAAGTCCTTGCAAGAGAAAACCGATTCCTACCTAGGATGATTCGCGAGGCTATTGAAATTAAAAAACATCCAAATTTCAATAGAGAAGATGGCTGGTGCATACCACCTGCTTGGAATCCCATCATAGAAACTATTAAATCAAAATCCAAGCCTACAACTGCTCGACCTATGGATACAGTGAGCTCGTTTTGCGTGAATCGGATTGTCAATAATAATCAACAAAATGTAGGGTAGCTGTTTGTAACTAATATATCAAGACGACCAACACCTTAGTCTGCCCGTGACCATGGATGCTGTAAAGGATCCGAAACGTCGGGATTAAATAATATTAATATAACGCGATAAAATCCGTAAAAGTAGTTTTATTTAAATAAACATTGGTATTTCTCGTGGTTTCACTCTCATTCCTTGGAACTACTATCTGTTCGTGTGTTCTTCTGACATTGGGCTGTATTCCTGCCAAGTTTCACCATGAAGCAATTACTTACCGCACAATGATAAAAAAATGCATGCGTGTTACTCTGATGTATAGGCTATTTTACTGATAAGTTTCATCAAAATCGATTCAGTAGTTTTTGCGTGAAAGAGGAACAAACATACAGACAAACATACATCGTGGTTAAGATATCTGTAGGAATGTGAGCAAACAATAAATAACTTGTCGGTACTATATTATTATTATGTTGTAAATCAAATTGTAATTGGCTGTCCTGAAATCTTTGTTAGAGTAAATATGCAGTAGAACGAGGGTACTGTTTTATTGTTTTGTCTTTGGAGTTAAATGGAAAAGGTTTTAATGGGGTTTCGATTTCTATTGCCAATGAAATTGAGTTTTGTACCTGTTGTCTGTAATATATTGTGTTGTTACATATTACGTCCCTAAAATGAGAGGCATATAGCTTCAGCATTATCTCATCATCTGCCTAGCCCTTTCCCAACTATCTACTATATTGAGGTCGGCAGCCGTCGGCTTCCAGTCTTCGGACGTAGTTGAGTACAAACGTTTTACAAGAAGCGACTGCCTATCTGACCTGAGGCATACAGCCTCATATCACTATTGTTTATTTTGAAACATAAAAACTGACTTCTAAAACAGTAAACAAACAATCACAGTGCATTCACGGTACAAATATTAATAACTCACAGTTGAGTAACAATGACACATTAGCTGCTTCTCTTATTAATTCCCATAGCTCATACTTTCCATTTTACATAACACAGAACAAAGCTTTTCAACAAGTTTCGAAGCGAGTTCAAAACGTGAAATATTAAAACTAGTTCACCTGACCTGAGAGAAAAGTTTTTGTGGGAACCACCGGCAATTTCATATAAATGTGGGATAGTGCGACTGTCAGTTGAGAAATTTACTTTTTGTTGAAAAATAGGCAATTTTGCACGTGTTACATATTTTGTTGTGGAACCCAATTTCTGCAATATTTTTTGGTGAAATTAGTTTGCAGTGAATTGGATGGATAACGAGGTTTTCATTTGTTTTTCTGACTAAACTCAGTTTAGGTTGTTTTAAACATTTTATATCTGTATACCGAATACCTACCCTAATGCCCGAGTAACTGGGTTGAGGAGGTCAGATAAGCATTCGCTCCTTGTAAAACACTGGTACTCATCTGCATCCAGTTAGACTGAAAGCCCAACATAGTTAGGAAAAAGCCTGGGGAGATGATACCTAATACCTACTAATGCTTCTATAGGTATAACTACGTTGATAGTTGATACAGAAACAAGCGTTCGCATTGCCAACATCCTTTAATTTAGTTCGTTCGTTCGCATGGGACGCGAATACCCCAGCGGATGGCGGATGTAGTGGCATACTCCGCCTCGTTCACAAATTGGGTGTCAAAATATTTGGATAAGATAATGTTCACAATTTTGATAAAGGACTGTTGTAATGTTGTAATTTGGTAGTTTATTGTTGTTTGTTTTCGATTAGATTGTAGTGATAAATCGTTTTGTTTTAGGTGACCTAATTTTATTACAAGCTTATTTGTTAAAGAATAAGTTACCCATTAATGTTACGAAGTAACTACCTATTATAGGAGTCTGTGCCACTGCTTTGTGGTAAGGTAAACTTTTTCTAAAACTAGATATGTCGTAGGTAGGGTAAATGTACCAACTTTTATCTTTACCTCTTCAAAGAAAATCGTAAAACATGTGGATGTTATTTTATTACTTTTTTTACGCAGGTTAATATAGTATTCTTTATAGTGCCGCCTATAATCCGGAATATTATTTTATAACGGCATAATTTACTACCTATAAAGTAGCGCGTTTTTATCATTTAATTATATTATAATAGATGCGTAAAACTGCGTAAGTGTAATAAACTAGAGACTACTGATAGTAGCCGTTTTATTTGGACAATATCTTATCAGGGGACAAAATATGTGACCTTATTATTATTAATATCATTTAAACGGAGCGTGCACACATTTTTAATTAAACATTTACTATTTAAATAGGAACTTTTATTCCAGTATAGTTCTACAGTTTCTTTGCCAAGGTTCGTTCGCCAATAACAATCGATATTCAGGCGAGTAATCGATTTGATATAAAGTTTTATTTGGCGCCGGGATATCTCGGTAGTGGAATCTATCGGGCGTTATCGATTCCCGGCATCGGTACAGGCGGCATCTAGCGGGCATTGGCGTGAATCAGATGGAGTGCGTCTTTCCATTACTGAACAATCGTTATAGATAACCGAGAATCGAGTACCGAGTACCGAGATCCGAGTACGGTTCGCTGTCGGCCTGCATTACTTACCGTGATAAACTAACTTAGTTGCTGAAGCACAACTTTGTCTATAGCAATTCTGAAAGGACAGCGATTAATCAATCTTATAAACGGCTTTATATTTTCTTAGCAGACAAATGGTCCAGAAAAGCAATGGTTTAAACATTTTGTTGAAGTCATAAATCTGTCATTGAGGTTGATTTTTGAGACAAGTTAAATCTAATTTGTTGTTATTTTATGTTTATTTGTGTATTTGCATTTATTATGGCTTATTAAATATTCTCTAGATATTTAACTAGGTCAAATTCTAGAACATGTTCTTATGAAATACTTATCCCTTACTTATCATGTTAAGGAAATAGAAAATTGCATAGCAGTAAATTGTTCAACCGTCTAAATATTATCAAAATTAATAAAATATCAAACCAATAAACAAAAGAGACCCATCACACATGATTGATTTAACAAAAATAAAGTGCAAACAAGCCAAAATTATTACATAGACGTATCAAGTAATGTTCGTTGGCAATCATATTACTGAACTCGTGAAAACTGCGGATCGGAATGAAATAATAATTGAATGACTTTTATTCAGAAAACATGGCGATATGAACGATTTATTTGCGTATCTTCCGATATTATTTGAACATGAAATTGTAATTTTCATGTTCTGTACTGCCTTGTGACTACTGTTTGAGTTTTAACAATATTTCAGTTATTAGCGGTGGTTTTTAATGATTACATTTGTATTTATTTACTTTTAGGAATGTTTCCCTATGTGCATTGTTTATGCTTAATATTTGTATGGTGGTTGTTACTGCGACGATGTATAAGTCCTTCCTCAGCGTGAGGGAGTGTCAGACTCTTATTTACTAAAACTCATCATGTTCTTTCTTAAGCCCTTTATCTATCAGAGCCGCGGTAACGCTTCCCAACAATCCTGCACCCCTTATTACATTTGATCTTATAAAAATATGGTTGGCTTTATTGACTACTGATAGTGATTTCAGAATAATGAGTTAAATAAATTACTTTTTACTATAGTCAATTTGATGATATCAAATTACAAGATAAGATTGGTTACTAACAATACCTGTTCGCACGTAATTATTGCAAATTGTGATCCCTTGAACTTTTGAACCACCATATGACATGCTATAATTTCGTGTCAAAGTAAGTACATTTGGCAAATTGAACTTTAGTAGTCTAAATTAGAGTTCAGATTGGTTTACGAACAATGTAGATACTGTACTCTTTAATTTAGAATGCACAATATGTTTGATATAAAGATCAGGTCTCATTACTCCACTGACCAACATGTTGCGAAGTCGATAATCATATGCTCGAGCGTTCGCCAATATTGGTTAGCATCTTACCTTGAGCCAACAATCCTATTGTTTGGTCCAATATTCGATACAACAAATGCAAAATACCCAGCTTATCTAGCAATAGAAGCTGTGAAAGCTATGGGTAATATTTTATTAAAAAAAAAAAACTGAAAAGTAAACTGAATTTAATTTCTGAACTCATTAAAACGGCTCGAGAATTAGAGTAGAGCAGAAAAATCCAATCAAGAAATTGCATTATCAATCCAATAGTTTGTCCAAACATTTGATCAAATACGAAGTACAATCTACCGGAGAGGCTAGATTGCATAAGCCAAGTAAGTAATAGTAGGTAAGTAGGTACGAAACTTCTCTTGGGTAATCCGATCTCGTTTAATCATAAGCCTGCACTTGTAATCGATTCGGATACATATTGGTTACATTTTATTTCTTGTCACTTGATGTACTAATATGTAATCGTTGAGAACAAAACTAGCAGAGATGTCATAACGCAAAATGACCTAAGAAAGTAGGACGCCAAAATGCGGGTACGGTGGACGAGAAACGCTACCAGGTCCGCCCTATTTTCAAAATAAAATCACCAATCAATGAAAACCAATCTGTCAAAGATTTGAAAAGGAGCCCGAACGTCTCGTTAGTTCCAGTAACTGATCACGCCTACTGTACGTTGCTTGACCTGCAAGAAGGCGCCCGACCTACCATCTTTATGGCATCTCCACTATCTTACCTTCCTCCGTGAACAAAAATGGATCTTGTTATATTTTTCTAAAGCTTGTTTTTCTTTCGATAAAACAGGTTTGCATGTGTGACCGAAAACTGGTGCATTCACCTTATGATTAGCGAGTGGCCTAAATACGATTATCGACAACTGGTAATTAACCATGTGCAAATATATTGTAAGAGAATTATTTTTAAATACATTTAATTAATCAGCGTGAAGATAAAATTATCGCTTTAATTTAAATTGTTCGCTAAAGCAATTAAAATGTAAGAAAAATACTATTCAATCATTTATTCACATACGATATTATGTTTGTTCTTTAAAAATATGGCTGAACTCTAAGCCCGCAACATGAAGGGCTCTACAGAACTCAAAAATATAAATCTTATTTCTGAATAGGACTTTGCGAATTGTGAGAATTTAGCCCAGCGCATTCATAGCACTTGGTTTTAATTCCAATAATTGAATTGCATGTCCGCATTCACAAAATAATTTAGCAAATCAGGTTTCAGTATAATTTATCACAATTTCATAGTGAACCTATTTAAAACCTATTCAACGACAATTTATGTTCAATAACACAGGTATGGCCGGTTCTAACGCTTAGAACAACTCACTCGTCATTCGTTTAATAAATAATTTTCAATTCCAATAATTCTCTTATTTACTTACTTAATCCCACTTTTAACAGGAAAGATTTACTTGCGACTTTGTATTTTAACCTTTGAGAAATAAGGTTCATTTTTGGTCAAAGATCGAATGTGTCTGGATCAATTTGGGACAGGTCTCTCAGTAAGCGATTTTGTCAATCTTTTCTGTTTGGCATTTTTATTGAGGTAGATACATTGTTGTTATAATAAAACAGGAATCTGTTTTTATTTATGTTACTGTACTGGTTACCATTTGTGGATGATAGACAAGAAACATACACAGTGCATTATTCTATCTTTGCGCTCTCGATGTCTTGCTGTGCATGAATTCATAAAATACCTCCTGCAGATCTGCCCTCAAAGGAAATAAACGATACATATTTATTTTCACTAAATACGGCTTCACTTTGTACATTTACAGTGCACAATTCTAATACTAATCGATTGGCTCGCGTTTGCTATGGCCGCTGTGTTTAGTAAAAAGCTTTTCAAGTTATAAATATGTGCAAAGCATGGATACCAATGACTTTATTTTATTAACTTTCCAAATATAGTAAAACTGTTTAAGGAAGTTCCACACTAGAGTTTATTTAAACCCTAAAATGTTGTAGTTTCTTAGCACGTAGAAATGTCATATTCAATTTCTGTAATGGGCAATATGTTAATATAGGTGAATCTTGCCCGCTAATGCAACCGCTTTCCGCTCACTATACAGCCTCACCTTAACATAATACAATTAAGTTACAATATTTGCGTTTGGCGCCGCTCCTCGTTAAATTGATTGGCTAGATATGTCATGGCGTCGGAGATACGAATCAGCAATCCAGACAAAATAGAGGAAGTGTACTGCTGTAAATAACTAAAGGAATTTAATAGGATTAAATGTCAATTTAGGATCTTAAATTCTAGTGTGTTTCTTCGTGTTTTGAAGATTGGTGTCAACGATAGAACAATTTTGCACTATTGTTTTTTCTTATTATTGTGTAATGTGAATAATTTCTTAATTTGTATATCTTTTTTTTTTGGTGGTTCATAGATATCTAAATTCAGTCTAACAAATTATGTTATTTGTAAGTAATGCTACCTACAGAGCTCTCTACTACTAGGGTACTAGGCGCACAGAAGTTACTAGGCGGTACATTTAAAGACAATACTTCGAACAATCGTTGTAAAATGAAGAAATGTAAACTCGCTAATGAAATATGGGGAACAAAAGCCCTTTCGCTTTCACCAGCTTTCTCTCAAGCTCTATGTTAATAGTTCATAATCATATGCAGCGGTATCGTTAGCTTTCGATCAGAGCATAACTTTATTACCAGCTGTTTATCTTCTTTGGGCCTGAACTTGTAGGTTTTAATGGGGTACATTCAGCTGTTGTTCATTTAAAGGTCCTGAAGAGGTTTGTGAAGATTTTATGGATGATCTTGTCTTATTTTTCTAACCAATTTAAGCCTATTTAATTAAGGTATGTGTACCGTCAGTTAGCAGTTTTTTAAAACAACTGCTTACTTTGAAAATTGAACGTGATAATTCATGCCAAACAGTGTTTTAAGGACATTTACGTTTATGTTGTCGGCCAATTTGGAACTTTTTCATTAAATTAATTTCACATGCATTTCTGAGCTTCTAAGATACTCGTATCTTTACAATGACGTAAATAATTTGGAAATATCCCAATTTAAATTAAACGCTCCAAATTCGATCGCTTAGTAACTCAATTCAAATACCGCAAGGTTAACAAGTTTCTACTGAGAACAAGAACTTATTGCAATAAAAACGTTAAAATACAAGATTAGGTATAATGTATGTCAATAGAAAAACTGAAGCAATTAAAGAGTGCTAAATTACGATAATTACTTTACGTCATTTAAATAGCGACCTGAATTGGTCACGATTTTAATTATATTAGTCTCGAACACTAGAGATAAGATCTAGACTAGACCGTGGAAAGGTGCCTGTAATCCGGTCTGGGTTTGAACATCTAGTTGAATTTTTGTAATACTGTCTTCATTTGTTTTTAGTTTTAAAGCCAAAGGTTTTTATTGGAAATTGCATAGAGTTGTTATGTTGAAAGTTAGTTGCATGTTTTCAAAAAGTTGGTCCCGTTGACAAGGATCGATTCTTTCATATATCATGATCAGTTTATATCAGTGAATCAGCTTAAGTGCATCCTTGCCTGAATTTGAAAACATGGTGCGTAGCTTTATTATTTTACATTCTATGATTTTATTATGTTATCAAATCTTTGCACCTAACATATATTTCAACAGTGGTATTAATTTTATAGTACTTACCACCATTCATTAGATAACAGTGTAGAAATGTAATTTTGAATCACTAAATATTCACCATTATGTTAGATAAATTGTGAGCAATTTAGTGTTGGCTATTTGTCTATTCAATTATAACTTGGCTAACATGATAATTTCTGTTCTACCAATATAATATTTTGGCTAACCACAAACTCCTGTAGCTACTACTACAGGGAGATTTCCAAGGATTTTCATGTTACATATGAAATGCTTAAAAGAGGAGGATCTTGTAACAATACGCGCCGTGTCAAGCTTTCTGAATAAATCTCTTGATCCATCTGTCTTCAAGGTTCTCAAGACAGTGGTGTAGAAGACTGAACTACTAAAGGCTGCATGAATATCACTGAGTCGATATTTTACACTTGCTTCTTCTAGCGGTTTCACCCGCGTCACAACACAGAAAACAAGTGGTATTAATTTTGAAAATCTACCATGAACTATGCTAACTTTTTTTTACTTACGAACACATGTATTATGTCAAATCTAAAATGTGTCCAGTATCCAAATATTTTTCGCAGCCACCGTCATCTCTCAATTCGTTTTATTTGTAAAAAAGTGAGGTTGGAAATCCATCAACTTCTATTTTCTTACCACTTATATTTACACAATTTCATAATATTATTAAACATTGATAGAATATACAAGGAACTATTATTCCTTGTGGTTATTGACGGAAATTAAAAGAACGGTCGTGAGGCAAGCTTGCTGTACCGCAAGAGATTGTGTGTTAACTATCCGATTACGAGATGAAAACGAAAGGGTTACGGTGTATAAGCAAGTGAATTTCATCTTGCTGCGTCTGATTATTCTAGGCGCAAATCTATTCATATGTAGAGAGAGAAATAATACGTTCCAATAGGCATGATGACAAATTTTTAAATTCCTTTGTATGATGTAGGTATACGTCTATTTTATATGAAAAATTATTAATTTTAAGAAAATGCGAAGTTTTTTTATCAAATAATTGCATTTTTCTCTGTCCACTTTGAATCCGGCGCGAAAACGCTTGTCAGTGTCATGTCGTCACTTGTGACGTCACGACTGAAATTACAAGACGCAAGTAAACAACGCTCGTGCAATAATTAAGTTTTTTGTGTTATTAAATATGAATTCGAAAGTGCATAGGTGTTGTGGGGTCCCCCAGTGTAAGAACACATCCAAAACAACTCCTGATAAGTTATTTGTGTACGTTCCTCACAATAAAAAAATACGAAACAAGTGGCTTAAACTTGCAAGGCGAGATTCAAAAGCAATATTGCCCAGGGTACAACTTTATTTTTTTGTTTTATTTTTTGCGTTTCAGCTGTACGTAACTCACAGCGTCATCACCAAAGGATGGCCTGGAGGACCTAAAAGAAAAATCAATTTATAAATAAAGGGTAGAACCATGATAATAGATTTCATTAACATTTACACCTGATAACAAATACATTGTCAAAAGTAATTTTAAGGAATTATTTATAACTAAAATTGTTTTTAATTAAACTAATATTCTAACATAGAAGTTTTTTTAATTAAACTAATACACTTACATGGAAGTTTTTTTTAATTAAACTAGTATACTTACATGGAACTTTTAACATTTCTAAATTCAGCTGAACAAAAATCTTTATTTGATGCGAAAAACTCTCCCAGCATTATGATATCAATTCTAGGCAAATTAGCGCTGTTTGCCTTGATAAATCCGGGCTCCATAACTCGTGTTATAAACAATTAATTAATTAAAAACAAAGATTGCAGTGGAAGTTCACAATAACGAAATGTGACGTTCGCGCGCTTTCGCGCGAGTTGTTTTCAGAGATGACGTCACGAGCTCTGATTGGTGTTCAAGATATCATGGCGGATTGCCTTATTTCGTAATTTTATTTTATAAAAATACATATTAATCACATTATTAATAAAGAAAACAATGCGCGTTTTATATTCCAAGCTTCAAGTTTAATTTAATAAATATATTATTTTAATGATTTTTGATTACTGTCATCATGCCTATTGTACCAATTTATATAAAAAAATGTATTCTAAAATTGTAAAGCTGAAGTTTTCTTTTTGGTTGAATAAATTTAGTAACTGTAGGTCCAATTTGAAACATTCTATCAGTAACTGATAGCCTATTTATTGAAAGGTCAATACTTTTTTTCTTGCCATGGGAACTAGCTCCATCTGGACGGAGGTGAAATCCCGGGAAATAGCTAGTTAGTTATGTTGTTAAAGCAATAAATAAAACAAAAATTTGAAGTTTAATTTGTCAGTTACTGGGTGTAAAAGCTTTTTTACAACAAAAAGTGGTTTTGAGTGTCAGTCTTGTCCATCAATTAGGTTTCAACAAACGAGGTGTCAAGCGTGAGATGCGGAACTAAGCATCGTTCGTCGGAATATAAAGAATTTTCAGTTTTTCTAAGAAATGTTGAAGTTTTTTGCATTGAGTTTTATAAGCTCGTTGATTGCACCTCTTTATTGCAGCGTTTGAAGTAGTATTACATGTTTTTTTTGGAGTTGGAGTGTATTAAGGGGACTGAAGATGAAAACTGATAATTTATTAGGTACCTACGTTTGCAACTGAAGACTAAAATCAAAGACATTTGATTGGTATAATTGAGTTTTGAGTCGACATTCGTTTTTGGACGAGTGTAAAACAAGTCTGAGTTATACAAAAATTCATTACCTACGGAAAACACGATGATCTCAACAATGATAGTAAACCGAGGTACGAATCTGTTCCCTTTCTCTCGCAAACTTTTAATTATTTAGCTTATAAAACAAATGTTACCATTAACCGCGACCATTGACCTGCAAAGCTTATTTATTTTCGTTTATTTACTTAACTAAGCGTAGAGAGATAACTATATAACACGCCTCAATTCGGAATTTCCCTAATAAATATCATGGAAATTGGTCTAAAAATATATTTCTTTTACGGAGAACTTTTACAAATGTTTCGTTGGATTTATGTTATAACGAACCGATATTCTTCGCCGTGAAAGAGATCCCGGGCATTCCCGGGTATTTCCCCCGGGGAAATGGTTCAAAGGTTAATCAAGTGATGAAGTCTTCCTATAGTAGCTGTATCTAGTTGTAACTTCATCTTGCTGGATATTCAATTTTCTTGTATTTGTGGAAGCTGGATGAAATGCTCTCGTTACGGTAAGATTGCAATCGAGGGGTTGGTGACACAGCGGTTATCGTTTTTTCTTTTTTACCTGTTTTCTTATTTACAATACTTACACTGGTAAGCTGTAGAAGGAAATAATAATGGAACATACACTTTTTAATGTAAAATATGGAAAATTGTAATCGATTTGCCATTGAGAAAACTATGATTAGGCACATTTTCATTCACGATTTTTTGCTACAGGTTTAAAAAATTCCTTACGAATTTGTGACAATGAAGAAAAAACTCTCACTTATTAACCAAAATAACCACCACAAAAAGGATTACGTCACCACATAAACCCAACATCAGACCTACACTCAGTCCGGTATCTAGGGCCTAATCTCTATGACCTATTACACTGGTTGTATCATCAGGCTAGTAAAAGCGCTTTCTCCAACAAACTAGGTTTCTATGCTCCGTACAGCTCGCAATAATGTAGGTACTTTATATAATAATGTCTGGCCTTTGTATAATGACGGTCTATCATCAAATTGCTGTAGGTAAAAATTATTTGTAATTCCCGTGATTGTGGAACTAGGTTGTCTCGGGTCATTTGTTTCGATTCGAATTTGGTAGGTTTTCTTTTGTTTTTGAATTCTGTCAATGTTGAGTTTGTAGCGTTTAAAAAGCGATTGGCAAAGAATATAGGCAGTCTAACTAATCTAGTGTAAAAATTCTAAAGTTAATATCCCTCTGCGGTCCTATCGGGGCTGCGAGATTATTTGAAAGAGTTACCGCGGCCCTAGCACATAAAGGGCTTAAGAAGGAACATGGTGGGTTTTAGTCAGTAAAAGTCTGACACTCCCTCACACTGCATCAATATTAATATTCACTTTTGTCACTTTGTCAAGAAGTGCGAAGAAACCAGTGTTTAAATAAGATTGTGGTTTGTTAGTGTTAATTTAGTTTATTGTTACAATTAAAAGCTCCATCTACTCCAATTTAACGTAACCTCAGTAAGTAACATTTACACTATAAAGTCTCAATAAATCTATTTTAATGGCTTCGTCTTATAAAGACGCGTTCTAACAGCTTTATTACGAATGCTTTGTGAATCCGTGACCTTTCTCAGTTTAAAGAGACGTAATTACATTAGAGAATAGCCTAAAGAAAAACCAGTATTTATTTTAAAAGATACAAAAGAATATTATATACGCTAAAAAGTCTTGTATTATACATTAAAAACTACAAAAGAATATAATAAATGGTAAAATCGTTTTTTTTGTTCATGTAAAAAATCTTCTACTTTGGTAAATTAAATAAATTATTCAAGCAAAAGTAATTCATTAGGGTGCGTCCACATCTGGCGAATGCGCCGCGAATGCGCAGCACGCGAGCCGATCGCGAGCTGTCCGCGAGCTGCGCGCGTGCATTTTTGTTCGTGCGCCGCTTCTGCGCCGCCCGCGCGCAGCTCGCGCGCGACCTAAGCGCCGCACGCGAGCGGCGCGCAGGCGGCGCGCAACGTCTGCCATCTTCGATAGTACTGAGCCAATATACGGAACTGTAAGGGCGAGAACTGATTGCGCGCAGATCGCGCGCCGCTCGCGCGCTCTATACGAGCCTTGCGTGAGTTGCGCTAAAGAGGCGCACCGAACTATTGCAGTGACTGCACGCGCGCAGCTCGCGGACAGCTCGCGATCGGCTCGCGTGCTGCGCATTCGCGGCGCATTCGCCAGATGTGGACGCACCCTAAGATTTGATAAGAAACTCCCGATTAGCTAGCAAAAGTCGTAAATTATGAAAAGAATGTGTGTCTGTCTATCTATCTATAGGATAACAACCATGACAAAGTTGGGTCACTATAAGTTTTCAGTAGATAGGTCAATTGCTTGAAGGTAGGGATGTCAAAAAAATACAAATTCCTAATAATATTTCTCAATATGGAGAAGAATATTTTTTTGTTACATTTTCTAATTCAAGTAGGTCATGCTTTCAGCGAATGCTCTGCATTAACAGTTGCTCAAATTAGTTCACGTAAGATAGTTGCATGCTGGCTTGAAATATGGACATTCCCGCCCAATATGTCTTTCCCATAAACAGCAACGCAGAAAGTCACAGCTCAGAACTATGTCGCCATTATAAAATATACAATGTGCAGTCTAATCGATTGTTTGTATAACAAATTGGAGGTGTCGAATTTGTAATTCATAAGTGCCTGTAAATCCTACATGTAATAAATGATTTGACTTTTAACTTTGGTTATGTATGCAAATAGTAGTTGTTTTTCTCAGTTTTACCCGACTTACCGAAGAAACAAATCAAAAACGTTCTTATTTTAAATAGTGACTGACTGATTCATTGTATATACTTTGCAATGTTGCCTTTTATTTTAGAAAGAAAGAAATGAAGTGGAACCAACAGGGTACGTGCAAAACCGCGTAAAATATCTAGTGTTTGTTTGTTTATCAACAATCCTAAATTCAGATATGGGTTACGATTAACAGCACGTGGGCTTACTTAAAATAAACTTTAGCACCAAAGTTATAGCTATAGAAAATTATGATCCAATAATAAGGCAGTTATAGTTAAGTAATGTTAGCAGTTAACTGTTGGAGCTACTAATCGAGTTACAGTGTTAACTGGTAAATGGTTTAGTGTTTATACTGTAATCGAATTAGCGTTTTATGCACGCGGTAATTTTTAGAATTTTGAATGAGTTGCACGTTTATTTAGTTGTAGGACATAATTATATTTGTGCTAATGTTTTAGTGATAAAAATATGTATACTAATATAATACAGAGGATTTACTTTTTTTTTGTTTGTGTGTACCCTAAACTGGCTCCGAAACTATTGAACCGATTTGCAAAATTCTTTCACTGTTGGAAAGCTTCATTCTTCCTCAGTAGCATAGGCTACATTTTAGCTCGTTACGGGCAGTAGTTCTCACGGGACGCGGGTGAAACCGCGGCAGAATGGCAAGTGGTTTATAAAGGGAATTTTGCGGAAAATTCCCATATTTCCTTTTCAATAATTGAAATGTTTATAAAAGTGCCAAATTCGTGACGTGAACATGAAACGATGAAACATATCGTAACGTAATAATTAATTGCAAATTGTACCTGTGAAGTAATACAATTCAATTAATTCAATAATGATTTCCAATTCCTTCAATATTTTCCGTACTAACTCAACACTTCTTTTTCCTATTTCCCATGTCTTCATACATAGTTATTTTCTGATTATTTAGTACAAACAAATGAATTGTTAATTGACGGTCTGTTACGGTTATTGCGCTCAATTCCTGTGATAATTAGAGGATACCATATTTTTTTGTACCTAGTAGGACTATTGGTACCATGAGTTTGGAAGTTAAGGTCCTTGTTTGATAACCTGATTCCCTGCGGTTTCACTCGCATCCCGTGGGAACTACTGCCCCTACCGGGATAAAATATAGCTTATGTTACTCGGGAAGCGAGAGGTTCAATTCGGTTCAGTAGTTTCTGAGCTTTTAGGGTACAAACAAATAAATAATGTTTCCTCTCTAGGTATTGCATTAGTATAAACTATGGATATGGAAATGTTTTGAATTTAAGTAAATAATTTACAAGTCATGTACAGACTCGTGTGTGTATGGTATATAAATGTTCGGCATTAAAATCACAAAGGCTGAATACCGCGAAAAACTTAATTCAACTTGTCAAAAAGGTGTTCAGTATTGTGAACCTTTAAATAGGGTTCATACAAGTTCACGCATGTGGTTCATAAACTCGATTGTTTTGCGAACCGTTCCAAATTAAATTTGCATATAATTCTCAGTTGTTGTTGACGTAAGAAATTCTTTGCGTTGATGTGGCCGTGGTAACAAAAGTTATGGCGGAATCTCCGGGGTGACATTTCTCGACTTTGTTTGCGGAAGATTCGTAATTTGTGAAAAGTTTTTTGCTATGACAGAACAAAAAACTTTGTTGTCAAAACACTACAGTTGTTGTCAAAGAATGAAACTTCACTCAAGTTTTAGATAAGGAAGCTTATTCAAAATATTCATAAGTATTATTTACCTTTTGTAATTTTGGCTATAAATATATTTTTCATTTTTTTTATACCAATTTTCTAAAACATAAAGTCTCTTTAAAAAGGGTTTATATGGCGGTGTTTTCACGGAATAATCGCCTCCTCCGTGTAATGATATACGGAATCATATTGAGAAATACTCCCGAGCGGAATAAATATGTACATTATTTTGGCTGTCAATGTGATACAGTTATTCAGGATCATAATTCACTTTTGCAACCGAATGTATTTTGTTTACAATATTAAATTGTGTTTGGAGAAGAAAATGCATTTTTTTGGAATATGGAGGCATATTCCAAAAAAATGCATTTTCTTCTCCCAAAAAAACTACAATTTTAAAACCAAACGAATTCCATTTTAGAATGCTATCTTCAAATGTATTTAAATTCTACGTTCAAAAATTCGTTGTCACTTCGCTATATGTATAAACAAAAAGGTCAACGACCTACCATAATCTTGAAAGTAGAACATAAAAATGTTCAGTAAATAAAGTGGAGGTACTAAAACTTTAGAAAGATGGCGACGGTCCATTAGCACAGGTGCATGTACCTGAGCCATTATGGGACACGTGCCTTTTAATTTTACACAGCAGTTCACTCCTACCAGAGTGAGACTGAGTATACAAATGACAATGAAAACTCTAGCTACACGTAGATTTTGTTTTGGAAACATAATTATTTGAAAAAAGAACGCTACACTTTCGTAAATTGATCACATATTTTCTGCATACGAATTTCCATTGTACTCGAGCTCTATGGAAGCTAAGAGAATCGGTTCGAAATTCGAATCGTTTGAGATATAGCGAACTTTTTAAATGTAAATTTTATCACTGGCTGAAATGAGTGGCGTTCGCGTATGAAAGAATGAAAGAAGATTTGAAAATAGAATGCTAGATAGTTTGATTGAATTTCAAAATATTTATTTTTCTCTTATCTAATAGCTTACCAGTGATATTCTATTACATTTCCTATTCCTTTTAAGTACCTATATACTAAATATCATCAGCAGTCAGCAATCAAAGCATTTTCTAAACTTGTTTGAAAATTACACCATTGTGTCGTTCCATTTTCAACTTTTCAAAGGGAATCAGTTAGAATAAATAATTAAAGCGTCGTCAAGAGTTCTCAAGTTAATTTGCATTAACTCTTGTAATCAAAACTCGGAGATTATTTAACACGTTCTAAATTTGAATTTCAATTATATACAGGACCTATACAAATATAGCAACTTGAACTAATTAAAATTATACTGATAGGTATCTATCAATAAATTGTATACCTATTAGGGAAACTTAATAATTGTAATCTGGTTATAATAAAAAAGTATAGTATACTTAACAAGTCTTGAAATCACATAAAGGAAACATCAATTACTGGCCATTAATAAAATGCCGTGACATTAAGTGTTTTTACAGCATCAATTTCAAGATGGTGAATGACTGTGTAATTTTTCAAGGTTATAAAATCTTACGTACATATTACATAGAGGAAGTGAGATTACTTTTATGTTACTTAATTTTGGAAAAAATATATTACCTAGTATTGAATTTATGTAGTTGTAATAAAATACATTCCAGAATTAGGTAATTTTCTAGAAATTTTAGTAGGGCGGCGGCGGCGTAACTATTGCATTTGAAACAGGCACTAGTTTAGAACAATTCTGTAACGTTGCATTCGATATCTTATCAGTGGCTTTTCAATGTGAAGTTTTTATACAGGCCCAACAACAAAGTGAACAAGTAATACAAGTTACTGCATTATTGGACCAGTGCCGACCCAATTCTGTAAGCGAATAACGAATTTTGTTCATTTACTTTCGTAATATCAACTCGATTGAAAAATTACGTGCGACTGTCTATTTTTACATACCTTCTTTCGTTCATAAACCACGTAAGTTACTTTTTAACGATCCTATGTCCCTACACTAGTTATCGAAAAGGTTCACAAACGACGCGTTCAAAATTAAGAATCGAGATGAACGAGAATCGATTTAGACCTGTCTGCAAGTAATGAAATTCTTCTTAGAAGCATCCAATCGAGACCTAGATTTATTACCTGTCCCGTCCATACGATTTAATCATTTTTGAACGTCTACTCACAGGAGAAAAGTTATAAATTAATTCCGGATTGAGTTGGGACCTACTTTTCGGGATTGAATTCGCATTAATCATAAGACAGTTAGTATTAGAAGTTATGTGAAGGCTACTAACTAATTTGCATAAAGTATTAGCTAAATCTAGACCATGGAGGCGACGAACTTGTAACTCGTTCACACTTGCACCATTTCAATCTTTTCATTAAACGCGTTTGTGACATGTTGCATTGATTGGTATTTCGTAAAACTGAAACGGTTGTAACATGTGATCGCCAGAATCCGTACGTCTAATGTATGTTTTTTTTCAGTTCGAATTATCGATTCAGCTAATCAAGGTAAAAATTATAGAAAACTCCATAGCCACATAAAAGCCAATTTTCTGTAACCTGTACTCACGACGTATAGTATAGTATGACGTATAGTACTATATAATTTCAGTCTGGTGTGAATTGAGTACCAAAGATAAATGAATAAACATTTCTAGTTTCATGCACTTAGCAACATAAGACCAATCACCTGTTCATTGATAAAGCCCATTCCATGGCACACGTGTTTGTAGATAACATAAGCATAAAATAATATCACGTGAATGAAGTTATCGTAAAACTTTCACTTTACACAAGAGTTACTGGAATCCTTCGTAGAACTTATATCTTAAGTATTTGCCTGAAAACTGTGCGGATGAGGTAGGACATGCTAAAGGGCAGTCATTAGTGGACTAGCGTTAATTACATTATAGATCTCGTTAAATAACTTCGTTATTCCGAATTTCGACTACTTCAAGCTACTCAAGGTTTACGTAAGGCGTCAACTGGCTGATTTCAGATAGGAAAAGTTATTTGACGAAAACTGCAGATATGCTAAGAGCTGAATGTATTTCACCACACTTACGTAATAATTGCAAAAGTACACGATACAAATATTACATGGGACTTTTGTGAATTGTCCAGCGGACAATAGGCGGACATACAAAACATATTATTATTGTAGCAAGGTGAAGATGGTGATTATTTATTGTTTTTTCGACTATTGCTTGTGACGTGACGTCAGAGTATGACGTTGGTTGGTAATGGTCACTCAAGATGGATAAAGCAAGGTTGTTCACTTTGATGGGGTTGTTTGAGTGGTATACTTAGATTAATTGATAAATTGTGTACGTATTTGAATAAAAATATTAAAAGACTGTTCAGAAACAAACAGTAAGTATTATAATGAGATGAAAATAAGACTGCTATTAGAGATTCTAGAAAAAAAGTCATGGCTACAATATTTTGGAAACAAATAGATTCTAAGGATTTAGAAAAAATCACCGCTGGTACGTACGGTGACGCTAGAATTTTCTATTGAACAATTAAGTAAACTTGATTACCAATTAGATTATCAACGACCCACGACCTTCTAACCAGGACCAAACAATTATCTGCAACCACTAAACATTGTTGCAATCTCATTTGAATATTTGATTAAGTACAATGCTTTCTAATTAAACTCTATTTAAATAGGTCGCAGAATTAATACAACTAATACAACCGGTTGAAACAAAGCTGCGTAATTTCATAATGATTCATTTGATAACTCCTTTTATTAATTACGGCGGTGTAAATTATTATTGTGACGGGAAATCTTGCGAAATCCGATACAAAAGCAGAAATTCGCGGGAAGTTGGGCCTTTAAGTTACTGGGGTGTGGCTATATTGATAGCGTGTAGCGATGCTGATGCTTTATACATACAAATAATACAAAGCTATTGCTGACTTCACAACATTAAAAAATTAATGAATAAAACAAAACGTCGCGCAGTGCCGTTTTGTTTGTTGTTGACGCTCAAGAACCAAATCTGTAGCTGCATTCAGAAGGGCGAAGTTATTTTCGAGAACACTTACCTATATAGAGGATACACTAGACTACCATTTACCTTATTATTTTACTCTATAGACTTCGATAAAAAAAATACGTTCACTATCGGTAATCTTAATACCACTTTATTATTTAATTCAGATGTATCAATTTGGCATACAAATGTACCTTAATCTTTGATAATACATATATTTTACGTACATAACATTACGTAATTTTTATCTTCAGTACTCTAGTCTGTAGTTATTAATTTAGTGTTTTTATTTTGCATATCTACTACAGCCTATGTGACTAAACGCTCTCTTATGTTTCCGCTACCCGCTATCTACGTAGCGTTGCCCAAGTCAAGTTGTTTCGATGATTTGGTACATTTATCTAGATCAAGACAAATTGAGATATTGCGTGCAGTGAGTGAAGCAAGATAGTTTGTTGGTCTTGCTCCGAAATAGCTTGGGTTTCGCCTGATTGAGCTGGTGTTTGTTATGCTGTCTTGCGTGTGGAACTTCTATTGTAATGATGCACGAATATGGTGATAATGAGCCGGTGATTTGGATATGGATTTTACTGTTTATGTTGTCAGCAAGGTGAAAGAAAATTCATAAAAGATTTGAAAGTATATGTTGTTAAAATTAGCTTTTTAACCGACTTCCCAAGGTATTCTTTCTGATTAAAAATATGTGAGTTTTAAACAAATTCCTACAAGAATACAAGAAATACAAATCACAGATAATTGAACCAGTTTCCTTATCTGCGATTTTAATCAAACATTGCAAAAGCCCAGAAATATTTTCAAGGAAAATTTAGCACCTTCATCTCGGTACAAAACCGTTAGTAAATTAGTTTTGATCTCAAAACAACGGGCACGTAGAGAACGGGAGCAAGCCCACGCTTCACGTAACTCACGTTTTTTGTGGCCCCACCGTCAATGAGAAATCGTAACCCATTTCCCATACTTGTAACTTCCGCAGAAACACAAGAAAAATATGCATTTCATTATGATTTTATGGCTTCGTTTTAATTAAGAAATACACGTGTACTTGTGTAATTAAATCATTTTTTGGGCCGCAAAGGCAACGATCCGATTTCATATATCAATTCAAATTAAGTCGAATCGAACACCAAAGAACAATTCGAATGGTAGATAGGTACTTAATCGAATGGGTCCGTTGCATAAACGCATGAATGCGAAACTGTAGAGGTTATGTAAAACGCGTAAGGTTGAGACTACGTGGCGTGGGACTGGTGGCCTGCATGGGAGCGTGCCAAAGGTTTGTCACATAGCAAGACTATAAATATGACCCATGACCCGTGTCATATGTGTCGCGAATTAACAATGTTGCTGTTATTTAATCGCTGGATTTATTGGGTTATAGGGCCTACAGTGTTGCAATCGGTACCTATAATATAAAGAGGAAAGATTTGATTATTTGTTTGTTTGTATCGAATAGGCTCCGGAACTACTGAACCGATCTGAATAATTCTTTCACTGTTCGGAAGTTGCACAGTCTGCGCCAAAGCAAGGGCTATGTATTATTCGGTTACCGGAGGAAAATTTCACGGGACGCGCGTGAAATCGCGGACAAAGGGCTAGTGTGTAATAATTGATAGGACGCGTTGTTTAAGTATGTTTTGATACTAAATTCAGTAACACAATTTTTTACGTGAACCTAATCAAAAATAATATTATTCATAACTCCATGTGTCCAAATGATCACACCAATATATCATAGGTACACAAATCTTTTATTGTACTTGGATATGACGAAAGCTTAACATGCTGTTGTCGTTTACAAAAGTGGTGACCATACACGCACTCTTGCGCATGTATTGTAGTAAGTAGGTACTCGTTATTAATGAAGCTATCAGTTACCAAACTTATCTCACATGAGATTCATGTACAAAAGTAGTTATATAAGACTTTTGTATTATTGTAGGCCGAGGTGTGTTTGTCTTTATAATATGAATGTATAGATATAAGGGAATTTATTCTTAATATTCTCGGCGGCAAAAATACTTAAAAAACCTTTTTCTCATAAAAAAAAAACATGTTATTTCTATACTTAAGATTGCGATGTACGTAATCTTGGGTGTATATCTTTGACCACATGATCAAAAAGAAATCAGCAAAAAAAAGCTTCCTTATTAATTTAAAACCATTACAGAAGCAGGATTGATGCCACAACAACAAATCGACCACCAATAAAATAAAAGTATCGCCATTATTTTTACAACTCACAATACACGAATCACCGTAACAAATCCATTAGCTTCGTACGCACGTAAAAGGATACTCTTAATTGATCGCCAACGAATCGCGTGCGATCGGCCGCGGTGATTGTACGGCCGGCGCTCGCGCATGCCGCCACAACTCGCCCTCCCATTGGCCAGAGCAAACATCTGAACAATCTGGGTTAGTATGTAAGTGTGATTGATACTCATAAACCGTTTTATGTCAGTTAGACTCAATTCTGTAACTACTTTAGGTATGCATTGGGTATCATGGTAGCAATTAGCCTAATTGGTACCGGGTTAAGATCGCTAAAGTAAGATATTTGTCAATGATATGTTTTGCCTGTTAGACTGGTCTAACTGTTCTAGAATTGCTACTGTATCTAATTTAAATTTAGATTTAATTTATGCTTGCACCATTGTATCTTTTGCTTAGAAACGATTAATCCAATTGAAAGACATCACGCAATTATCAAAGGATTTATTAAAGCAGGAAATACAAATGAAGTAGCTGTTAAGGCTGCCTACAAATTGCAGGTCATAATGGACATAAGAAAAATCACAATACAATGGGCGAGCACGTGCGCGGTTACACAAGCCTCTGCCACAGATTAAATACATAACATAATCTGTGATTGTACTACTGTGAATCATAAGCACCTGGTAAGGAGAATTAATGCAACTGTATTTGGGAACGCTGATTCCAGATATGAGAAGCGTTTGTGAAATCGTTAGATTAATGGTGAAGAGCTTAGAATTTACATAGATTTTACGTTAGCATCTAAAATACAGGAATTAACCAGGAGACTTAATGCATTATGTAAAGTAGGCTTCAACACTTTGAGTGGAGTAACTTTCAATACAGATCATAATTTACAAAGCAATATTTCAGAGCCTCTTTGCAAGTAATGGATTGAGAACATGAATGATAGATCAACTTTGATGGATAGCGTGTTCCGATACTTTTTGTACAAGTTCACATGAAAACCAATTAAAACATTTCAATATTAATATCTAGCAGGATTTCTACGAATTTCTATGCCTACGCAGAACTGAAAATAGTTTAGTCAGAAGTTGATATTAAAGCTAGCGAGCCTAAATAAACCTTTTGCATGAATAGGTTTATTTTTGGAAGTTAGTTTCAAAAAGTCATACTGAATTTAATACAATTTATACAGCTTGACAATTTTAAAGACTTATTAAAAGGTGTACCTATCTTACACAATGCACTTTAGCTCCATAGACTGAACGAAAACTAGGGAAAATATACATGCAATATTTCATCGGAAAATGCTTTTAAAATTCCAAACAACCGGTCAAATACTATCGCTAGTACTCGAAGAAGTCAATTGATAGTGATTGGGAAATATAAGTTTTAATTTCAAGTTCTTTATCACTTTCGTAATCTTAGCAATTATGTCATTCTTAATGATCATAGCTTATTTTTGTTCCAATTCTATTTTCTGGCTTCTTCTCATCAAAAGTCTTGCTTAAAGCATCTTAGGTACTTGAAGATTTGAATGATTTATGAACCCAGCTGATGCATTCTGTCTTATTTTACTCGCAGATTAGCTAGAAGTAATGGTGATTTTATGTGTAATCAATTCCTAGGTTAGTGGGTGTGTAGTGCTTAGCCTTTGGTTACAGAGACCACGCAAATTACCAGGTCTGCTGTTGCGAAATTGCTGGCAAAGAATTCGAAATATGTGCAAGAGGAAATTTTGTTGGTAAGAATTGTGTATGGGGCAATGTAGGATAGCATTTTCCAAGTATAGAAGATTCCTGTATTCTTTTGTGAAGGAATTTGAAAAAGTTGGGTATTCCAAAGTGCAAATGGCAAAAACGTCAGCGTCACACAAAAATCTGAAAGTCTTTACAACTCTCTTTACTCTCTTTTTACAACTTCTTATATTATTATCAGATTTTTTTTTGTTATTTATATTTTTTTTTTATCAATTCATGTTTGTTTAAACAGTACTTTTTTGTGCACTAAACTCCTTATTTGCAGTATCCTGTCTACCCACGCAAACACACCTTGAGCACGTGAAGCAAATGGCTTAAGTTTTTACCAACTTAACTATTAAGTGACCTAACTTGGATGTCACGCATTCTCAGGAGATTAAAACGACATAGTCGTAAACTTTTAATTGACTGGGTTTCAAAGACCTTGGTAGCTTTGGGCAAAAAATGTGAGCTAGATAGATAAGTATATTGGTATTTAATTAATTAGTGCTTAGTGGGTCGTGTAGGTGTAAGCTATTTGGAGTAGATAGCCTAGATATACTTACTGTATTATTTTAGAATAAATAAATATTTAAGTTGTATAAGCATTTTATTTTCTTCCCCGCAGTATCACCCGAGGTAACTTCTACTTGCACCCGGATACAAAATATATTTTATTTTTTCTTAGGCTGCAGAACATCGGTGTACCCAGTTAAATCGGTTCAGTAATTTTAGACAGACATCTAAAAATCAAATCAATCCTTATATTGCATTCGTTTAATCTTGGTACACATAATACTAGGTACTAGGTAGTACGTAGACTAGACAGACACAACAGTGGCCAGAAATGGATCGACCCCGCAAGTCAGGCGCAATTAGCCAAGCTTTCGACCACGCTGGCGTATTGCTAACATATTTATGATCTGTTAGAAGTATTGGCTTTCAGTTCGTTATCGAGAACTGGCGCTGATCATTTGTTGTTTATTCATAGCGTATCAATTCTGATCTGCCCACTCTTCGAACTGTGCAATTGATACCATAGAATCATGTTAACTGCGTAACTGTAAGAGCACATTGACAGGATACTTACCCGTATTTTCTTTATAATCAAGCCTAAAATAAATGTGCAACAACATGTGTGTGTTTAGGTAGTACCTAACTAACTGTAGTGTAGTCCAACCCTAAGAAAAGGACAGTGTGCTAAGCCAAATAAAACATGGAAATAATGATTGGTTAAAAACGTCAACAGATTAGTATAAGAGTGATTTCCGACTAACAAATTTTCCGTTCGTTTTGTATGCGCCGAATGTTTGTCACGAGTAGCAAAACCGAGCGTTGCGCGACAGAATCCGCGAGTGTGAAAGCGATGCAATATTTGCGATTTAGATGTCTCTGAAGATCTACGATATAACAGACGTTTTATTTGCAAAGTTATGTAAATCTTCTTGTAGCGTGCATACCAAATCATATGTTAAAGCTTCCGACCTACTTCTAGAATATACTACACGACGTAGATAGTACATGTAAATACTCCAAAGAATAAAGAGTGATTCCCACTTCAAACAAAGCGACATTTATATGCAGTGCATGTTAAAACGATATGCATAACAAAATTCAATAAATATGTCGACGCGTTCACAAAACGTGAACATGCAATAAGCTGTTGTCAGATTTTGATGCACCGTGAATTCATTCGGCTCGATTGCAACCTTTTTTTGTATGTTGAAATATTTTTATTGCATTTTAACGCGTATAATATTGGGTGTTAGTTTCAAGATTGATTTTCATCATCGTCGAGAATAGAACAGAGAAACACTGCAAACTTTTAGTCGGCCGACAGGGGGTTGGGGCTCATAATTTTAAATTTCAGCAGAAAAACTAGTCAAATTCACGGCTAGTTTGGCACTGGAAGGTTTTTTCTTGTGAAATCTCCTCTTATTTATAACCATATCGTTGAGATGTACGCTACTGTACGTAAGTATATTATACTACTTTGTACTCCTGAGTTAGGTATTAGCTGTATGCTAGATGGATCGAACTAAATCCAATGTTACGGATTGTATACCTAGACGTGCAGATTGCAGTAATAGAATACATACCGTATTGTATTGTCTACCATCTATACCTACTAATTAATTGTGGCTTGTCACTTCCTAGGACCGCTACTTACTACAACAAATCTAGAGAAATCAAGTGAAATGTAAAAATAATTAAGAGTAATAGCTTTTCGTATTCATGCAAAATTAATAAGAGTTTCCCCATAATACAATAAGCTTTATTAATCATTTTGAAAGTCCTACCGTGATTTCATTAATTTTGTCCAACAATTCGCAGACTAGCCGTTTCTCAGCTTAAGTGTGGGCAAATAATTAATAAGTATTAGAGTAGGATGTATGAATGTAATTAAAATACCTGTAACATTATACCTTATATCATATAACTAATCAAAAACTTAAGATAACAACAATTAAACACGGTAATTATACCAATATACAGTCTCCCGCTGTGACTTGAATCAAAACAATTAATTTGTAACTGTATTTAGTATTGCGAACTTTAATTGTAGATATTGTTTAAGTGCGACGCCATTTTGGTAACATATCTCATTTGTTTAATCTGTTCTAGGTTCTAAATTATTTCAAAGAACAACGATTTTCATGTCAGGTAGTTTTATTGGCCCTAAACCGGTTGGAGTGTACGTAACGGGACACTGAGGAAAAAAGACTTAGAAAATTTTTGCAAAAAATTATTTTTTTGTATTTTGTTTATTTTCTCGATTCTATCGTATAGAACACCAAAAAATAAGGCGAAAAGCATCTGGGTGATTTTTGTCTCCGACCAACCGTTTGTCGTCAAAACGATGTCGAAGGGATTCCATTATAAAGGCACCAGGGACTTAGAAAATAAAAAACATTTTTTTTTTATTTCTCTCAAATCGTTGTTTTCTTGATTCTATCGTATAGAACACCTAAAAATAAGGCGAAAAGCATCTGGGTTATTTTTGTCTCCGACCAACCGTTTGTCGTAAAAACGATGGCGAAAAGCATCTGGGTGATTTTTGTCTCCGACCAACCGTTTGTGTTTTTGCACTTCAAGTTAGGGAGTCGATAGTGTCATGCAATGGAATTCCAGAAACTCCCAATGTAGGCTTGACTATGACTTTCAAGGTCATTCGACCTTGACCTCCAGAATCACGACCGTCACCTCAAGGTCACTAACCATTAATATTGACCCAAATTTAGGATACAAGAGCGAACGAAGCGAGCTCGGAGCATGGGGCACCCCGACTCGGATAGGTTAGGTTAGAAGGGATAAATAGAAACGAATCGCTGCAAATCCGACCCCACGTGGTCTAGTTTGTCCCAACCCTAGAGAGCAATTCAAAAGCGCGTAGGCGCGTAGGGGCGAGGCGGCCCGCGAGCTGAGGAGCAGGTGGTTATTACGCTTGTCGCCGCAGCTGAGGCTGGCCGGCGGAGCCGGCCAGCAAGCCAAAGCTGCGGCGGTAAGCGTAGTAACCATCTGCGACGACAAGCTCGCGTGGGACCGCCGGAGCACCGCAGCGCCGGAGCCGTCACAGAAAACCTTTGGATTGCATGTCCCTTTTTTGACATATACAATTTTTTTAACACTCGACTACGCTTACGTATGTATGGCTTTCACAGGGGAAGACACACACACACACACACACACGCTTCCTTGTCTATTCAAGGAAATCACGGATCTTGCTTTTCGGAATTTCAACCTTGTCTCAAGGTCAATGACTATGAGGACAAGGTCAGTGACATAATTAGAATCGCGGATGTTACTTAAAAAATGTTGACCTTGACTTCAAGGTCATTGATCTTGACCTCAAGATCAAGGACTATGAAGACAAGGTCAGTGACCTTAATAGAATCGCGGATTTTACTTAAAAATTTTGACCTTGACCTCAAGGTCAAGGACCACGAGGACAAGGTCAGTTACCTTACTAGAATCGCGGATTATACATAAAAATGGACCTTGACCTCAAGTCATTGACCTTGACCTCAAGGTCAAGGACCATAAGGACAAGGTCAGTGACCTAACTAGAATCGGGGATTTTACATTAAAAATTGACCTTGAGGTCAAGGTCACTGACCTTGAATGACCTTGAGGTGCACCATGGTGTTTCCCCACCCTTCTACTCCCACATCCCACCGGGTCCCGAAGGCTTGATTAGGCGATAGATTTTGGTGAAATTTTTCTAAGTCTTTTTTTCATAGTGTCCCGTTTCGTATCCACTGACCAAACCCTAAACCAGTATAATGATGACATCTGCCAGCATCATATCATTAATATCTGTATAACCCCCTAATATCCTAATCATATTCTATCCTAATAACAAAGCCAGAAATTCTCACAAAAAATAAATAAATAACAGACAATTTTCCACATGGAAACTTACTAAAAAAATTGCAATGCAGGGTTATTTAAGTCGCTCATCTATTTCACGAAGAATAAAATCAGAAATCACGACACAACAATGCCGACCGCCTTTAGTCCTATTCTGAAAACCTATAAAGATTAAAGCAATTGTGATCTCATATAATCATCTATTCCTTTGACAGAAATAAAAGGTAGATAAGTAGGTACTAGGAATTGAAACTGAACAGTATTCAAAGAAAAGGGATAGGTCCTTAATAGGTGTTAAAGTGTTTCCGCCACATTATACGTAGTTAATCAAATGTTATTGAAATGTTTTATGTTCATTTTGTCAATCGTAGAATGATATCAATTAATATTTTTTAAATAAAACTTTTTACTCCACAAAATAACACAATATTTAAACCCAATCGTTTTAGACCGGCAACACTGTCCAAACCAGAATTAACCAACGTATACAGAATGCTACCTATACCTTGTTCAAATGTAGAAATATTAAAAAAAAAAAACTCACTTACTGAGAAAACCATAGTTTTTGATCAGAAATTTCTGATATTTCAAAAAAACACGTTGCCTTTTTAAGATTCAAACACTACGGTTTTATCTCCATATAAACCATCTTGCATAGTTCACACTAAGTTGTATAAGAAAAAGGCATTTTCTTAGCTTTCCAAACAGATGCGACCGTTTGTTAAGGAAAACCGCCTGCAGTGGTTCTCAAAGTTTTTATTTATAGCCTTCCGAGTTGTTAATTTTATTGCTTTTGTTATTTTAACTTATAGGATTCTCCCTCACTTTTGGCTTCCTTTTGTTTTTAAGCTAAGTAGTTCGAAAGTTATGACTTCAAGGTATTAAGTTTTTGGTATAGTTCAAGCTTTGTATTACCTTATCTATTACTCGTAATTTTCGTTCTTATTTGAAACTGAAGAAAGATTGCACCAACTTACCTGTAAAAGAAAAAGGTATTTTAGAAAAATTGTTTCAGATAAGTAAATAAAGGTATAATTTCACTTAGATATACATATAAGCTTCATTAATTCATGCCACATTCACATAAACATAAAGATTAATACATACACACAATACAACATTAAGAACATCATCTAGATTTAGGGCTGATTTTTCAATCACCAGTTCACTCCTATCTGAGGAACAAATATTTTGGCCGTTTGACATACTTCTATGCAAAAGCTGTCATAACGTATTCTTCAGAAAAAAGCTATCTGGCGATTGAAAAATCGTCCCTTAACATATGTATGACTTGTTTTACTATAAACTTGTACCAGTATCAATAATAATGTGAAATCAACTATACTCTATCCACGGAGGCAAGAGCTAAAAGGTAAACAAAGAATGACACTTTTTCAAGATGGCGGTATAACCCAACCGATAACAAAACGTCACATTTTTGTGTAAAATGTTCGCAGTATCTGTGATTTTGTCATCGGTCGGGTTATACCGCCATCTTGAAAAAGTGTCATTCTTTGTTTACCTTTTAGCTCTTGCCTCCGTGGATAGAGTATAGTGATCTATTTAACAACAATGAGTTAACGACAGCGCAACTAACATGGAACTAATTTCATTAATTAACGCTAATTGACAAAAAAACGAGCACAATGCCTTATTTACGGAGTTTCCGTTCATACAATACTATTAAATGAGTGGAGTGATACTCTGTGACTCGGTAAGTATAGACAAGTTTTTGTAACTAGCGTAATAGTTTTCTAACGTAGCTATTTCAGAAGTTGAATAGGTATATTTATGAAAATTTAAACATTATAATTGTGAAAATATGAATAAAATATACTTAAGAAAATATTACTTAAAAAGATAAAAATATTATTAAAAGTAAAGATATCTATAAAGCTTTGATAACTGTTTACATTTTAAGAAGGAAACTGCAAGAAAACTATTTAAGCAACGGGTAATAAACCTTTTTTCATTGAAAATGGTTCCATTGTCAAGAATGCGTGGCTTTTCTTATTTAATGTTTAAAATATACGAACCTATTCAAATCGTAAAGAGATCAGAGATTTCTCATTTAAAAGTTCAAATTAAATGTACCTATATAATTTGTCATCGAAACGACATTACCTTACGAGGCATATCCGCTCGTAAACGTAAAAGGTGTTTTGACATTTAAACCAAAGTTACATATGTATATTAAAATAAAACTAGTTTATTGGATACTGCACTAAGGTCAATTGGACCATGCCTTGTAAAAGGGCTCGAAACTTCGAGAAATATCACACGATAAAATGTATGAAATTACTTTCGTTTTATTTACAAAAAAAAATACAACAAATGTGACATTTGGACATTTCGATAATGACATGAAATAACATAAAAATGTCAAATTTCCGCACATATGAATGTAACAGTGCCACATAAAATATTTTCAGAGCCCTTGGTTTTGATTGTGAAAGTTTCTTTCAAAAGAAACATTGCTATAACAGCAATAACATAGTAGAACACTTAATAATAGTTAAAATTAGCCCCGCAGGGCATCTGAGGCGGATGACGGGGAGTAGCGACCCCGCGGGGCTATATATCCGAGTGCTCCAGGGAGAGTATACTGTCCCCCATCTCCGGCCTGCCGGAGTGAAGCATGACGGGGGATAGGTCTCCCGCCTCTTGGCTTGCCTTCATCGGCCGGTCAGAGTGGAGTCGCTAGAGTAGGGTTAGCAGCCCGCTCGGAGGGTAGGTACCTCGTGGTAAGTGGCGAGTGGGCCGGTGATGCTGGACCCACAGGGAGCGCGTGATCTGCGTTTAAAGTCCGCCGAGGTATCCTTACCCTTCAGCCGCTCATGTACCTGTTGCCCTCTTGTTGCTATTCAGTGACTGATTCCCGGGGGCCCAGTAAGTGAGCTGGCGAGTCTCCGACTGCCATTTTTACATGTATTTAATACATTGTCATCGGTAGGTGTCATAGTTCCCATAGTTATCCCCATTCCCAGTCCATTAGCATCCCAACACAACAGCCCAAGTAGTTTTCATCCATAGTTAGCAATAGTTTAGCACAGAACCGGGGATTATCCTTGGGTACATTTCTATAGTGTATACAGGGATAATCGTCGGTTTTGTGTCACCATTTCATTAAAGGTGTCTCAAAAGGGCTTCAGCGTGTTGGCTTCGGCCCCACGTTCGCCTCCCAAAAATCCGAGACTCTGTAGTCCCGTGGTCGGAAAGAGACATACTGTTAAAATTAAACCCACATGCGCTCACTGAAATGTAAAGGGCTTTATTCGAGGCTTCAGTAATGAAGTCTTCATTAGCGAACGCGGCGTGATAATTTACACATTTGCTACCATTTCCACTATTACTATTGCCATTAAACTGGTAAAAGAACTGTGTAGCTATTTATTAGTATGGATTTCCAAAATTCAAATATTTGTAAAGGAAAAAGTACTATTTTCGATAAGCACTTCATGAGTTTCATTTAGTTCTCAGAATGAAAAGAAAAATACTTTATTTTTAAACATACTGAGAAATGTTTTATTCACTGTCAGTATTTTTTTGTTATTTTTTTTTTAGTATTTTGCTATTGTCTGTTTTGATACGATTATTTGGAATTTTTATTAGCATCTTAACATAAGAAGTGCCTATTTATTAGTTCTACGAAATGTTATATATTTCAGCTAGTATTTAAACGTAATTTACTCTAGGTATCCTACAAAATGAAATGCCACATTTTTTGGAGTTAACTTTGAAATTTTTCATCGTCTGAATTCGCGCGATATTAGACTTTTCTAGATTTATGGTCCGCTTTGCCCTGACTTTAATATTTAGGTAAGAAAAAGTAAATTATAAGTCACGGTTCATTAGAAAAACTTAATTTTGAATAGAGCATGACCGCACCGAGAATTTTAAAAAATGTTTCATATTTTAGGGCCAGTACATCATCATCTGCCTAGCCTTTTCCCAACTATGTTGGGATCGGCTTCCAGTTTAGCTTTAGTTAGCTAGCTGCTGTGTCTTATATATGAGTTACTTATGATCTCTGAAGTTATTTGAAAATGGTAAATGCGAGAAAAGAAGAATTTTGATTTCAGATTTTCTAAAATAAGTTTGGTTACAGTATTGTATCTTCTTTGTAGCTTACCCAAATATATCTTGCAACAAAACATTCATCTGCAATAATAAGACTGTTCTCTGTCAAGGTGAAGTATTTATCCATTTCAACTTATTTTCATAGTCAAATTCCCGCCTATTTTGATTAAAGATCTTGAGAACCTAAAGTGATATATTATACTAGCAAGGATTTTCTTACGACATTTCTTGCTAATCTCATAGTACAAGTTACCAATTCAAATCAAATTGTACGCTGTAAGCGAATCGATTAAACAAACGATTATTTTAACACCGATTGTTATATCTCGATTGTATATTCGTGCATAACGATTGTCATAATAATAGGTTATTTGCTCCAAATAAATTCACCTTCGTTTTGAAGTTCAACCACTTGCACTGGTGTATAATCATTGAATTATTGTAATTATAACTGTTGTGATTTTTACATCGTTAATCGGTAATAAACTATGAGGTTTGGGACACACTGTTCTTTTAAATAAGTAGGCATGGTTTATAGCAACTTAATTAACTATGGGTAAATCAGACTATGTAGTCTAATATAACCCAAAACAAAAATGTGAAAGACTGCCAAGTTCGATAATATGGGAATGCTTCGCCTATAAAAGAAGTGAGATCTGAATAAGTACCAAGTTCCATACACATACCTCAGTTAAAAATAGTTACTTTTTAATGATGTTACTTGGCAAGTTTTCATACACCTTGTTATAAACCTACTAAACGCAATGAATCAAGTATTTAATTTTCTATTAAAACTTGCCAAGTAATCATCATTAAAAAGTAACTATTTTTAACTGAGGTATGTGTATGGAACTTGGTACTTATTCAGATCTCACTTCTTTTATAGGCGAAGCATTCCCATATTATCGAACTTGGCAGTCTTTCACATTTTTGTTTTGGGTGGGATTTCATTTATTTTTGTAAGGTTGTTTATTTTATTTTTTTCTTATGATGAAGTTAGTTAAAGAAATGTCTCATTTATACTATTTTTTAGATTTTTTAATATGCACTATGTTTCTTACAAAGAAATGAACTAGATTAACTATGACTAGATTTACCAACTGACTGACATGACATGTTATCATATATTATGTTCGTGGATCAAAGTTACACATTTGTTATTTTCGAAAGTGATTCACACTTGGCCGTTTTCAGATTTTTACGTTACTTTGACTAAATACAAACCTTTGTACCATTCGAAGATATATTATATAAATATAGATAAATTTAGTTCGTTTTAGTTCCTTAGGGGTATAAATTTACACCGGGTATAAAACACCTTCATTATTTTGAAACCGACTCACACTTGGCCATTTTCAGATTTTTCCCTTTACCTTGACATAAAGACCTACCTCCATGCCAAATTTCAAGTCAATACGACCATTGGAAGTGGTCTAGGTTTTTGATGAGTGAGTCAGTGAATAAGTGAATCAGTGTATAGTAAAAATAGCGATTTTCTGACGTCAATATCTCAAGACCTACAATAGGTATATTAATGAAATTTTGTATTTTAGATAAGTGAGGGGGTCTCAACAGATACTAGAAATTTGATATGCGTAAATAAAATAGATTTTGAGTTACAGGGGGGTCGAATTTGGCCCGAAATGGTTCGTGTAATATAACCCACGGCCGGTGTGTCGCCTTTTTTGCTCGAACTTGGCGGACACACTGCCGTGTGTCTAGATTTTTTTATTACTTTCGATTGATACTATTTAATTTGTGAAATACATAAACTGTCATAAGGCCAAGTTAATTGTCATAAAGCTATGATTTAATTTCATATTGCGTTAGGTACTGAGATCTTTATATGCCCTAAAACACTTTATATTTAGATTAAAAAAAAAATACCAAGATATAAAAAAAAAAACTGCTTCGATTTTGAATTCAGAAAACCGTTATTCGCCATTCATCCTGGCCGTATAGCACAGGAGATTTATTTAATCTGTGGCTTAAAATGGCGCTGACATTATCAGCATGGCAAGCCGACGAGGGTCAACGTATCTTTGGCCATTCGATCTATAATATTAAACTGTTCTGTTTTTAGTTTAACTAGGCTATTTAAGACTTGTGTTTAATTTAAACTGTCTTCCTTTTGTAATCTTTTTAACTTCTGATTTTTGTTAAACTTTGAATGCATCATTACCTACTTTTCTACTACATTATAATTTTAATGTACCTTTTGATACATTTATAATCACCGTTAACTAGGTCACACGCACTATTACCCTGAATTACAATAACACAATGCCCTCATTTGACCTTCAACCACAAATCGATCACGCGTACCACCAAAAAATATGACCGTATTACTAATTATTGTTATGGGAGAAAATAGTAGGAAGTTGCAAATTGACAGCTAGAACAACGGCCTATTGTGGTAGAAACAAAACAGTGGTGTGCCAAGCCAACTAAAACTAAGTTACTTATATAGTGATGGTATCGGCTGATCTACATACATCAGATAATGAGGAATTGGACTTACAATGTATGGCGAAGGTCGCTGCGTAGTTGTGTAGGTGCCTAAATATATTTGTGCCAGTTTTGGTAGTAAGTACTGCATTCTGTTTTGATGACCGTTTAGGGAGATGATAATGGTGTTGTGGTAGGCTTTATGAATGAAGTCATTCGTAGCGCGTTGAAAGAATCATTTTGTAAACCAGCTTTAGTGCTAGATTTAGTGGTCTTAAATTAAGACCATTAATTTTGTTCAAGAGTATGGTTAAAACCCAGTGCTAATTCCAATACTTATTTAAGACTACGTATTATAATAATGTGCACAAAAATTAGGCCAAGTGCTACTGAAAATTCAAAATTAAATAAATTCTGGATGTACTGTAGGTGATAATATTGTCCAAATCGAGCAAGGCATAAACATCAGCCCATGTGACCTTTATGAGCGTCGAAGGAGTGATACGCAACCATTTTTAACATACAGTTTACAGCTTTACGATTATTACGGGAGTTGATGTATCGGGCTTAATGTTTTTAGCTTTTTAAAAGCATTAAGTAAATAATAATCATTGGACTATTACAACCTTTGTATTACTTCCTGGTAGACCTACTCCTCTTTAAAGCAACAATAATGCTTGAAAATTAATCTATAAAGTGAACTTATGTTATCTTTATTGCCAGATCTTATCCTTCATAAGACTTTATTACACAATATCCTGAAAAATGAAAACATAATCTACTAGACCGAGTTACTGAGCAATTTCGATGATAGTTCTGATAGAAAAAGCGGTTCTAACAAGACCCCAGCTTATTACCGACGTGTGCCCTCAATTTGATAGGAATAGAGGCCAGACTTCGCCTTGTTAAAGTTTTTATAGAACGTGTGTGGCGAACCAATGAGGTTTTTCATATTTAAAGGCCTTTTGTGGACTTGCGATTTTTATCAGACAATGGTCCGTTTAACTTTGTTGGAATACATCTATCATTTGTGTTAGTATGTGTTTCATTTGATAGTAGGTATATTGACGTGAAGATTGTTTTATGTCGTATTTTTATGTATCGTTTTTTTACTGAGTTACAGTGTTTGTGAAAATGTTATTTCAAAAATAATGAAGAAATCTGTTTACTGCTTATTTTTATGCTTAATTTCAGTAGGACAATGGTTTGAAGGAGAAGTACGTACGTAAAGGAAAATAAAATAGCTGTAATCCTTTGATATGACACTTTACCGCTTTTCCTCTTTCCACAGAAATATTATCTAGATCGGTCTGCTTTCGTAGCTTTTGAACAGCTACGCTAATTTAGGTCCTAATGGTCTGACGATAACTCTATCTTAGAAGTTTGGCTTGCAAAATTTAATAGCGCAAAATTTTGTTGAAGCCTATTTTCTGGCACTGAATAAAAGGACTTTAGCAGAATCTTCTAATTACCATTGCAAAGTCTGCTACACTATGATAAAGAATGATATACAGAATGCAAAAGAGAACACAATGCAATAAGACAAAAAAGTCTTGATCAATGAAATCAATACATCTCGTTCATGACAAACACAAAATATTTACTACACATAAAAAAAGATGTTCCTACATAACAAATTCAACACATAAGTAAATAGTTTTAACAACGCATGTGGCCTGAATCGTATGATAACGATGCGACGTCGACCGACGCCGCAAACCCAGCAGTTTGAAGCCCCTAAACTGTTGTTTAGTCACGTACCGGTAATGTATGCTGATTTTATTAACACCTCTCTTTTCTCACGAGGTTTTACCATATACTGGTAACAACTACTTTCGCTAATAGCGCTTTGTTTAGGACTTTAGGAGGTTGGGTGATTGAATAAAGATTAGATCTGAGATTTGAATTGATATTACTTTATTTTTTTCGGAGGTTTTGCTTCGGTTTTAAATATAGTATAGTGGAGGGTAACTTTCAATTTTTTGAAGAATTCAACAATATGTATACCTACGTTAAATAACATTTTTTTCATTTCATTTTATAGCAGTGCCAAATGGCACAGTCACTTATTATTCCCTCTGAAACCTATAGCAAATATAACCTTCTATCAACAACAGACATATTTCCATGAAAATCCGAACGACCTTCACTATGATAACAAATATTCATCAGAACTAAAATAACCTCTAATATAAGGCCCACAATTCTCGGGAACACAAACGCAAATATTAGCAAAGGCCTAAATCATTGGAAACACTATCTACGTGTCTACGAATATTCACCAGCCATATTGGAATCCTATGAAAAAATATCCATATTCGCTTACACTCGATAACCCGAAAACTTGGAGCGCGAACTTTTGGCACCGATGTCTGCTTACTTTTTATTCATAAGGCCTATTTTTCGTTCACGGCTTACTTAGGCAGAACAATATTTGTCAAAATATGTTTCGCTTTTCGTGGAAAGCCTGAGAAGTACTTCTTTTCTTGTTATAAAAACATAGGCCTGAAAGATTATTTGAGTGTTTTTGCTAGCGAAAACTATTTGTTTACTATTTCATGGAGGTTTTTTCGTACTTTGAAATGTCTTGGCTGGAATTCCTTACATTTATATTCGATTGAAACAGAGGAAGAATTTGCGGTACTCAGAACTTAATAAAGGTGACCGTATTTCGAAGTACTGTAATATGAACTATTATCTTTTCTTTGAAGATCGATCGAAGTCTTATTGTTTTCTTGGGTTCGATGTTGTTCTAGAAACTATTGATTCTAGGAATAAAACAAGTTATGCGGAAGTTAGAAAAACTTAATGAAGACCTAGGTTGAGTATACCGATAACTGTTGTTGAAACACCAACCGCATTACAACAAACAATTTTTCCCTAAATGGTAAAACAGAGAATATTTTGATACCGGACAAATTTGTAGATACTTCAACACATTTTAATGCAGCTATCGATAACTTTCAAAAACAGTCAAAAAAGTTAAATAGTCTAAAAACATTTGTATTATTAACTAAAAAAAGTAATTTACTCCTATACTTAATCTTAATTTTTGCACCTCAATGGCAAGCATTTGCAACCATTGACTAAAGTAAAACGTCAAATATTTGGATCATTATTTATAATTATGCGTCACTCAGTACCACATGACAAAGTTAATGAAATTTGGTCGCCGAACGTTCTAACAAAGTCATAGCGGACGTTTAGAAGTCAGTGAGAAACACGATCGCAGTTTGTAAAGGTGATTAGTATTTTTTTTTCTTATTTGAAAAGAAATCTTATAGTGTTATGCTATATGTGAGAGTTAGCAACTAAATGAGATGCAAGAAATTATAATGAAGAAAATAATTTTCTCTTTACGTCATCTCTGTATTACAGAAGTTTCGTAATACAAATGTTTGGAAGTAAGGAACGTAACCACAGTTCGCAAGATAATTGAAAACACAAAAGTTTTGCAATTTTCACAGCTTGGATCCTAGGAGCGTCTATTAAAAATCACCTTGGTTGAAATGTACGCCGTCAGGTGAAGTGCCATATGTTGCTGATGTCCAAGGGAATTTCGAACTTATTTGGTTTAGAATAGAGGTGTTAATTGCTTGTGTAATTTGAAGTGAGATATAATGTACCCACGCCACAGATTTTAGGTTTATAGACAGGTGTGCCGTTTTCAATTTGCAAAATGTTCAGCGAAAAACAACTATCGTACATTTTGTTTTATTGACGTATGCTGGTGGATAGACTTACGCGGTCAGACAGGTGTAATGCCAGTAAATTCATAACTGCAGCTAGATAAAAAATAAAAACTTCAACTTGAAAATACATAACCAAATAAAATAACAGTAGCAATTGTTTCATTTCTTCACTCACAGTTGGGGCATTTTCTCTAAGTACCGGAATCATAAAATTTCAAAATTATTTTCTAATAACTTCAAATTACACAGTTAATCCAATAAAAAAATATAAACAAACACATATACTGGAAGGAAGATCTATACGTACCCAATTACGACGATCAACAAAACCCATTAGTTTAATGGAATTATTTAAAACTGTCGCTACTCAAAATTAAACTGAAGTAAATTAAAAAATCCAAAAAGGCCAGCAACAAGTTGTCAAGTAATAACAACCTCTTTTCAGTAGGTACTGAACAGCTGAACGTTTTCCAGCCAGAACAATATGCTTTCAGGAAAAACACGATAACAATAGCAAGCGATTTTTCTTTGAACTCTCTCGCTTTTACAGTAAAAAATATTTTCAATAGGTAATTTGCAAGTGCATGCTCTTATGCAGTGACTTACTTTCTGCATAAGTCTTTATGATGTCAAAGGAAGTTGTGTCTTATTGTGTTGGGGGAAAGTTTATTTTTGTCTGTTTACGTCATTGGGCCGTCATGACGTAAATTTTGAAGCTGGAATCAAGGTTTGTTTTCTAAGGATAGAAGCTGGATATTTAATCTACTTAAGTAAGATTATGTTCGTTTTAATTTGTAGTTAGATCATTAACGAAAGACTTATAATTAACTTATTAAGTTGTTTATTTATGTATAGAATGGACTTGTAAAGAGGTAGATACTCCTTTCGTGCAACCTTATGCTCCGTTCATTTTTAATAGTTAGTTCCATCCAAGAAACTTATAAAAATACTTACAAAGAGCTTATTACTGCGAATCGATAACTAAGACCCTATACAATAAAATTCACTAAAGCAAGAGTGACATAATTGGCAATTTCTTTGTTATATGTGGCAGGCAATTATGAAGAGATTTATGTTAAAGCCTCCTTGCTGGTGTGAGAAGGTCGGAGGTCAAAAATACGATTGTAAGACCAAAAATATGTGTCTGGCGTTCTGTAAAATGGAGGAGAAAACTGTACAATATTATATCGAAAAATAATAAAAGGTTATGAAAATGTCGTGAGAAAGTAAAACTCATTGAACGTGAACTACAATCATTGGAATCGATAAAGGCGTAAATGACTTCAAAACTGAACTCTTGAATATAATGGAATTGGAAACTTTTACGCAAATACCCTAAGATCAGGAGCGAGTAAGCTTATTGCTACATTATTGAAGAATTTAAGTCACTTTTATGTCATGACGGCAAAGCTAGGATGGGTACTTAAATTTTCAAGATGGCTTCCTTGAAGGAGATTGAATTTAACATTGAATGTTATTTTTTTGGAAAATCTTCGGATTCCTATAAAACTAACTCGGAAAATTTGGATCAAAAAAGGTTATATATAAAATCTCAATAAAAATAAGCATAAATATAAATGTCCAACCGTTTTAATTCGTTGTAATTCTCACGTAATAAAACCTAGTTAACATAAAAGAACGTTCTAATTTTAAATTCCTATATGAGGCTGAATGAGACAGCCTGGTGCTAAAGACCAGAAAAACGAATAAAAACTAAAATAGTCATTAACTTAGTGTCTGGAATGCGCTGAGTTTTATTGCCAGCACTTAAAATTAAGACTGCCTAATGTTGCCCTCTTTTGTTCCTTTCTTTAAGGTTTAATTTTAAGCGTTAATCGCTTTTAAAACTTAGATTAAATGGCTACACGACAAATTGTAAGCCAAAGTTTTGAATGTTTCAGGTTGATGAGGAAGTTTAAATAAATTCTTTGGCACATGCTAATGCATAGTATGGTAATGCATAGTAGGAAGTGGATGCCATCTTTGAATAGGATGTATCTATAAATACTTTCAGATAAAGAAGTATTTTAGTACAGGGTAAAAATATTAGTTTTTATGAGAATATTTAAAATGAGAATGAACTTGAGTTAGCCAGCTTATTGTCGACTTCAATACTAATCATTAGCTGACGTCCGTATTATAAAAATGAGACAGCAAAATTATCATTTCAGTATTTTTTGCATCGCACTGTAAACCTTAGTACCATCTCAGTAAACAACAGAAGCCATAAAAACCGTTAATGACTTAATGGATGGAAGCTGCATGACCTAAAGCCGGCAATGTTTTGTGCCGCAGCTACCAGCCTTGTCACTTCTGGCACTCTGCCAAAACAGCCCCAAGCCCCATATTGCATTTTGGCAAGGTACCTTTTAAACTTTATAAAAACAATTTCGGTGTAAAAGGAGAAATAAATTGTAGTTTTTTGTCTATTTTTAAAGCTGCGTAAATCAGATTGGAGTACTTGCTAAGTTATTAGTTGTTTTTTGCGAACGAGTTAGTGGAGATAAATTGTAACGAAAGAAAAATATATTGCTAATATCCTTTCTTCTGTCGATTTTAGTATTAATGGTCTCCATTAGCTCGACAAGCAAGGTGACGTCAATTATACACAGAATATGTAGGTTTAATATGAATCCAATTTATCAAACTATCACCTATAATTTGTCTGAAGGACAAGCAGATTCACTGAGTCTGTAAAGAGAGGCGTACCAAGGGCAAAAAAGGTATGACGCACGAACTATGCCAATCCGATATTACTCTAGACAAATATTTTTTATTGTACCGTGTACCGAATAAATATTAGCCCAAGGATGTTTGTAGGCTTTGTGGCTACCTTACTGACGTAGGTTGCAGAAAAAAGGTTCTTTGATAATCATGTTTTTGACCTCTGTCCTTCGCGATGTAGGATGAATATCAATGGGCCGGGGATGCTAAACATTTGTATAACGTCTTTACACTTTCGGTTAGAACCCTCTAGGTATTATCTTTATTCAAGAACCATCTTAAATATTGAACTGTTTAAAAAAATCTTACTACAGCAGAATTATTAAAAATGTACGGGGCTTCTTTGCTTGGAAATTCTGCCAGCCACGGGTTTACCGTTCCCGGTACAGAATAAAGTACTTTAAAATTTTAGTTGGTGTAGGTTGTGAGATGTGTTCTGAATGATAAATGGAGTCGTTGGAAAATAAATGGGGTGCGGGAACCGATCGCTTTAGAGGTCGTCGGGCGAAGGAATTGTAGAAGACAGTAAATTATGTAGGTATATCGAGATACTGAACATTAAGAATATTATTATAAAATATATTGTGAAAGGAATGTAAATTCAATTAAATTTAAAAAAATAATTTCTTGTCGAGAATTAGGACGGAGTAAGTATAGTGTTGTTTTTTTAACTTTTTGTCCCAAAACGCATACTCCTAAGCGTTTGCTATTTAGAAGGTTTCAATGTGTATAATTTTACATTTACTTTATCTAACACACATTCATATTACATTATTGACATATTGGCAATAGTGTACACCTGCAAATAACATAATTATTTTACCATTGAAATTCCTCTGTCAGGGCTTCTTTCATTACGTCTACTACACATAATGAACCAGAGATAATGAATTAATTTTAACATCATTAATATTTAGCAAGGACGCTTACAGAGCGAACGCTACAAATCACTAATTTGTCAGATATACAAGATAGATTTATTGCTCCTATTTAAAGCTTTTGGCATCTTATTATATCGTGATATTGAATTTATCGTAATAATCGTGTTAGTTAAGGTAAGTAAGATTTGTTAACAAGCAATGAATCTACAATGCCACATTTCCTTGTTGTTAATGTTTGTCCATATATATATATATTTTTTTGTTTCTTTTTAACCACTTTCTAGTTAACCTAGCTTTATAAATGCCGTGAAACTCTGTTATTGGCTTAAGAGTTTATTGTCATCATCACACCGTCAATGATCAGCGTATACGTAAGATCCCAGTTACCGTTTGGTTATAAAGTCCTCGCCTTCTGCAACTGCATTGCGCTGGTCATTAACAGTGGGGTGAAATTTCACAAAAAATGTCACATTAGTAATAAGCTGTTGAGTTTCCAATAAATAAATAAATAAATAAAATTAGTTTTGTTGAAGATAATCTGTAATTTATAAGGCATGTCCTGGTTAGTGGCTCAGATCGTGTATATTATGTTAAGTGGGTCTTTTTCAAAGCTTATGTTTTAACTGAACTGGACTGGTATTTTAAATGTTCCTGTTACAATTACATATATTTGCAGAAGTTTTATTTTATTCGGTTTTTCTCTATTTTTTACATATATTCTCCCTCCTCATCCCTATATCTTAATCCATTACATCAACGCTTTTTGTACTTTGAAGTCCTTACAAGTTGCAAAATGATCGGTCCTACCTAAATATAGCCCTTAAAGGAACTATTGAACTCAAAACCTTCAAACAACTTCCCAGTATCCTACACATTAGATAAAATTGACTTCACCTCACCAGTAAACTGCCTACAAGATCATTTGTCCCACATACCGAAGTGCAGTAAACGCAATATAACAGCTCCTATTTTTACAAAATGGCGTCTTCATAGCACAAAATGGCGGATTCATGTAAGAAATCGTTCTGGCAACGGTTCGGGAATGGATGGAAGCTATTTGGTACTATATGGGAGTGATTTGTGGGTAGTTATGGATATGAAATGGTATGATGCAACAAATGTGTGGGTTGGAGCATTCTGTTCGCGGTTTATGAAAGTTTTTGATGGTTTCTATGCGTTAAATAAATTTTCGTAAATGATTTTAGTTTATACAATTTTTACGCTACTTACTTGAGCTATAAAAAAAACATCCATAGTTTAAAAAACTAAAAAACACGCTAGTCATGTATTGTCATCAGAACTCGGAGCGTGTGCAAAATTTCATCGCAATCGAAGACCGGGAAGTGGGTAAAATTACGATTCCAAGATTTCCTTCCATACATAGTTACAAGTGAAGCTAATATAAGCGTGTTAATAATAAAGAGGAGCTAGAAAATTACCGTATCCCAAAGAGAATAATCTAATATTTGTATTAGGTGTGCTGACTCCCACGTACTGAATTTTGGCCTACAGATGTCACAAAAAAAGTTCAATATTATATTGTACTTTCCTTAATAGAAGAATTATTCTATTTTCAACTATGATGTTGAAAAAGAGGAGGCTTTACGTCATACGAATACTTGAATATTCTTTAACATTAAAAAGGGAATTGTAAAATTCACAGAACTTTATAAATAAATTAACAAAATTAAAACACAGAATTAATTATGCATTAAAGGGTTAAACCATGATTTACAGAAATAGGGGGAAATTCTTTGTTCCGACTTTCAATGGAATTTATTTCAATTTCATAAACCTCGCAGAATTTTCTTTTTTGTAGTAAAACAATGGACGATTTCCGAATTTAATCAGGGCAAGTAAATCGTATGACAGTCTAGGTAATCAATGTATTCGAGCCCCTGTTAATTAAATTCGTGTTTCACATAGTAGGTACAAAAATAAGTGGGAATTAAATACACGAGGGTACGATACGATCCAACCAAAGCCTAATTTTGTAATTTTGAAATCCATTTTCTATTCTCCAGAACGTTCGAACGTATAATGATGATTAAGTTATTTCTGGAAGCAGACTGACAGACAATATTAGAATCCATAATATTATCGTCTCATCTACTAATGACGGAAAATTATTTATACAAGGCGACTAGAGTAAACAAGCTAAAATCAATACCTATTTTTAGAACTCAAGGAAAGCTGTCAGTTTACCAAACAATAGACGTAATAAGTACCTACCTAAGTTTGTTCAAAGATTTCACCTTTTAGCTTACTTGCAATTTTATCAAGAATTTATAATCATTCGGTACTCAAATACTCATTATTTCCTAAATCCCAGCCATGTTCGAAACTAACGGATACCGCAGACCAAATAAAGAAACTATTCTCGTATTATCAACTTTATGTAGTTGTAATAAAGTCCATTGTCGATTGGTGGAGTGAAACTTCTGAAACACTTGGACAATCCAAATATTGGTAATAGCACATAGAATGTATTATGAGAAGTAGACATTATTTGTTCTGTGGATATCAATGAACTTGATTTCTTTGGTATAACGATTGAGGTTAACGACCTTGTAAGGCCCGATCCAAATGTTATTTTTACCTTATAAAAAGGTTTGCTTTAGCAAGATTAGGGCGATTACAAGGGGCTATCTAATATTTTGTATAGCAGAGTCAATTAAGCTTAACCTTAAAAATTAATTCTAAAAAACTTAATTTGAAATATAGATTTTTCTAGAGCCTATTTTCTAAAACCCTAAGCAATGCAAATCCTACGCAAGCAACTTAGCTGAAAGTACTTAAGTAATTAAGAAATGTAAATAAGTTAGGCTAAGTTATTATCATTTCTTAGAGCTTACTTATTTAGTCACGATTGTTCTTTAATTACTTACTTTGGCAAAACAGTGTTTTATTTTGAACAACTGGTTTTTAGACTTTTGTTTACGTTTAGAGTAGTAGGGTGAATGACCTTTGAATACATGGCCTTATAGCATTAGGTATCTCAGTTTCTATGTAATCATGTTGTTTTGATCTATACCGGGAACTGTACTGCCCATACCGGGATAAAATATAGCTTATGTTACTCGGGAAGAGTGTAGCTTTTTAACTGTGAAAGAAATTTTCAAATTGGTGCAGTAGTTTCGAAGCCTTTAGGATACAAACAAACAGATATTTCTTCTTTATTATATTCGTATAGAAGTACCTATAGGTAAAATATGACCTAACAAAAGCTGACGTAAACCAAAACCCATCATCATTCACAACTAACAAAACATTTCCATTAAACAGATGATAACCGAGGACAGTAACACAATAAATACAAAAATTTTTAATCTTAAAGCTCAGTGTACACTTACGGCTAAATTGAGATTTCCGTCCGATACAACACCCACGTAAGGCTGATTTACATTTGATAGTTATTCATAGCTCGCCTCCGCGATTCTCATGAATATGTGTTGCACAAATGACAGTGCAAACCAATCCTTAGATGTGACATTTATATTTTTAAAGATAGTTGATAATGATATGTTTAAAATTATTAATCGTTTTGAAGATGCATCTGAGTGGGTGAATGTCACTTATGTAATAGTTGGTATTTCAAATAAAGTATGTATTTCGACTTCTATTATACATATCAAGGCTAGTATTTTAAGAATCAATAATTTTCAAATGAATTCAGAATTCAATTCTATTGAGTCAAAAAATATTTTTAATGAATAATTTAAATCTAAATTATCAAATCAATTTACACCACAAGGAGAGAATTAAATCAAATTCAATTTATCAATACCGTTATCGATATTTACACTTGGCAATATTCAAATGTGATTCAACTCGCAAACAACATTATTCTTCAACTAACTTTTTTGTAGCTGCGCAAATTCGATTATGATAATTCGCGCTTTTAGACAGACTGTAAATATTATCTTCTGTGATTTAAATTCCAATAGACTTTGTAGAAGACTGATAACAATTGAAGAAGTAAAACCTAAAAAAAGAGCCACAAAACAACTGTTAGCTACGTCTAGAAGTTGGTGTCTAGTAGATGCAGCCATGCCATTATTTTGCCACCGACTTCTAATCCAAGCTCCTATTTTTTTTTGTAAAAGAAAATATTAGACCTAATGTTCCTACTTTAAAAAAATACATAATGGTTCTTAGTCAACTCCGTAGGCAAATAATTTTCAACACAAATTGAAAACCAGTATAGATAGACATGAAAATTAGACGAGTTGTCAACGGTTTTAGCATATTATCAGCGTATGTATCGAAAGGCATTGTTTAGCAGAAATATTAGTTTGTGGTGAAACCTTGGCACCATTGCAAATAATACATAAACCACACTTTTTTAAATTTATTTCCATGTTCGGCTTGCAATTTTGTATTGCTTAATTTTAGGACAAGGGAATTTACAATTATGATCACAACTTCTTGGAATGATGGACTTTAAAATTGTCCAGTAAGATTTCTGTCATGTAGGTTTGCCATTCCGAAAAAAGACATTTTCGATTTGAAATTTTTGAAGAACTCTTATTATAAACACATAACAATGTTTTTAAGAATGAATTCAACATGACACATAATGACGAGGGCAAGTCCACGAACCAACTCATCAACAACTTAACAATTGGAAAAAAAAATGAAATCAGGCGCAATAACAATAGCCACAAGGAAAAATTTCAATTTTCTGATTTTAATATCATTATAAGCAAACGATGAGACTTAGAAAGTCGTTACGGCTATTTTGAGATTTTTCGTGGGCGTATTTTCTGAAGCCGACAAAGCTTTTAAGCCCCAAAGAGGTATTAAAGAGCTACACTGAATAAGCGACCTCTGAATTTTGAATTTGACTTAGAGCGTTGTAGCGAAACATCGGAAAATTCTACTTGATTGACCTACTGAAATATAAGCCGATGGACTTTATATTTTCAAGTTTTTGTTGGTCGTGCTTATAAACTTCTACTTATTTTTCAACAGGTTGAAGCTTTCTTTAGTACATACAGTATACTAGCAGCAAAATATCAAAGAGAACATACACAAATGAACCGAATGAATATTCAAACGGGACTAAACGGAGAGGTCCTACATCGTACCGATTAATCCAATCATACCTAATGTGAATTTATTCTGCAATTCTGGCTGTAGATCATTTCATAATATCCTGGGGCCAGTGCTAGATCAAAGTGTTGCCAACGGTAAACCAAACGAGTCCAATAATATCAGAATGCACAATGTCATTGAACGGGTTCCGACGCTTCGGGTTTCCTCTGCTTCTTAATTGAAATGTCAAGATGATTGCCAGTGGATATGTGATTATAATTCGCTACCGGTTTCACCCTGGAGCCAGTGGAAATTGTTTTTTGGATCGCTTCGTTGGAACGGACAGATTCTATCTAGATCATCCATTTGTTTGTAGGACTAATGTGTGCATTAGAAATGAGACTACTGCTAGGTAAACATCTACCAGGGATGGTCCTGGTGGGCAGTATGACGATGAACACTAAATTTGACGACAAAAAGAAAAGGCTGCTAAAGCATAATCGACAAGTAAATATAATCTAATCTTGATTGAATGTAATTAACAAATGTGTAACAGAACACGAAAAGGAAATGATACATTCGACACCAGTAAAACAAACGAAGAGGAAGTTGGTGTATTTGATATTCGTGTGGACGACAAAACTTTTAAGTATTATGAATCACAAATCAAACGGAAGGTGAATCAAAGTAAGCAATGACAAGAACGCGGACTGATTTATACGAAAATTTAAAACAAGTAAAACGAGAACTTAACACACTGTTACCTTGTAATACTGAACCATTTTTGTAACACGCAAACCGCATTGACAATTTGAAGTGTCCCAGAAATTACAAGACAAAAGATTTATTAAGACAATAATTCACAGTTTTGTAACGTTACAATTGGACCACTATAAAATATTAGAATTCCCCCACTGTGTCGGATTACGTAGAGTTATAGACCCTGTCTGATAGTGGCTGCTGATACGCTTTATTGGTCCTAAAATGGTACCTCGTAAAACTAATTTAATTTTAGACTGGACATTCTGAAAATATTTATTCTTGGCTACATTGTAAAGATGGCTGTTAGATAGCAGTGGTTTATGTTTTAGCTCGTGATAGAACAAGTTATATAATGTTTTTATTAAATCTGATAAAGTCTGTTCTGCTACGTCTATATTGATTACTGCGCTTTTACTTGTTTGTGGTCGGCTTGGAGATAGTTCAGCAGCTGTGCCTGAGTCTATTTCCAATGCAGTTGTCCTCTGTTTCTTGTTCAGTGAATTCGAAATTGTTTAAAATAGACATTCATTTGTTTAATACAGTTCCCCAAAATCGAGTCTTGCAAAGTGTACATAGTATTTGTCATGTTTTATCGCAACCCGTATAAAGTGAGCATTAGGTCATTAGGATTACAATGTGTTTACCCGCTAATTAGCACGACCTTCATCAATGATGCCATTCAGTGACTAAACAGTGAATCACTTAGGTTTCCATCAAAATTGTTCATCCGGCTTATATGCACTATCATTGAACAAAAGATAATTAGCTGTTGTTATTGTTTATTTATAATGATTAAGATACCTTGATAACTTTGAGGCTAAGGTCGATGATCTTGATGACTTTGTTAATAATAAAAATATTTTGATAAATGATTTTGTTGTCACACCTTTGTTCTATTTAATAAGTCTGTAGTCATCCTTGTCTTCGATTGGATTTTAGACAAGATTTTGAATGAAACCAGTTAACGTTGCAAAAAGCAGATTTTTCTGAAAACTATGATTAGGTATTTGAGAGACATTTAAAACTGGAGTTACCTTGTTTACTATACCTACTATCATTAGGTACTTAACGCTCATATTCACAAACTAAAAACAAAAATAAAGTAATATATTATAATGCGAAGCGTAAGTTTTACAGCTGACTGGATATTACAGCAATATATCATACTGTTTATGTAGGCATTATAAAATTCGCGAATAAACGACGATAACAATGTTATGAACGTAAACCTTAAACGTAAGTATTACAACATCGTAAAGACGGCTCACTTGTATGGTGGAGTATAGTATAAAGACGAAATGTTTCTCTGTATGGAGGCGCTGTTCTCTGGTCATGCCAAATACATGGCGAGAGATACGTTAGAGTAACCTACGACGACTTACTAGAAATGTAAGGATTATACCTATCAAGTATTAATACTGGGTTGAGAAGGTCAGATAGATTGGCAGTCGTTCCTTGGCAGACACTGGTATTTAGTTGCATCAGGTGAGAGAGGAAGCCGATCTCAAAGATTTAATTCTCAACAAAGTCTAAGAGCCATAAGTTACATGCCCAAGAAACTTTAGTAAAATACTAGAATATGTGTTAGCAAGTGATGCGGTCATCATAATCTTGGTAAGATGTTAGGATGACGTGTTTATCATAATTTACAGTTTTATAGTGCTCAAACTAGTTTATGATAATGTTACCGTTTTATAGTATTAGAGTTTCGTAATGCTTATAATATTTTATGCAGTTTATTTAGTGAGAGATGCTAGAGATGAAGAAGGTTATGAAATTCAAAGTTCTAACAATATGCAATGTGCAAGAATATTTTCTCGATAAGCTGGTCGTTGATTCGGCTGACTGTATTTTGAACGTAATCATGAATCCAATCGAACTTTTTAGTCGGTATGATATCGGCGGTATACCTGATTGTTGTAATGCGCACTTTTAACAATCTCCAAACCTATGAGCCCGATCCAACTACCAGCCGACTAAAAGATTGCAGTGTGTGTCTGTGCGTGTTGTTCTAAACCTATATTTCCATAGATTTCTTGTACACGCTTATGTAGTTCTAAGCAGTAATGAGTTTGTAGCTGTGTAAGGCTCGACATTGACACGGAAGAGATTTCCCTACTTACATGCAACAAAGTAGGTTTTATATCGCTGTCTTAGGTCGCTAACGGTTGACTCATTATTAAGTAAAATGGCCAGAGACCTACATGAGATCTTACTGCGATCATTATTTTAGTATAAGAATGATCCTAATAATACCTAATAATATTATATAAACTAAAGAGTGTGTTGGTCTGCTTGAGGGAGCTTATCTAAGGGTATAAACTGATCCCATTAGAAGAAATATTTCAGTGCTATATAGCCCATTTATTGAGGAAGGCTATGGGGCGTAGTTTTTATCCGGGTGCACGAAGCAGTACTCACGAGGGCGAGTAAAACCGTATGCAGAAGCTACTAGACTGATAACTGCGTAACGGAATGCAACATGTAATTCTATTTACAAAGGATTACTACTTCGAAGCTATTCTAGACAAATGTAAACATAACTATTGACATTATTCACAATAACTCATTAAGCACTTATTGCAACAATTGAAGTGCGATGATCAAATACTCAAAGCCAATGCTAATATATCCTGACCTTCCACTTATCTTCAAAATGTTTTATTTTCTTAACTGGTTCATCAGAAGTCGTGAGGTTCAAGCCAAGTGAGGCCGCAATATTAATAAAAAACATTCATAAAAATGTCTTTGATTTCATACTTTATTTCATTCTGTTTGTAATACTGCTGACGTCATTTTGTTCGCTGAAATTTGTAATTCGGGATTTCATGATTTCTCTGCATTTTTGTAGAATTCCATTAAATGCTTATTTCGGTTACAAGTGATTTATTTTTGTGTTTTCTCGCATGGTAAACTTACGAATCACACTTCCCCGAAATTCATCCATGTAACTCGCACAGAGGATTCCCAATTATCGGCAGAATACCACAACACTCGAACAGTTTTAATTGGTAGATTTATTGTTCTGGGAAATATAATTAAAGAAAGGAGTTACATGGACCGTCTACATAAATACTCAGAGAATAAAAATTAAAAAACTGAAACAATATTAAGTTTAGATCCGATACATTTATTAGCCCAAAATATTAAGTGTCGAAGGCGTTAAGTTGTTAAGTTTATTCGGCCGCATTACCAAGGCGGGAATTCGAAGGAACTTGCCGATGATATTAAAGTGGATAAGATAAAATAAGTTGCTAACAAGTTGCTGAGTTAGACCTATTATTAGGTGTTGCATTATAGAACAGTAGTAGGAACCTGTTTGGTTAGACTGGCGCAATAAGATGTATGATACAGTAGGTTGATTTTGGCTAGGATTTGGGTGAATAGGAATATATGGTGTGATTTTAGGTTAGGTTAGGTTCGGTATAGAATAAAGGTTTACCATCCGTCAAATCTCCAAGAAAATGCAAAAGACACGTTACAAAAAAATAAAGATTAAAGATCGTGTCAAAACCATATTGTGTAATTGCTTTTCATCAACTCGATTTAGTGACAACTGTAGCATAAGTGTTTAATACATTTTACCCTATCTTTAATTTATGTTACATACCTAAGTCTACGGAAACAAATCCTTGCACAAAAAGAATGATATGCGTTTAGTCATCTAAGTGATGTATTGGAAAGTAGCTTTAAGTTACCAAGGAAAGTCCCATTGATGATCTAACTGTGGTTTTCCACGAGAGAAATGAATTAATTTTCCTTTTATTTATTCTCACTGCGTTTAGCAAAACCCGCATTGCAGCATCCGTGTTGCAAAACAAGTATGCATGTTAATATAATTTGCATCACTAGTTTAAAATGCTTTACATACCTATTTATATCGATGACATTGGTAGTGGATGAAAAAAATAATATAAGAATAAAAACTTCATTTGTTTTATTATCTTCGAGGTTGATTTACTATTAATATATCATTTAGTAATATACACTTTGTAGTGTGAGAAAAACTTGATTAGTTTCTATGGCTTTGGAATATCTTATTGGTTTTTATAAGTTTTGCTTTTATATGTTCGTTTAGTGGTCGCCGACTCATCCTGAATTTTAATAATAAAATAATATACTGACTGACACTTTCGGAAGGCCGTCAAATTGGTGGGTCCCGAATGTCAGTTGAATATCTTTGAAAGTCTTTGCTGGTAGTTATAGGTCAGAATGACTGGCCACCATTCTTCCCAAGGCATATCGGGTGGCCTGCGTAACTGGGCGGAGGAGTTCAGATAGGCAGTCTCTTCATGTAAAACTCTGGTACTCAGTTGCGTTACGCAACTATTGTTGCGTTCGATAAGACTAGAGGTTGACCGATACATATTCGGGAATGGATAGACAGACGATACTAACTCTGAACAAACTAAACCTAATCAATATTTAAACAGGCCTAGATGAAAATGCACCTAATGATAATATTTGCCTTGTCACGATGAGATCATTCGAGCAAGTTCCAACGGAGCTAGGCACTAGGTATCAGTAAAGGTAATTATCATGTAGACCGGTTCTAATATAGGTGTTTATAATAATAAGTACATGTCTTAAGAGGAAAATCAGTGTGTGATGGTTGGTTGTAGACAATGCTTAGTGGTTTTAATAGAGGTAAGTTAGGTATAAGTTTTTGTGGATGAATTAACTGGCTTTTAATCTTCTTAATGCAGTAATTTGAGCTAGTTACCGAAATATTTATATCATGAATTGAGACTAGCATTTCTAAAACTGAGCACTCTCCTCTTGAAATGGTCGACAAAGCCCTTTTGACTCCTCTGATGTGCTGCTATACATTGGCAATGCCAATTTTTTATCCCTCATAAAATCCTTTGACATTTCCCACAATATTTCATTTTACATAACTTTCCACATAAGCAACAAAATAGATATCTATATCAGGAACAAAAATAATACACAAACCATTTACAAAAGTAGTCGGCCAACAAACAAAAGAACATCGGTCATTCGCAAAACATTTTCAAAGTTAATGAGCATGTCTACCCAAAGTCTATAAATCAAGGTAACATACTGTCGCCCCAGCGGCTGGGCCCCGGGTCCCAGACCCGGGCCCTTGCATAAGATATGAGGCCCCAGTTACATCAGTGGCTCGCGACATTTCCATATAAAGACCGGTCCACATTGAACAGCTGGTATTTTGAATGTGTGAACGTGTCAACAATGAATTAATGAACCGATTTTACAATACATCGAGATCCAACCGACTATATTAGTCTCTATTCTTGTTTAATTATAAAAAGGCGGATCATGTATTGCAAAAGTCTTTTTTTACTTCAGAAACTGAGACATTTAATCGATCTTTAATCATTCCGAAACCACCAATTAACACGACGGACAAAAGATAGCTCTAAACAAAGTCAAGTCTATGTAAATACTTGTAAATGTTGACAACGGTATTGACACTCAAGAATTTGCGGCATTCCGTCTTATTTTGACCATCGCCGCCTACATAAGTAATGCCAGTGGTTGCATTATCATACACATGGCTCACGTGAGTCAGTCTACGGAAATGCGACAGGTCGATGTTTTAAATTGACGTCATTTCACAAAACTGGTGGTGTTTCAAGTTCCTTTGGTGATAAAAACAACGAATCTTGAGTCACTTTTTTCTGTAAGTGCATAATGTTTTGTCAGGTTTTACATAGGCATTTTTAATTTAAGAGGACATCGCTGTTTGAATCTTTTTTGAACACCAATTACGGTGGTAAGGATAAATATCCTCCTTTCGTTTGGTCCCAACTTCATACTACTATACATTAGTAAGTTTACTACCTTTTTTTTTTCCGACGTTTAAAGTCATCAAATGATCCCTCCCGCTGTGGGTTAGCAGCGGTGAGGGAGTGTCAGACTCTTACTGACTAAAAACCGTCGTGTTCCGTCATAGGCCTTTTATGTACCAGGGCCGCGGTATCTCTTTCGAACAACCCGCAGGTAAGTTTACTACCTGCATCAGTATTAAAATATCATCATCCCTGCCTAAATTATTACGAACCATTATCATTTTGTCTTCTTTTATTTAAACATCATTTTGTATAAATAATGTAGCTGTCATTATATTTAGTTTACAAAGGTCAGAGACATACCTATCGCATCGTTTTTATATAAACAAAACATGTTAGTGGAAATATACAGTGTAATTTGGGATAACCGTCGATTTAGTTACGCTCCTATGTAATTTGACTAATAACTTAGAATTGTATGACGAAAGAAGGAAGCTTGTAGATATAAACACTACAATTATGTAAAAGAGGAATAACATGGCTGGAGGATACAGCTACGAAAAATTATCATAGAATAGTGGAAGATATAAAATACTAAAATATTGTAAAGCAACAAAGAAAGATCTACTACCCCTATCAAAGGCCTTCGATAAAACCATAAAATAAAACGCCAATTGCAGCTGACGACTATCATATAAAATTCTACATCCATCCTCCTTGTCATTCCCTTTGTTTATTATGTGCCACAACATCACTAGCTCCTAGAAGAGGCACAGTTAAGTCTAGCACAGACTACATTAAGCCTGGCTCGCTGCGAAATTCCGCCGCGATTGTTGTCATACATTTTGTATGAGAGGCCTCATAGTGCTGGCTACACTGGGTAAACAAGAATGTTTCGAAGCTTACTTGGGGTTTAGTATCTTTGTTTAGATTTTTAGGGAGTACCTAACTTTTTTTAAATATGGAACGTGGTAGCTAAATTTCTTGATCTTCAACTTTTTTTGTTTTTTCATTCAGTGTTTTTCTGATATCCACAAAGAGGCTTGTCACAGTTTGATATGGCACCCCATTAAATCCGTTTAAGTAAAGATTTAACGTACTTGCCGCCATAACACAAATCTTATACGGACATTCGACCTTTCCCAACTGAATGAAATACAGTTGTTTTCTTTAAAATAATCATTTTAAGTAGCTTTCATAAATTGCTTGGACCTACAAGTGCTGTATAAAAGCGGTGTTTTTTATCGTTTTTTGTATCAATAATTTTTTCTTCGTCATTTTTGGCATTTTGCTTGTGGAGTGGTTACTCGTTGACCTTGTGTCACTTCGTTTGTAGGCAGCTCGTAACTTGTATTGCATTGCTGAGTATAAGTACTTGGACAGCGAATTTAATTCCGTTACGTATGGAAATGTTGTAATGGTGACTAGAAATCGAATTTGAGGATTGGCTTAGAATTAATGCTTAGATTATTTCTATGTTACAATGTCTGAAGATAAAATAGAGTAGCTGGAAAAATATTATTAAATTCTATCATTTCACGAGTATCATCATTTTGGGTTTTTCTTAATTCTAATCCACCATTATTACGTTTCTAATCTGACGATAAGTAATCCCTAAGTTATTTAGGCTAACCAAACTGGATTATCGATAATTGTTCCATTTAATCGAATCGTGAGTTCCGGGTTCAATGTACGAATCATACAAAATATTTTCTTACAATGTTTAACTTCAAAACCTTCCCAGTATGTAATAATACCTTAAAAGATGGTGAAGGAACACAGCCGTATATAGAAGTTTGATTTTATTGTATTGAATTGTAGGGATCCATTTGCATTACTCTTTCTATAAAAGGATGGAATAATGGTCAACGTTTCGAGTGTATCGCTATTCAATACGTTTTATTTTTCTTTCATTACTGGTATTGCTTTTTTTATGTCTGCAGTGTTAGGAATCTTTAGTATTTAGGGTTCGTCTTTATATTGTGTTAGATTCCCTTTTAAACAGCTTTTACTTACTTTAGAATGAAAGGAAGAAAATGTATTTTCAAGAAACCAGTTTGTAGTAAGAATCTTTCTTGTTGAAAATCGTGTTTAAAACTTCTTATTTATGGCTGTTAAAATTTATCTTTAGTAAGATAATAATTCCTTCATTAATATAAACGCGGCTTGTATTAAAGACGAATTACCCATAGCTACGCCAAAATTCAGCCTGGCGTTAATTAATATTAAAACGTACGCACCTCTGATACAATTAGAGGCAAATTGTGCGTAAAATTATTCAATTTAGGCCTCCTGTCACATTAATGAGAAATGTATGGCAGCTAAGCCTAAGATTACCCTAGTGTAGCAAGCTAAATGTCCTCATTAACCTACATAGCCAGAGAATATGTAGTCAGACCTAATTCCAGCTTTATTAAAGTTCCACTTACTTGTAGAATCGTTTCTTGAAAAAAAGTCTGCAAGCTCCGGCAGTATGCAATTATGGAGATTAATATTCTTGGTAGTTTCAAAGGAGATCGTTATCACCACAGCCTGTTAAGGTTCGTTTGAACTTTTGAACTTCTCATCATGTACCTTCCTACTTAATTATTATGAAGTTCTTATTAAGATTAAGCTGATGTCCCTTCTTTACATCTTACCCCTTCACTTACATTTCTTTTAAATTCTTTGCTACTGTTTAACTTAGCTATTGCAAAATCTACCCAGATTCGTGTGCAAAAACACGTCACGTCAGGTCTACCTGTGTCCCATTTTTTCGTCAACATCACTCGACGAGGAATCCCACATATTCCGCAATTTCTCATAAAAAGAGATCATGTACATTGTAGTGTACACAATGTAAGTACGACACAAAATACACACATACGTCAACATAATGCATGTCCCTTTTACCAACCCTTTCAAGTGTCTCCGAAAATGGGCCATACTGAGCACAATGGCGAAAAAGTATGGAAAAGTCCCCGAGTACAACAAAGAATGTTGTGTTAGGAAAGTGTCCGGCTATGAAGATGGGCCATTCTCATAAGTAGGACGTTGGGACGGACGCCCGGCCCGTAATTGTGGTGACACGAAGACTACACTCCAGTTTTTAGAATGGCCCGTATGGCGTACATTCGCCGTAAAATGTATTGTGGATTTTCTTTATTAAAGTTTTTTTTTGTTGTTAGAATTTGCAGTGACAGCACAATGTGAATAAGCACAAAATAACTTTTGACTCCGGTTGAGTTAGGTGGTGTGAACCTTGAAAAGGTTCACTGACATACTGTTTAAAAATTCAAAATATTAGCATAATCACTGTGAAATTAATATTCCCTCCAAACAAACTTTGTTATCCATTAATTTTTTTTTTGCCGACTATTCGAATAATGGACAGTTTTTGCTTTTAAATTTCGTAACGTTACATGGCAAAAACGTGATTTTTAGGGCACAACTCTCGCGCTTGTTTTTTCGATTCCGTCTTACAAATATTTTTTTCGACTTGATTGATAGATATGTCTTGCTGTTGTAATTTTCTTTGACACTGAAATATATAATTGTATATACTTATAGAGACATCATCATAATGCATGCCCTTGTGTACAAAGGCTAGGGAGGTTAACATACATATTATGTAAGGCTATATAAAGGAACATTTTATCCACATGCGGTTATAAAAGACATCTTAAACAAGTTCAAAGACAATGCATCACTTACCTGTCATAGTGTTATTTCTAGAAAGGATTTATTATCACGTTCTTAATGCGAATACCGTGGTTATTATGGAAACATTACACGTCTAGGTGAATTATGGGTTATGGCCAACCGATTGCACGTTGGTTTCAAGGTCCCATTGTTAAACGCCATATTTTCACGTGACCAGTTATTAATAAAACTTAGAAGTAATTTTAATTAATCATCCACTCAATTTTTTCAATAATAATGTACTGAATTTTTATAGTGTTGGATTGAACGTGCACGCGATTTTTGGTTTAAGTATGGCAATCGAAGCACGTGAGTTGGTTTCAGTCAGGCAATTTTAACGCGTTGTATAGTATCAATGCCTGCATAAAATATTAAATTAAACAGAAAATTATGTTTTTATTTTCACTATTAAGCAGGTATAGTTTTTTTTTTTCACACAAATTATAATGACCAACAATTTTATTTAACTTTTTTTTACTTGAAAGAGTACAGACATGAATGACCGTTCCACACGGTTTTGTAAATAATATACAAATACCTATAATAATCTTAAGGAGAGCTAGTCACGTGAAAATACAAGCATGCCAGGGAAATTAATCATGCAATATAGGTATTTTTGGAGTCGTATTATGACACATTATAGTGATTCAAATTCCTGGTCGAAAAAGAGATAAAGCTAAACAAGTGAATAGCACCATCTCTTTTTCATACTGGGATATTGCGGGCAAATATGATAGCGCTTTCGATCAATCAATTTTGGCGATAAGTAAATAAAAGTTTGACTGTCACTCAGGGCTATTATAATCACCCAGTTGGCTTACTACAAGTTGTCATATTACAGTTTTTAACCATGCAGTTAGACACATTTCGTCCCTATCGGCTAAACTGAATCATTTCCATGATTCATGCATCATTATACAAGGGGTTGCTCAGGCATATACGGGGGGTTGCATTTTAAAAACGTACCCTGTACCAAGTGGCCACCTGAGGTTGCCGGAGACACCACCGAAAACAATATATTAAATGTTAATTATATTACATATATACTGGAATAGAAGCTTATATTACAATTTGTTAGGCAGGTTGTGTTCTATATTAGGTAGTGCTTAAAGGAGGTTGACTCTGCAGACTATATTATAGTAATTTTTATTAATATTGGTGTAATAAAAAATCTGTTTAGTACCCATAAACTTTTACGATAATGTTATAGTCATAAAAGAAACAATAACCCGTGTTAAACTTAATTCGCACTGAATAAAACGGAGTCAAAATATAGCTATAGTATATATTATAATATATTATATATATATTTAACTTTACCTATGATAAATATAAACATACATATAAAATAAAAAAGTATTTCAAAAATAGGTTGAATTTCGCCAAAGGCGAAACCAATTCAGCCAAATAAATAAAAATTCACTGGCATAAAACGATGACACGCTGCATAAAAATAAAACATTCGAAATTTGAACACGTTCCACGCATACCTACAATTTATTTTCGCGGCAAAACATGGAATTTCGTTTTACGCAGTGCACGAGTACTTGGTTTGTTCCCAGCAAACCACCCTAGGTATGGCCAAAGGTGGTTTAACATTTATTAATATCTTGCTGCAATTTCAATTCGATCACTGTCCGACTCTATCAAATGTATTGAAAACGCAGAGATTTGATCAAATTGATGACATTTTGATCATTATGTAAGTAATCAATACAACCTTTATCGACAATTTATGATTATTTTCATATCATGAAAGTTAAAAAGCAAACTTTTCTCGAGATAAGTATAATACAAACCTAACCTATAATCAGTTGACGAGTGCATATCTTCCGAACGTTTGGCGTGATCGTCGGGTATGCGTTTAAGAAATTACTTCCACATAACGGTATTGTGGCAACTGGTTTGTAAGTGCTAGTGTGGATTGCTGTCGGCCAGTGATTTTTCCGATACACGACGGGCACCAACGAGGCTGATTGTTGTAGGCCGTACGCACGATAAGACGTTCGTTCCGTGTAAAGGAACGCGATGTTACGATCTGATTTTATACCTATGATATATCTAGGCAAGTTCTTTGTTCGACGGGTTTATGTAAAGTTATGATAATATTTTTGTTACTAGAGCTAGGGTTTGTTCAATATTTGAAGTGTGAATATCTTATTCATAGATAGTGACAACTAAAAACATACATTAACATAGTACTACTTTAAAAACGATTCTTCACTCTGTTTTCTATACCAGTTCTGACAGCATTTACTATCGAATTTCGATGTCCTAGAGGACTAATATAGGAACACTGTTAGCCAGGCCCAAAATAAATGAGGTCGACATTTTAAAGAGAAAAGCGTCCACAATTTATTTCGAATCACGTATACGCCCATTAATTGCCAAACAAACTAGCAAATTCCCACAGCTGCTGCGAAAAAAATAAACGCCATAATTTTACGAGGCAACCAGCCAGCCACAATAAAAGTAATATGGCTGCGTTTATAACACAGAGGAAGGAAAGATAGCGGAGATGCCGTAAGGAAGGTAGATCAGGCGCCTTCTTGCGGTACAGTAGGCGTGATCAGTTAATAGAACTAACGAAGAGTTCGGGTTCCTTTTCAAATCAACAGCAATCTATCAAAGATTTGTCTTGATTGATAAAGTGATTTTATTTTGACAATAATAGGTGGGTTCTAAAGAAGGCATGTACGGGCGGAGCTAGTAGCGTTCCTCGTACTCCGAACATCTGCAATTTGTCGAGCTACTTTCTTAGGAGATTTATGACATCTCCGCTAATCATTTTGTTCTCCATGTTTTATAAGCTTTATAAAACATTTGTCCCGGCTCGATTGAAAGTGTGATGTTTTAATGCACCGTTTATTGCGATTTACTAAGCAGTCTTTAGACTGGTCCCGCCCACTTCTTCCCACGTGCAACTTGCACTTTTGTGGGCTTTACATTGCATTAAAATATAGCTACTGCATTTCTTGTTCCAGAACATTATTTTTAATAGCGTTTAGATTTTATATTATTTATGCCCGATTCGTGCGTAGTTTACGATGCATTTTGTAAAAGTGCTTCTAAGTTTTTTATGTGTCCGTTCTATCATGCTAGAACGTACCTATCTAGTTATAATCGTTATTCTGCACGCTATACCAGTTTTCTAAGTCATGATATGCTTTTAAAATAGATCCCATATCTCGATGTTACTCATCAAACCTTATCTACTGGGAAATTAAAATAAAAACTTGACCGTATCATAGTAAAAGATTAACATTAATATTCCTATCTAGCTAGTACCAACATGAATAATTTTACTGCGAATAAAAAGTTCCTCATGAAGTGGTTACGGAATATTAGCTATGGAAATAGCGTTAAAAATCGATTAGTGCCGCAATGGTATCGATAAGTAAACTTTAATGTACTCGATTATTATTTTTTAACGAATTCTTCAATCTAGAAATGTAATATTTCTTGCGTCTCGATCAGGACAATTTCTTATTTGTTGAAATATCCATTTTAATTTTGCTATTATATCATTACTTAAATATCAATGAAAACAAAAAGTAAATTGGCAAAATGTAATTTGGAGCCGAGTCACACTCGCTAAAAATAAATCATCATAACAAAATTTTAATCGATTTTCCGCAGTCTCCATTCAATTATGTGCTATATAAACATTCGAGAGACGTCCCCACTCCGAGCGTCTCTCGATATTTGCATTTCAATGTCGTAATCGATTTGAATCGAAACTCGATTATCGATCAAGTACCAGACGTTCGTACTACTTTCACTGAGTTGCAATTATAGTTGCGATAATATTATTTTGTGTACTCGACTTTGATAAAATCGAGTGAAGAGCAATTTATGAGGCTCTCAAATCTTTTGAAATAAGTTCGACTCAAGTTGGGCATTTCATAAATTTCTTTGAAGTTTAATTTATCAAAAGGCTTCATAGTTGTTAACTTATTCAAGTACCTTTACCTGTTTTTGGTCAATTACACTTGGAAAGTAAATAATTCTAAAACAAAGTGGACTTTTTAATTTTAATTGTCTTATCGAGTCGTGATTTTCAGAAATTGCTACCAGTAAAGTAAGATTTACCTTAATTAGATGATAATGATGATAATTAATCAAATACAAACACGTATGTTTAGTTTAAATAGAGATAGAGACTAAGTGACATGACAATATTAATTACTAATACATTAAGCGAAATAATTAGGCAAATAAATCTAGCTTCAAGCGAGATTATTATCCTATCTAGGCCATTAATTAACGTCAGAGAGCTTTTGTAGTTTCAAGGTAGATAATTATAGATAGAACAACCTATATTTGTTTTGCGAAAAATCGTGTCAAAATTTAATATTTATTAGCAAATCAGCGGATATACAAGTTATAGTAATTAACGGTAAAACTGTACCAACTGAAGATTATCGATACAACATCACTGCACTATAATTTCCCAATAATCGATAGTCCTGATTGATGCACTATTACAGCACTATCATTTATTACGCCCTACCTACTTCTGTCATATTATAAACTGTGTGACCCGTCCAACACTGATATAAAATTCTATTACCCTCAATTGACTTATAAAACCATGAGAAAAATCAGCTGACACACTGATCGTCACATGTTTATTTTCCCATAGTATTTTCCTTTGAGTTTGTTATAGAAAACAGTTTATAAGTAATTATATAATTACATATGTGATGGGAACTTGGTGCAATGGGAAATAGTGATGGCCTACTTTCCTATGTGATCGATAGGGAAAGAATTCAATAATAAATAGGCTGTATAGTTCTCGATACGGTAAGTTTCTACGTTAGATACCTAAGCTCAAAATCTTTATTAATAACTAATGATTATTCAAAGATTCAAGAATAAAAAATCGTGGTTTCTTTTAATTTATGGATGTTAATTAAGTATTAATAATTCAAATAAATAATATGCCTATGTTACACAAAATACGTAACATTTTCTACACACAAACATCACGAAGCGTAACGGTAACATTGAATAATGTTTAAAAACAAAATAATTTAAATAAGCGAAAGTTTTTACATTAATCCGCTGTTGGCTTATGTTATGTTTAGCAGGAATTTTAATGATTACAATAACATGCGTAATCCTATTAAAATATAAAGAGGTTTAACTTTAGGATTAACAATATTATATTGCCGTATAACAAGGTAATAAATGAACAAATAAATATCTACTGCCAGCATTTTAGTTCAATTTCACAGACAACATAAACGTCTAAACTTAAAACAAGTGTTTAGCTACTATGAATTTTCATTGGCAATTGTTCAAGTAGGTAAACACAACAGTTGTTTTAAGAAAATAGTCGTTTATGTTGTTTTTGAACTTGGGCCTTACTCGTACTTTTTTATCACGCATAAAATATACAGGATTTGCCTGCCTAATTAATGTCACAACATCAACGTTTATCTGAAGCTAATTAATCTAAAACCAGCAACAAAATACCCATATATAATTCCACAGAAAAATATATGAATCAATTTTTACTGAGAAACTTGAGTTTAATATGTTTCCAATGAAAGATCATTAAATCCGGAAAGCGAAGAATTCTTTACATCCATTTAACGAGTATTCATTCTCGTTAAATAAATCGTGGTTTGTTTCGAAAACGAAATTGGGAATATAATTGTAAATACTTACACAATATATCAATAAAAAAATCTTTGTTGCATTATCAGCAAGTAATTTATTCGATTTTAAATAGGTATGTTAACGAAAGAGCAGTCCAGAGAGAATCATAAAGTCTTCATCGTCTATAAGTTTCTAGCTAGATTAACCTATGCAAACATAAAGCTTAGAATACGCGCGTGTTCTTGTTAAATTTTGCGTTACTTATGACCTAGTATGTGGTAATTGGTGAATGCCTTACTAAACATAGTAAACTTAGTGGTAATCCTATTAATGCCCAAATCCTATAAATAAGAAACGTTTCCATTGTGTTTACGAACTGTAACTTCGACGCCTATTCTATGAGGCTTCTGTCAAAAAATACCATATATACGCAAAACTAATGGTATTTCCTGAAGGAACTAGGCTTTAGCACCTTACAGAGGATTCACACTGGCGGATTTTCCTCTCCGTTTTTCCTTGCATATCAAAATCCAGCATATAAGTACGCGCAACACCTGAGCTTCAATAAATCTGTCGCCTGGTTTTTAACGTCATTTTTATACCAGGAGTTGCCAATTGTTTTCTGTCGTCCGTATATGCGAGACACCATCCATACGAGCCTAGCGGTGTCGTTCAGAAAAGCCAAGGGGAAATTCCTTCAATGTGACAAGGTTGTAACTCTAGATAACCAAAACCACACAAGATACATACCTTAGGCAAGGCGGCGAGGCACTGCTGCTTGACGTCCCATATGAGCTGGTCTCTTGGGAACTGAAGGCTCTTCTGCACGTTCAGCTCCGGTACGTGCACCCGGACTAGGAGCCAGCCCTCCGCGCTTTCAGAGCACTCGGCCTCCATTACGCTACGCCATCTGGGGAAGAAGAGAAGAGTTATAGAAGCTTCTAGAATATTTGATGACTAGTTTATTTGTAAAGAGATGCAAATTATGGTGTCACATTTTGTAAATACTTATTTCCTGAGTAGACCTTATTTTGAGATGCTTTATTTACCAAATCGATGACAAAGGATTTTATTTTGAACTTTGCTAACAATCTTATTGCGTCAACGCAGGTTAAAAAAGTTAGGTTAAGGAAAACAATGCCTGAATTCTTTTATCATGAATCGTCATACTTTGGCATTTTATACGATTTAGGTATGGTGATAAACGGCGCATATTCGCTTGAAAAATACTCCAACTAAACCAAGTCCAAACGATAAAATTAAACCATTATTCGACGCGTTACTAACGAACTGACTAGACGTAGCTCCGAAAAAAAGAAAATTGAAAATAAAAGTTTGACTTAATTACCAAACGCTGGCTCTCTTCGGCCTATCAAAACAAGTTACGACTATTAAGCAAGAAGAATATTGTAGCAAAATTAGAAGTGGCCAAAACAGTTGGCGGTAATTCCTTTGCCCTCTAGACAAACGACCTATCTGTAACCAATGAATTTATCTAAAAGCATACTGCAAACTTTTAGTCGGCCGATAATGGCGTCCACGACCGATTTCGGCCAAGGCGGCTCATATAAGCAGATTAGCCAGCTGCGCAGGACATATTATAGTGCACGAGCATTAGCGCATACGCAAGTGCACTCACTATTCTTTCAGTCTCATAGCCCGATGGGACGGCAATCCGACACGACCGGAAAGATCAGGCGCAGGACCGACATTTACGTGCTCTCCGATGCACGGGTGAATCAATCACCAACTCCCAGACTACGTTCTGCTTTGTGAAAGTTTTAGAAAACTCATAAAGCAACCGACTGAAACCTTTGATTGGAAAAAAATTGTCAACCATCTTGTCAACTATCGGCCGACTGATTAGTCTGTAGTGTAAGGCTTTTCTAACAAATGAATTTATCTGAAGGTACCATCTAAAAGGTTGACTGAAGTAAGAAATAGACCCGTTTATATATAGCCTTTCTTGTATTTATGGGCCATAATTTTTATAGGACACATGTATTGCCATGTTACGTAATTGTTGCTTCATACTTATGAAGTACTTGTTTGGTAACTTAGAGCAGAATTTTCTGGAGTTTTGTCGCCCGTGCTGCCTACTATCTTTATATATTCTCTTCATACATATTTATTTGGGAAAGAAAGATAAGTCATTTCTAAGTGACAGTCCCTTCCAATAGAATATAGTTTTCAACTGCGCAGTAAAACCTCCACCATCAATACAGCAAAGGTTTTATTCACATTCAATAGACAGGCAGAAATGCAAATATCCTTTGCTTATAATGTGTCTCATGCTCATACTATCCGGTTGCGTTTCGTTGAACTAAAATGTACCGGCGCCGGCGTCGACCAAATTTCTAGGAAAAAAACACGACATACTTATGTTTTTTTCCAATTAAGGTAGTCATTGAGGATAAGATAAGATTTATTTATTTAAAGTCTAGTTAAGAATTTGGTTAAACGTATGTCATAATTAGTTAATCGGATTGATAATGTTAATTACTGTTTGCGACATAAACGATGCACCGTATCAAGGCTTGTTATTAATTAAGTGGCCGACAAGATATAGGTAATATGAAGGCAGTAAAATTAAAGTGCATTTGTGAAGTGTATCAATTTCTTGAGTGTTTTACATGCCATAGGTAATAACTTTATTTTGTTTGCTTTTTACGTACTATTTGACGAAGCGTTTGACCGTCTTTTTTACCGGTAGAGAAAAGGTACGATAAATTGAGCTTTAATCTTAATATGACGCAATACAGCTTGGGTGAACTTCATAGGCTTTATCTGTTACTAAGAACACATTTACAAGTGCCCTATGTGTACAACTTGATAACACTATCTTGTGGTTAACCTTAATTAGTTCAAAAAACCACAACACAATGTTTCTAAATATCACTACCAATGATATTCTCTAGAATGGACAGCTACAATTTTAAATGTCACCCTATGGTTCTGAAAAAAAAGACGAAGTTGTCAAATATAAATAACAACCAATCACGACCACATTCTAAATTTAAACGCAGCGGCCATCTTTTCAATCAACGATAAGACATTCTTTTATTTATCTTTCAGGCCTTCCGACAGGAAAAGGTGATTTTTAATAGAAATATAATTACTTGTTTGATAACAATTCGTTTAAAATATTAGTTAAGATAGGATCATAGCTTTTTAATTAGACATGCAATATGCGTTAGAAACGTCACAGTTACTCGATAAGATTTATATACAAAAGGAAAAGCGATCGATTTCCTTGGAACCGCAGATGGCAAAGTGACGAAGTTTCTTATCTAAATAATTGTACTGAAGATAAACTATTTTGACAAATTGATTGATGAGCAAAGCTATTAAGGTCACGCTTTTGGTGTCTGATAAACATTTTAGACTTTGCTTCGAAGTTCGCTATAGCTACCGGCACGGATATTGAGCTCTCGGCGGAAGAGTGGGGATCGCTTTGTGCACTGTACACATAAGGCAATAAACCAATAAATCGCTTCTGCGCAGGTGAAGGTCAGGGTTCAATATCCGTGCCGATAACTATACTAGTGATTTTACGGCAGTCAAAATGTACGAAACATAAAAATTAAAAACCAAATTGAGAACATCCTTCTTTTTGGGTAGTCGGTTAAAAAAATGTGGCGCAGCTTCAACATAGCCTGACTTCAGAGTGACAAAGTTATTTGACGAAAACCGAAAGCCAAGTCAAGCCAAAGCGTGACTAGATTTCTATACGCTCTAGTTTTTCCTATCCTAACATCAAAGATTTTCTTTTATAGCAACATAATAAGCTCATATTTTTCCAGAATAAACAAGACTGGTAAGGTCGGGACAACGAAGGTTCGAGATATAAACATAACAATAAATATTATCTTTGCGTCGATGGGTTAAGGGAAACATGCTTTGTATTATCCGCTTATTTTAACCTCTTAGATTTTTTTACTAAAATATGCTTGTTTCCATGATATGTTTAGTGAAAGATAGTAGCTCAACTTAGAATCCATATTATGAGGTACACTATGATGTAGGCTTTTCAGGAAAAAGATATTTTCGAAGAAATGTTTGTCTAAATTCAAGAGGCTCCCTTGAGTGCTCTTTTATTATACGCTGATCGACGTATATATAAAATAACACCCTGTAAATAATTAGGTTAGAAGTATTTCACCATTAAGGCTCAAAAATTATGGGCCTATAAACCAAATTCGATAACGGTACATGAATACTTTGGGAACATCTTTTATTTTGAAAATGGAAAGCGTCACGCACTATCAGGGTAACAAAACGTGAATAAGTAGTTGGATGTGGGGCCGTTTGTCATTCGATTCCAATACTTATTTTAATCGAACAACCAATTTAAGGACTTTCAATCCGCTCAAAAATATACGTTAGACCATAGGTCTTTTTTCCTGCCACATGAAAGATGAAAGACCATTTAAGCTGAAAAATTAGAACTTTCCCTTTCCAATAACTCTGTTACTTGCAGTTTAACCACATAAGGTAATTAGGCATACATTTTCTAGATAACTCGGCGACGGGTTAATTACACCAGTTAAGATAGAACGTTAAGTGTCCCGGTGATGAAATGTTCCACAGATGATAAATATGTGTGATTTAAGTGATATTTAAACGGTAGTAGTTAGCTGTAATTGCTTGGACGATTTATTTTAACCTGGATGTTTTATTTCTGGTCTGTATAAGGAGGGCTAGGTTTGTTGGGATTTAAAGGAAATTTAGATTGTGGAGACCTGAATTCATTAAACTTTTCCTGGTGGAGTTATCTAAGATGTTCTAATTTTTTGAGTGTTCTCTGCATCTGAGTTGCTTTGTATTTTGAGATGTGATAACATACTTTATAAAACACAATAAAAGACTTAATAAATGAAGAGTTTTAGTTGTACGAGGGGTAAAACTAAAACTACATCCACGTATCCATTTATTTTGATAGATCTATATTATCCTAGTGCATAGCTTTTACCTATTTTTTACAGAAGTTATGAAGCTGGCTATTGCCAAATAAGCCACAGTTAAATTCTCTAACAACTTTGAAACCAGCAAAAAAACACATCTTCCAATACACTTGCGTTCCACATTTAGCACCTATTCCATACACTTGTCTCTCTCAAACTTCACTGTCATACAGTGACATAACGGTACCCTCGACTTGTACCTCATGTTTATCATAAAGTCAATATTGACCCACCGGGTACTGGGTACAGTCAACTTCAGGTCAGTGGTAAAGTTTTATAGGAAAATCGTACTTAATACTATTGTGTTAAGGTGCACGAAAGTTACCACTGATATGCAGTCTACTGTACATCAACCTGCTTCCAAAAAATTTCGACAGAATTTTGTTATGATAGTGGTTGGGAAATATTTTGCTGACGTTTATTCGGAGGTTGTTAATAAATTGGTTCGGGGAAATATCGATTGTTTTTTGTTTTTTTCTTTTATTTGTATGTAACGAACGTTTTTTGATAGGTGCAGGATTATTTTTTGCGAATAACATTTGATCGGTAAAAGCTAAAAGCTTTGTGCCAGTTTCGATTTATATTTACTCTATTCGGGTAATCCTCTGCAATTTTAGTTTTTAGAGAAGGATTTTTGAACTAAATTACATTGTTCTAGCTTCAAGCTGCAAAATATATCCAACTTAGACAATTACAAACTGTACTTACTGCAAAATATTCCTAATAACTTCTCAGGCGCCACTTAAACCGGCAATAGACATTACAAACAGCGAACTATCCTGCTAAGAGCCTATTATGACTATAAAAGTAAATTTTAATGACCTCATAGTACATTTCACGGCATTATTATATCATCAATTAACAGTATACCGCTAACATAGATTGTCCTAACTGTACATTTTCAACAATTACCAAAATGTTCACACATTTATTTCTCGAGGTCCATAAAAGTAATGTTTACATGTGACTACTTTTTTTTATTAACATTTCACTGGACCGTACCTTTCTCTTAGTAGAAGGGAAGTATTAAATGACGTTAACTTTTTAAAGTGATTGTCACATTGATCTAGTTTCCATGTGGTGAAGTAAAATGATACAATTATAAGTTTTTGCTATAGCAGATCTTATGTATGGTTTGATGCTTGACTGAAACAGGCTTCTCTTAATAATTGGTATTCAATCTAAACACACACTTAAATTTTAATGTACTACAGATAGGTACTTTTTTGCTCCAACCTTTTTGAAATAATATCATTCAGAACTGAAACAACGTAAATATTGTGCTAGTTCTTTTAGGAAGACACTACGTAACTTATGACCTTTCAAGTTACTTATTTCACTTCCATTTCAAGAACACAAGTGACCTGTGCGAACATCGCTATTCATATAAGGCATTAAGCAGTATTACACCGTCTAATCTTACAAGAGTCAAGGTAGTAAGTAAAGCTGAGAGCTTACATCTGCAGTCAAGAATAGGAGACAAGTCAGTAATCGGTCACTCAGGCAAGTGTCGACTAACTGTTACTTGACGGTGATAATCGAGCGATCTTACTGTTCGTTAAGACAGTGTAATTTGTCCAAAGATGGATTAGGATCCAGAAATGCATGTAACTATAGTTGAAAAGAGTGGTGTGGATAAAGCAGACTCAGTGTTCTGTGTTTTTAATCTTCTCATCTTCTTTTAAAGTCTCTAAAATCTTAAGTTTATCTTAACAAGAATCATACTGGAGTCATTTTGATAAGATAGTGTCGCAGATTACCTCTTCTGATATTCATGTTTTTTTTCTACGACTCACAGGTTTGCGCATTTACAGTGAAGGATATACTATGCTTGAAAAATTTTGGCAATCTTTAGAAGAGCCCAGACATATTTCCACAAATGCGTTAGCGCCCTAAAACCAGTTAACCCCAAGCCAAAATGGCACTCCGATAAAAGCACCCTCAGACAGTAACAAATGTTCTTAAAAACAAAACGTTTAAAAAATACAGGTAAAATAAAGGCCGTACAAGATGAGCACGAACCCCTGTATTATCTCATACATTTGGTCATTTATCACTGGTTATTGCTTTCATATGTAGCTCGTGTCGTAACTATGTGGGCGTGGTACCAGGTATTTATTTACCTTTTTTTATCGAATGATGAACTGGTACTTGCAATCACACCCATTTTGCTGGCGTGGATGTTTTCGTTATGAAGGTTGGTAAGTAAATACTTTTAAAGAAATTTTAAGCTATGCCGTTGTGCAGACAATTTGTTTTTAAAATAAGATAATTTGTTGGACATAAAATCTTCAAACCCATGACTTTCTTTTCATATCAGTAGAATCTCAGTGTGATTTTCTATTCATATCACTAGAATCAAATCTAATTAACAAGAAGGAGTAATTCACCGATATAAATTTTATCAAGGAATCAGACCTAGAACTGTCTGTACTTACACAGAAACAAACAAAACAAAGGGACGATACAAATTGTACCTATTATCAAAAACATAACCTTCTGGCGCTTTCAGGTAAAAAAGAACAGACAGATAGGTATTTTGCAAGGCTAATATAACATTCAATTAAATTAATAAACATGCTACTTGCATCGCTATCAAAAGTCCCGATAGGTACCTATTCAAAATGTTATCATGTCAATAAACTATTTAAGGAAATTGCTCAATGTACACTCAGGGACAAAAAGATTAGGCGCCCGCTATCCGATAGCGCATTTTACAATCTGTAATTGACATACTGTAATTTGCGGATCTCAAATATTGCATTGATATTGATACGATCTACGATTTGAGTTGATCAGTGTATCTTAGTGTAATTATTGATTAAATACGTTATCAATCATCATTTAGGTTATCACTTGGCGTTATGTTCAAGGATTGACGTATGCAATGTTTCAGGAAAAAAGATTGCTACTGCAAACATTTCAATTGTTTTATCAAATCCTGCACTGTCAATGCTGTCGAAGTAATATGATGTATTTCTTGGAAGCAGCTTAGAGTCATCATTACTCAGTTGGTTATAATGGACTTAACATACCATAAGATGGTAGTTAAATAAAAAAAACATGCGACTTGAGATCGTCCTCCTTTTTTTGAAGTCGGTTAAAATGAATGACGATATGTGAAAACAGGTGTTAAATCAAAGTATATTTTTAAATACATATAAAAAATAGTTCGATATTTTTAACGTGGGTGACCTAACCAGACTGTCCAATGAATGGTTTTAGAAATGTCAATGTCGGTATATTAATTCATAGACTAGATCAGATTTCATTGGTAAACTGTTGATAGTGTGAACGATAGCCATGTGAAATTCACACGAAGTGTAGGTATGGGTACCTACCTACTCATTCGGATAAAAGGAAGTGAAATTTAATTACCCGTTTTATTTTATTATTAATTATAAAGCACTTATTCGCTTTTATATGTTGGAAATAAGGAGAAAGTTCTTTAAAATGAAATAAAATAAGTTATGTAGTTCCTCAAACGTAACCGCGCGTATTTCGCAAAGTTCGCGTAAAATAATTCTAAGTTACTCTATCATTAGAAGTACCATTGCAATTGTTTAATAATAATTCAAATTCCTACATAAAACGAACTCCATCCTAAAAACAAGAACAATAATCTACAAACAATAATATTGACACAAAAAATATAATTAAGTATAACAACAACAGACAAGGGCAAAGCTGATTATAATTATCTAAGCGTTGGGCCATTGTGTACGTGAGAAAGGCAAGGCCTTGTTACAGACCACAGGTATAGTTTTTGTACAATAGGACTATTCCATATACTATAGAGCATGGACCAATTAGAGGTGAGCGAACTAGCCTAGGTTCGAGACCTTTAAAGTTTGGATTAGAATGGTAAATATAAATAGGTGTGAACAAGCTTTGAACTTGGAACGTGATGATTTTAAACTTAGAACGGTTAGGCTAAGAAGATTTTTTATTTATTGTGTCTTCTTTAATATAATAGTTTATCTTTGGACGCTTGACATGTACCTATATTTTCGCATTTAAATGGTGAAAGAAAACATGGAAAAGAAAACCACAGGAAATTAAAATAAATAAACGTCGACACTTAATACCTTTTCCCTTGTTTAATTAAAACATACCACTAAGTTGGTTTTCTTCGTCATAAAACTCTTGTTTTATAGGTACTGTCGATGTCAGTGGCAATTAAAATAAACATTAAAAAACTTTGCTAAAGGCGGCAATTACCACGGACGATTAGAAAGGAACGCTAAATAAGTTCCCGGGAACCGCGGAACTAAGGAGTTCTCACTGGCAAAGTGTAAATAAAAAAGAAAAAAAAAACTTAAAAACTTTTTCATAAGCGAAGGCGCTATAATTATTACGTCAACAATGCCAAGGAGTTTCTTATGAGGAGCACACTGCAAACTTTAAGTCGGCCGATAGTTTGTTTGGGGTCGTAAATCAGTATGAAGATGCATGGTAGTATGCACATTACAAAGATCGGATATTTAGCCGGTGCCAGACCGACTGAAAATTTTGATTGACGTCAAGATTTTCAAAAAAATATATTTTGCCAATGATGGTCCACTGTCGGCCGACTGTTTTGTCTGCAGTTTACGCTTAACATTACGTACAGTGAATAAAAAAAAACGTCGAACACCGAATAGATTTCGCGCTACGATAAAATCGAAGAAAAATTGCATGTCGTTAATTTGCCAGTAATTGTTTGTTTTTTCGTGTTTTTGCTCGGTAATAGACTCGTTTACTTGTAGTATAGTTAGTTAGTATTGTAGTCAGGAAAACGTGGACGCGAAATTAATCGCGTGATTTAATCGCCGGTCTTAATTAAAAACATCAAAGATTTATGTAAGTGTGCATTTTCACGACTTAGTAATAATCTTTTAATTACCTACTGTATGTTATTAAAGCAACTAGAAAAACAAAATATGGTCGTTTTTTTGCAAACTACGTGTGCTTGATTGTAATCTCTAATGTAACTTATTATAATTATTCTTTACTAACACCCAATGAAGCAAAAAAAGGCAAATACTATGTACTTAATACCGATGAGTACTGTTAGAGACAAAAAGCGTTCGTACGTTCTAAACGTGACGAGTCAATCAGAGGTCGACGTACCCGACTGTACTTGACCACATTCTATTCTCAAACTATTGACGGTTGTCAACGAAATTAATTATTTTTTGAATTAGGAACATACTTTTTATTGGAATTCAAATTAAGAATCATCAAAATTAAAAGTTATAGAAACTTATTTCTGTTTTTTTTTTCTTCTTGTGTGAGTAATCATTGGTTGTGTTTGCATTATACAGCCGCAAGTTTAGAATTAATGTGAAGCAAACAGGTTTGTCAAAGCTTTGAACATAAAATATTACCATAATGTAGCTGCATCATAATCACGTTTATTCTTGAACAAGTGGCGACAAGCAAACCAATATAATATTGCTTAACAAATGAAGATGTAAGTAGTAAACAGCCTTCACAAAAGCGTTTATAACTAGCCATGGCTTAGCTATTAAGTAGGTTTACACCGGGAAGAAAAATGAACATGATTTTTACCTCAAATAATTGTTGGATCTTACAGAATACCGCATACCTACGTCAATAAAATGACTGCACAATGTAAAGAAAAACCATTCATAAGTATAAAGTATCAACACATTAGCACATGCAAGACAGAATGTCTCTAAACAACGATTAAACAGACCGCCTGTCAAGTCATTTCGTAATGTTGGGCCAACTCTCATGGTATGTAGGCGGGCCTCCAACACGAGGAAGCAATAGTGTGCCCACTTAATTAACAGGCTAAACTCTGCCTACACGCAGGCAGAGATAATATAGAAAATGCATTCTAAATTCAAATTCTTTACGTTTGGTGTTTGAAATTAGAACCCCTGATGTGGTGCTAGGTAACCGATATAAGATGTATTCAAATTCAGAATACTGAAACTATTTTTATTATTTGTTTGAAACTATTTAAAAGCAAAAACCTTTTTAGTCCTAGTATAAATAAAAAGAAAAAATCTGTGAAAAAAGCTTTTCGGAAGAACCATAGAATTTGAGATACGCATTTTTTTTTGGAATACCTAAGGTTTTATCTATACTAAAGTTTAATGAAGAGGAAACATTTTTTTGTTTGTTTGTACCTAAAGCTACTGAACCAATTTTGCTTAGGTAGATATGCTACGTTATATCGAGGTACGGACAGTAGTTTCCAAAGTACGTGGGTGAAACTGCGGGAAAATAGCTAATCAAGTACCACATAAACATACCTAAAATATTCTTGGACCTTGTGAAAATCCCTGTCACTAGCAACAGCAGTAAAATAGTTGGTTTAGTTAGCACCAGTCTTGGCGTTCTTAGTGCTAACACTTAGTAAACTTTATTGATTCCGTAGCGAAGTTCGGTTGTTTCTATTATTGTTTGTCAGTACCTATCAACTGTCATGTGTATTGTTTTGTCAGTGTTCATTATGACTAGTAATCTGTGGAAGTTTGTGCTACGATTCTGCAAAGAAATGACCTAACATTGAAAGCGATTGAAAAATAAGTGTAAATAAATAATTATTTTTCAGGAAATAACTCAAATTGCAAGATTTACCAAAAAAATAAGTAATCTCTTTAAGTTAAATAAAAATAATTCTCTAATATATTTTTTGATAAGCCAAGTAAGTAACATAGTAACAACACAATGATTAAAGCCAATATTGAAAGATATGTTCAAGAATTGCTCCAGATTGTGTGTGCAATGTTTACAATACTGTTGCATAAGAGAAGTGCGTGCATCGCCTCACTTACCGTACTCTCGACCTATTTCCAGCGAATCTTGTAAGAAGACGGTAATCTTTTTAGTTTAGTTTAATCTTCATATCAATATGATTTATGGTTATCTGTATACAGGGTTACTGGTAAGTAGACCGCATCCTTTCATGAGGTGATAGTATAGGTCAATACGGACAAATTTGACCATGGGATACACTGGGCAAAAGTTAACCCGTTTGAAGATAATCGAATTTCGATTGGCGATCAGTTTATTTTAAAGGTACCTAATCGTGAATCCTGTCAAACTTTTTAGTCGGTCTTATACCTGATCAAACTGTTGGCCGATTAAAAGTTTGCAGTGGCTAAACATAAGGGTAGCTACATAGATAAAATTATGTTACTTCACACATCAGAATTTAGTACCTATCTGTTGAAACGGTAACTCAAATTGGAGCAAATTAAATATTCATAATCATGAACTTATCGAAGCTGAATCGTAAAACGACCATGGTGGGAGGTAATTACCAAGAACACAGTTTATTATCAGATCAAGTATCATATTAAATAACTCAATTGACTGGTTCTAAACTGATTGATGTATTAATAATATTGCGGGCATAAAATATCATTTAATTGTGGAACAAAAAATTCAAGGGCAGTCCAGTTGATATGGCATATTCGATAGTATCGATTATGTCAATCGATAAAGTGGGAAGTATCGATACACGTAAGCAGTATATCATATAGTTCTATATTCCAATGGCCCAATTATATCAACGGCCTATTAAAAGTAATTGGAATCGATTAAGATTTATGAATTGTAGACTTTTAAGGTAATACTGGTTTTCAATTGATGTACTGTACGCCTTATGGGGCTTTGTGCCAATCGATCAATTCATGGCCACTGGGGCTTAATTTGATTTAGCGAAGAGGAAATGGCTTAATGATTTATAGATTTACTAAGTAATTTTAGACAGCATAAGGTGTAGAAATTCAGTCAAAGAACAAATAAATGCTCTTTAGGTTCTTTGCTACATCCAAACTTACTATGTACAGATTTTTTTAGATGATGGTAAGAGAAAGATGGGTAGGTATATTCTCGTTTTTGGATAGTAGTGATTACCTCTTTAACCAGCTCTGCTTACAGTGAGAAACTTAAATCTATTTTAACAATGTTAGTGTCAGATATCCCCGTAATTTACCAATTATCCGTAAATAGACCAGCTTCCTTCATTTCTAGCAATAAAACGTAATATTAACTTCAAACCTGACACCACTGAAATCAGACGCGATTTAATATTAATTTTATTCTTACAACAAAACAATTATATTAAATTACAATGGGTTTTCTTTCACAGTTAATGTGCCTTTTACTGAGAGGATTACTCATTTTTTCTGACATATAAGGACAAATAGATATTCCTATGCAATGACCTCACCAATACTAGATTAACTTGGCCAAGCAATCGATCGATCATATAGCTATCCAATAGTAATAAGTTTTCAGTCAATTTGCCTTAAGATACACACACATATGTGGATATATTTCCACTATAGAATACGGATACCCAAAAGTTCAAATCCATCTTAGTTCAAAATAGAGTTATCTAATAATATGAAAAGTCACTCCATTCTCACCAAGTTCAGCACATCGACAAAAAAGCAAATATAATGTCGGGACATATATAATGTCGGGACACCTTTTTCACACACGGTCGGTTAGCCCCATAGTAAGTTATTTATTAACTTGTGTTATGGGTGCTAACACAACTGATAAACTACATATAGCTACATATATACATATTTATAAATAGATATCATAACACCCAGACCACAGCCAACAAGCATGCTCATCACACAAATGTCGACCGAACCGGGAATCGAACCCGGGACCTCAGGTTCGGCGGTCCGGCATGATGACCATTGCGCCATCGAGGTCGTCAAAATAATCTCTTTACTGTTAGTTTATGATTAAGGGCTGATTTTTCAATCACCAGATAACTTTTATCTGACGAATAAGTTTGAAGTTTTGACAGCTTTTGTATAGAAGATATGTCAAACCGCCATATTTATTCCTCAGATAGAGGTTAACTGATGATTGAACAATCAGCCCTAAATCTACAAGGTTTTCTATTTGCAATACAAAGATAGATAATCTTCTAATTATTACCACGTCACGCCGTATCGTGATATAAAAAGGTTCTATACAAAGGTTCTATTGTAAATTGCCCTTCATTTCATAGGTACTCTTTCTTGTTCATCTGGCTAAATTAATACCGGTTCTCACAAGGCAACAGTTTTTGTGCTGTTGGTAAAAAATAACGAGTGTATGCTATGACGTCATGAATTCAGGTAGATCGTCAACTTTTTTTTAAAGGACAGTATCACAGTATCTTGTTCAGTGGTAGAAATATCGTTTAGTTATTTTTGTTAATAAAAAAATCGCGCTGCGTATCTTCGATGTGACATGCTCCGATTACCACTATGGTTTTGTTTCATATTTGACTTTCAAAACAAAAATTTAGATAATTTATTATATAGAATTAATAATCAGGTACGACGTCAACAAGTTTATAGTAATGAAACAAATCATTTATTGAATTTTTAAAAGCAAATTGTACCTACACTTACAGCGATTTTTGGAAAACAATTAAGTAAGTACCTACCCAATCTTATAAGGCTTGAACATTAAATAAGCCTATTTAATTCTATTCTGATCTAAGAGTCACGTTTCATATTGAGGATCTCTAAAAATATCCTGTCAGTCAGACTCTTTATAGACGGAGCAAAAAATATACCTATGTTGAATTGAATGGTAGATGTTTTTCCTATATGATCATACAGCCTTCTATTGAAAGGATCATTGATCCCGAGAAACGGAAAAATACCTAATTTGGCTCCATAAACTCGTTACAAAGTCTTTTACGACCAATATATAATATATATTTAAACATCGAGTCTTGCGTACGAATATTATTTTGACACCATCTCGTTGATTTGAGGAAAATGAAGTATAATAATAAATCAATTTACTTAGAAAGAAGATTTTTTATAAGTAGCGAGGATGAAGGAGTGATATCTAAACTAGCTTTCGTGTGCTGCTGGATTGTTCATAAAAAACTTTTTACAAAAAAATAAAACCGACTCCCAAAAACACTGAAAAGCAAAAAAAAACTATTCTTAGGTGCATCGGCCTAGAAGTCGGTGTCTAATGGATGTAACTAAGTTTATAACGCCAAGGACTTCTAGGCCGATGCACCTAAGAATAGTTTTTTTTTGCTTTTCAGTGTTTTTGGGAGTCGGTTTTATTTTTTTGTAAAAAGTTTTTTATTTTTAGCTTTTCAGTGACAAGCATAGTTGTCACTATCCGCATGTCATATCCGCAGTGGAAAGTTCTCATCAATACGAAAAATATAAGCCCAAGCACGAGGTAGTTTACATATTCAATTGTCGAGTTCCCTCGACCTTCGCTGGTCTCCATCATCTGGTCAGCTTCAAACCTTCACTGTTGCAAAGGTCTCGTCAATACGAACAAAATAAGCCCAAACACGAGGTAGTTTTTTACACATTCATTGTTCAAGTTCCCTCGACCTTCTCTGGTCTTCATCATCAGGTCAGCTCCAAGCCTTCACCATTGCATAGTGTTATCAGACATGCGCCTTAGTGTCAAGTTTTTACCCTACGTATGCCTACGATTTTCGAAAGTTGCCCTCGATTTCTCAGGGTTTCCATCATCAGATCCTGACCTGGTGACTATGGGACCACCTGGGAGGTAAACCCTATGAAACAAAAAAAAAATTTTGCAAATCGGTCGAAGCGTCTCTGAGTAATCGGTGAACATACATAAAAAAAAAAAAAAAAAAAAAAAGATCCCGACGAATTGAGAACCTCCTCCTTTTTGGGAAGTCGGTTAAAAAGAGTTACCGCAGCTTTGGTACATAAAGCGTTTAAGAAGTCACATGACGGGTTTTAGTCAGTAAGAGCCACACTCACTCACACTGCACCCACAGCGGGATGGATCATTTGAGGATTTCCCATAAAAAAAAGTTTCCACAAAACAATAATAACCAACAAAAGTCACCAACGTACAAATAGATACAGAAAAAAAACCTATTTTGCCATTAAATCATGATCTCTCTTATTCAGTTTATTTAACCATCCAGTAAAGCAACATCCACATTGCATGTCTCACCGCAAGGGAATTTGCCTATAATTTTCAAGCTGACTGACTCACCCAGTTCTGTCAAGTTGATCACTTGAAACCACTTGATGAGAATGTTTGTTTCCATAATCACGGATTTCTCGTTAGCCACTCAAATTTTATGTTTCACTATAAAATAAATGCAGTAGTGCAATAAAAGGGATTGCAGTTAAAACATTACTACTAAAGGTATTCTCCTTCAAGGATGATTTAGGGTTTTAAATTGTGTTTATCGTAATTAATTTATTTACAACCTCTTTATTCTAAATGGCTAAAATTATAAATGTTATGTCGGGCTGTCGGTTGCCAATAACAAACCATTAATAACAAGAATTAAAGCAAAAAATTACAAATTAAATGCGTTAAATAAAAATTGACAAATTAACATCTACAACCCAAATATCTATTAGACACTATTTGAGAGCCTATTAAACTATTCTGACATAAATATCAAAGCCGTGGAATATTCTGAAATAGAAACTTCACAGGCACGCTGACGTTGAAGAGGTGAGATAGGCATAATACGTCATATAGATTGTTCCATGTGAAATAATGGAGTCACCTGTATACGGTTAGATTAGAAGCAGACCCTAATGCAGCAAGGAGAAGTAAGCTAATAGACCAGAGCTGGTCCTAATATAGCTGGGAGAAATAACCTAAGGTGGAGAAACTTATAAACCTTCTACTATAACTTATTCCAATATAATTGTCGTGAAGCGATTGAGTACATTTCACTTGGCGATAACTCGACCGCCATGATTTGTGGGTCAGTATACTTTCTACTCGCATGGACTGGTCTGTTATCTGATACAATGTTATTGTATCGGCTACTTGTAGCGGCTTTGATAAAGTTTCGTTTTTTAATGGCGTTTCATTACAGTGGTCATTTGAGATTTGTGGAAGTGAACTTCAACGACTGTCGATTGTAGTTTTACTTCCCTACAGTATAGTCATGTGGTATGTTTGGGGCAATCATTATCTGACTGCCTAAAAATATAAGTTAACCAAAGTAGGAAAATACATTTAGCTTCCAATTTTGATCAACTTAGTCAGTTCCTTTACTATTCATTGGGCTTTAAATCGAAAAGTCTGCAAAAACAGCTCACATTACTTAATAGTTACGTCGCCGCGTCGGTTGAAGTTCTTATTTTGATTCACTCGGCAAATTGAAACCACAATTTATTGGGCAATAACAACCAACTATACCGTATTGTATTACACTAAAGGAAGGCAAAAAAACTGCGAATTTTACACAAAATAACACGAGGGGATCCCCCTCATACAAAACTTTTTTTGCAAGTCCTCTCTTTTTGTCCCTTCTGCCGTTATTTTTTCCACAACTGCAAGTATACGTCACGTGTGTAATTAAGTTACCTTGTTAACTAGTAACGTTATATGATTGACACGCTAATGCGCACGCGAGCGGAGCCGAACGAAGCCGAACGGTCCCGAGCGCGCCCGAGCATCGGGTTACATGCACGGTCGGGCCGAATAACTAGCTCATGGGTAATCGATCACAGTGGTGGCAAGTGAAATTTGTATTATGGCGTATTTTGCTGATGGTGTATAGCAATATTTTAAAATTACGAGATGGCTGCGTAGTCTTTTTTATCATAAACTTTACATTAAAAAATAAAATGTTACAAAAAAATTTTATAGCTAAGTGTTACAGTTTATAATTTTATCGGCTTTGAGGAAACTGCTAGGCAGATGATTTTAGATGTCGCATGGTAGGTGTTTAATATGTTTTAGATACACGCTTGTTATGTGTAGGTAATACCTACATTAGAAGTATCAAGCAGAATATACCTAGTAATCTATCCACGATCAAAATTTTTCCTTATCATAATATCAACACTAAAACCACAATAACAAAACACGAACGAAACTAAACGCATTTGCACGCGATAGTACACATCATACGAGGGAGTAGAATGTCCCGGGTACGTTCAAATATCGATTGCAAACGCTTCCGTCAGCCCAGCGGAGGGCCAGTCGAGTCCCTGTTTATTTGCTTAAGGTAAACTAGTGGCTCAGTGGCTCGTGGCTAGTGGTCAAGTGCCTTGTGACTAGTGGTCGAGTCTGCATAATGAAAAGCTTGCACACTGATCTGAGTACGTATTTCAATGCTGATTGCTCACACTTCCGACATCAGGAGGGTTGGTCGTTCCATTTATTGATTGTAAGATTCTAGGCTAATTGGTTGTTTTGTGTCTAGCATGATAGGTAAATAAATAAAAATCGGTACAACTGGTACAAATAAGTTTTGTCTTAATATAAAGTTATCTATGAATGTGTGTGTACTCTTTATCTTGGTTTCACTGTTGAATCCACATGAATGAGTCATTGTCTGAATGTCTGGCTTAGATACAATCAATGTGATTATCTCGATAATTTTGTATTTAGGTCGGGACTTTACACTTACTATCACGTTATTAACAGACGATGCTCAGCCTTTGAAACAATGATTTAATTCAATTAATAGTAGCTTGTTACTAGTACTCGAAGTGATGTTTTATTTTTTAAGAAATCTGTAAAGTATTTCTTGAAAATTCATTTAAATATTCATATTTACCCTAAAAATTCTATGTAAAAATGTCATTCACCTTCGATAAATCTAATAGGTACAATAGCACCACATACCATCTGTAGCACCGAAGCGTTAGCGAAGGAAACCAAAACATATTGTAATCTACATGATCCGGCACTGAACCTCGGAGTGGAAGCTCTGTGTCATTAGAGCCTGCCGGGTTATGTTCTCACATAAGAGCATGCGGTGTGATAAAAAATGGGGAAGTCGTGGTGGCCTAGTGGGTAAAGGACCAACCTCTCAAGTATGAGGGCGCAGGTTCGATACCAGGTCAGGCAAGTACCAATGCAACTTTTCTAAGTTTGTATGTACTTTCTAAGTGAATCTTAGACACCATTGACTGTGTTTCGGATGGCACGTTAAACTGTAGGTCCCGGCTGTCATTGAACATCCTTGGCAGTCGTTACGGGTAGTCAGAAGCCAGTAAGTCTGACACCAGTCTAACCTAGGGGTATCGGGTTGCCCGGGTATCTGGGTTGAGGAGGTCAGATAGGCAGTCGCTTCTTGTAAAGCACTGGTACTCAGCTGACTCCGGTTAGACTGGAAGCCGACCCCAACATAGTTGGGAAAAAGGCTCGGAGGATGCATGTGATAAAAAATGTGATACTTAACTAAGTTTTTTTTAAGGGTGTAATGCAAGTGGTTTAATTAATGATCGTTTTGACACAATGCATATATTATTTGCTGCCTAGCCTTTTCCCAACTATGTTGGGGTCATCTTCCAGTCTAACCTGATGCAGTTGAGAACCAGTGTTTGACATGGAGCGATCATCATCTGACCTTCAGCCCACTGTTACCTAGGCAAGCCGATACACCCCTTTGTATAAACAAACAAAACGACACAGAAAACAAAATACAACTAAGGGCTGATTTTTCAATTACCAGAAAACTTTTATCTAAAGAATAAGTTTGAAGTTTTACAGCTTTTATATAGAAAATTTGTATGCCAAACCGCCATGTTTATTCCTCAGATAGAGGTTAACTGATGATTGAACAATCAGCCCTAAGATTATTATAATTTTAGTTCCAAGTTTTATTTGTGTCCTACCGGTGCATATATCAGTCTCAGTTCTATACAACGGACTGTATATTCCTAGTACCTTACTACAAATGATATAGGTTTATGTAGATATATGCACACCGTGTATAATATTATGTATTGTATAGCAAAACACTTGAGTCTGTTGTCGGTAATAACCGCTTGAAGGCTCGCTTGTTATGTAAATGAAAACAACACACTCTGTGCCAGAATATTATACTAATACATATGAATACGTATACTAAATAATGATATGACTACACTTAATGTTAATAGTACTACAATAAATAGTTATTATTGTACGTACAGCAACGCAAAAAATAGCTACGCAGTTTATCAAAAAAAAAACCTGAATTATTTATTTCTATGTTCAGCGATAATTTCTAAAACTGCTAGATAGATTCCAAGCATTACACACTTGAATCATCATCATCCATTCCTGAGTTATTTTATGTTGTTGAAAATTGTCGACATTCTTCACCCTTAAAATCCGCAACCTTTAGCTCATAAGTACCATAAAACAGTGACGAAAAAAACCTGCGAATTCTAAAAATATCTTCCACATATCGCACGTCAACATTTTGAGCTCTCATTCATACATCATCCAGCATCCCCCTTCGAGAATTCAAACGTGAATAACATTGAAAGCACACCCCCGGTCTCTGAGTAACTCCTTTAGAAAGCCCCTATCATTTTAAGTGGCAAGAAGGGACGAATTTCGTGTCGAATTAAAAATAGGTGCGTGTAAAGTGCATGAATGATGCTGTGTGATTTAAGAGTCTTTGCAGGAATTCTATTGAGAATTTTAATTGATGATTATTAGTTAGGGTGCTTTTGTTAGATAGATTGAACGTGCCTGCTAACAACGACAGTGGATAAGGAGTAAAAGTTAGTCTTCGAATTGTAACCTATTAGATGTGTTTTTATCGTTGATGAGACCTGGATTAAGTCTGTAATCGCCAATCTGCAATTGTGGTGACTTGCGCCCATTCCTTCTTTGTACGAGAAGAGGTATTTGACCTGCAGAGGAACATAAAAAGGCAGATGTTTTTTTTCTGGGAAGAAGTGATGCGAATTTGCTGAACTTAATAATTCTAGCAACGATATCCTATCACAGATATCACTTACGTCTGAATGTTCTCCAAAATGATGACCTTAACTAAAAAAAAAAAACACTGTAATTTTCTACCACAACAACAGTTCCTATAGCCTTTAATCTGATGGCCTCATTGTGTAAGACAAAAATATTACTGCACAGCAGTATGGCGTAACAACTGACAGCAATGTATGTATGTACGTTACATGTGTAACTTCGATTTTTGCGTACGTGTTACGTGAGATATTTTGAGTGGCACAGCAGATCGAAAGGTCAGTCAGACCGCTGACCAGGTCAGGAGATCATCAGATATTATATTTTAGTTACAGGTTGTGTATGAATCGGTTATTGGTTTGTACCGAGAAAAAGTTGCATCATGAACTTTTCTTTCATTGTACTCTGGTTGTCATTCTTTCTTCTGGACATACCCTGACATATTCTGGACATTAGGATGATTTTTTTAAATGTGCGGGCACTTCGTGATCACCAAGCTATAACTGCCGAATAAAAGCATTGACATAAGATGCTTGAATGTTCGTCATTTCACTCCAGTTTCCTTGGAATAGGTGTCATGAGATTAGTCCGTATAATTAATTACACCTTATGCCTTTCCAGAGTTTTGAGTGCACTTGTACGACCAATATCATTCATTCAATTTACGTACAATCAAACAATGTATGTTATCAGATATCGAGTGATATAATACACGCAATCTTATTGTATTATCATTATCACACTACTAACCTTGATCACATTACGTGTACAGATAAGTATAGTTATCAATGCGAATAATTCAGCATTTCCCTAATTAAATGTTATGTAAATATGACCTGCATAGTTTCTTTATTTTGTCATATCTAAAGATAGCTTTCTATATTTACTGTAATATGTTGAAATTGGTTTGTTGAGAGCTATCAGAATTTCCAAAAATGTTTTTTTTTGGAGCTTCATTTTATCAAAATACAACACGGCCGAGGTCGGTATAAGCCTAACAAAGTCGTTGGTGATATTCATATCTTTCCACTTAACCCTTAGAAGGTAGCAAACTTATAAACTCCTTTTAATACCTACGTAAAAGCTAATTAATTTCCCAGATGTTAAAAAAATATTAAAACAAAAGCTAGGAAATAATTAAGTACGGACATTGATAAAGGATTTGAAAAGGAAAGAGAAGCTAATTAATTGTTATAATTGTATCGTTTCATATATTACTTGGAACTCCCCGAGGCGTTGTTACTGGAATAAAGGGGGTTGAAAGGGGTGAGGGGTGGTGCCAATAAATATATTATGAGATATTAACATAGACTTCATTTGTAAAGGAAAGTTGGAAATCTGGAGTACGTGATAGGAATGAATTAATTGCTTAAAACAGAACCTGAAATACACCTGATATCCATAGATTTGGAAGTCACAATCGTATTACTTATGGGCAAATTTCATAAATAGCACTTTTCTTTTACCAAATCCACAGAATTTCAACTACTCCTGGAACCAAGAATCAAACTTTGGACCGTATTTTCGGCAGTTTAGCTAGCTGCTATATTGAGGTCATCGAGATATTTCTCATTACATTTATTTATTAGTTATCTCCATTACGAGTATTATATCATATGACCATGTCGCAAGTCCTATTTGTTACCTACAATGTTATTGCTAAACTTTTACCTATTAGATAAATATCTACTGGTTTCGGTGCTGTTAAATGATCTGATGTTACGTAGTTGGACTCCAATTATTTTGTTGTAAATCACCCACACGTTTTAATCAAAGACAAAAACTTGGTTTATGACACGGAAAAGGTATGTTTTGTTAGAATTTTCAAATTCTTATAAAGCCAAATTCTATAAGACTAGAGCAAAATCTAAAGCAATACAGTCATTTGGTTTCGAGATAAAGGTAGAAGACCTTGGACTTCTTTCAATACAGTCTGGATACAAATGCCGAATTCTAAAATAGGTACGAATAATAGATACCTTATAGTGGGAGGATACCTACCCACTATAACTAGTGGAAGGATAGTAGTTTTTCGTCAAATCCGAAACAACTCTTGTTAACAAAACCATGTATAAGCCAGTAAACCACGTTTAGTAAGCCTAAGTACTAACAAGAAGACAAAACCAGGTTTAACGCCAGTTACACACAAAGTTAGGTGCAAACTTTTGCACAACTTGACAAACTATGCGGAGTGAACTTCATGAGTCTTGCTTAGTTCTCTTTGATTTGTGTGTGGATAGAACTCAAGTGAAGTTATGAGAGGAATCTCATGACATTTAAGACCTATTTCATTTTGTGCTGTATAGGAATTACGCATGTAGCAGATAAGTTCTTGATTCATACCTATGTATCTACTTCTCTTTCTCATTACATTTCGTCGTTTTCTTGGTCATAGATAAAATAGGTTCCTAAATTATAATCAGCTTTGTTTTTATTCATAGCTGTGTTACTTATCCTGCTATCTATCTTTATCATCGGCCATATCCTTCCCTAATATTTACAAGAATGATCTAATTCCTTATCTCTTTTTACATTGACAACTTTAATCAGATCCTTATTGAGGCTTTCAAGTATATGATTCATTCCCGCTGTGGGTGTAGCGTGACAGAGTGTCAGACTCTTACTGCCTAAAACCCACCATGTTCCTTCTTAAGCCCTTTATGTATCAGGGCCGAGGTAACTCTTTCGAACAATCCTGCAGCCCTTGATTCATTCTACTTTCGATTGCTTTGAATGGAGTTCAAAATAACAAATAGTTTGGAGCACGCTACCAATCAACTTCCTACAATTTATCGTGCGGTATCGTTACCACCTGTGCGATAAGGAATCCACGTGAAACTAACATTAATTCTTGCCACCACCTGTGAATGATTCGAGTTCTTACTTAGTCTAAATAGCTGCGAACTTGTGCACTTGCTGTGAATGTGGATGGATATAGTGGAAGGTGATGACCAAAGAAACGACAGATGGATCCTGTATCGATATCAATATGGCTAGAAAGAACGTTAGCACTTTCGAGATGATGAAAACTCACATTCAGATAAAGATGCAGCTCAACTTGTCCAAAAATCGAAAAATACAATGTAGATGCGATTTTCTTATGCCAGAATTGTAAACGATTAAACACGACAAAGTGATGCAAACATATGTAACTCTTCTGAGAACAAGGAAATCATTCTAAGAATCACAATAATCACGGAACATAAACGATGCGCAATTTGTCTAATGATAGGTAAACTATTAGTCGAGTGACTAGTGAAGTCGAGGATAGAGACCAAAGGCTTTATAAAGCAAGGTCGTTAAGTTCTGTAGGCTGCCAGCGAACACACACATGGACGCTCAATATGTTTGATATGGCCGTCTATTCGAGTGAACGATATGAAACATACAGTTCTCGTCAAATATTATTACTTTTCTGAAATCTACCATTTGAATACGGTGTAATGTTTTGTTTTTACATTTTGAATATCGTGGTCACACCGAGATGTCTACGTGTTTCTCAAAAAATCATGTTTTAGCTTAGGATTAGAGACGGACGTGTGGCTACAAACATCCAAATCATAGGACGTAGGTATTTTGCAAATATCAAATTGTCTTGTGATGTTGATTCTAGACACATTTTGTGATAAAATTCTAAACACATTGAATTCAAACAATGGACGCGTCGGATCGTAAAAACTAAGATAGCTTTGTAAACTAGAATTCAATAAAGAAAATGACTGTTTTGCAACACACATCTTACCTAACACATAAAGAATATTTTGTCCCTACCTAGTCCAGCATTAAAGTAGGTCTTAGTGCGAACGAGGTTGTAAGAACTGCAACTTATAGCAAGAATGGTCTTAAAGGACAGGTGTTCTCATGTAGCAGTCCGAAATTCAATTCTAAGTCACCACAACAGTTCACCGCAAATAAATTTGCTCCCCCTGATAGAATCCTGGTTATTGAGCACGACGAAATGCCCCTGAACACGATGCATCTTCTGTATTTTGTTCTCAGATACTAGGTACAAACACTAAGTCCAGCTTACAATATGCAATGTGATTTGACACGAGCATCAGACAGTTGTGGACAACTATGCACAGCCGGACACACAAGTATTTAGGTAAATTGCGTCCTAGTGTGGGATAGTCGACGCAATCAGCTTCGCGCTGTTTACGCTACAAGTAGGATAACTAGGCAAAGAGATAGCTACGTAGATAGTACCGACTCCGTATAATGTGGGACACTTTGGTCTGTTCTCACTAACACGGGCGACGCGATAAGGGAATTGTGAGTTGTGAGGGAACGTTTTTGGTCTGATTTTGGCGTTTTTCATGATTTTAAGATGAACTTTTAGTGACTTACCGTCTTACCACAAAAACTTTTTAACGTCAGTTTAAGACTTGTCTAAAAAAATGACAAATATGACGTTGACATATGGTTCATTTTGGAGCCACATTTTTTTTAGACAAGTGTAAAACAGTGGTTAAAGTTTTTGTAGTAAGGCCATTAAGGTTTTAAGTATAATTTGGAGATTTTGTTGCGATTTTTGTTGCTTTAGTCTTGTTCTATGTGTCTAATACAATACGTGGTCAATGTCAGTAGGTACATAAGAAGATGGCAATTTATATTTCACCTAAACTGATTCTAATTTTAAACATGGTATAGTAATGTGGTTCCTGGATACTCTGAGTAATAGCTCAAATAATATTATTGATGACATTCACTCATTTAACTCATTACAGTTTGGCGTTAATTATTTCGCTAATAGAATGCTAACACTGACGCATTTGCCTCAGTTATTATAAGCTGCACCAGTGCACGTTTATTCAAAGGTGTACTGAATGTATTTTACATAAAACTCGTTTTAAATTAAGATTATTCGTGGCATAACTTAAGTTTGCGCGTGGCCGTACATTCACAAACCACGTAAACTATCAGACATTATTTTCAAACAACGTTTTGGAAACACACCGTGTGGCCGGCCTGTTCCATTCACCAAAGAAAGGTGCACGACGATAAGAATGTAACTCCAATCAACAAGTACCGATGTGTCGATTATCTACGGTACTTACAAAAATGTGGACAAGTAGGTACCAGCATTTCAACGAACCTACCCACCAACGGGACATTAATAGTCTGTAGCAAGTTGCAACCACGGAAACTCAATGATCTCTGATCTTTAGACTTACCACAAAAACTTCGTTAAAGAAAAATCCAAGAAATGTAAGCACAGAAAATATACGAACTCGTTTTACACACACATGAGCATTAATTTCGATAAGCACTTGAATCCACAATAATAGAAACACTAACACAATTCGTAACTTGTTTTTAATCACTAAATATTTTTCGTTCGATAATACGCGGGAACCGTGATAAAGCGCGGCGCGTACGTCCGTCACTACGCGGTTATCACTCGCGACTAGTGAACGAATGGGAGCGCGAACGAAAGCACGGAATGTCGCGGTGACCGAATGGCGCGCGGAATACGAGGGCACGCGTTCATTCCGAACTTGTCTAGCACCTCACCTATGATTTAATGAAGCAGAATGGATAATTGGATACCTTTATTTTTTCATTTACTTTTTGCGGCATTTTATAAAACTTGTAAGGACACATTAAACTGCAATCTATCTTATCTTAATATATTCATACGATTAGCAAAAAAAGCATCACCTTGGTTTCTAATCCCAGTTTATCAAAGTGGCGCCTTATCTTTTGAAACTTGATAAATAACTGCTACTATTCGAGTTATGCGAACTAAAACTTTCATTGTAATCGTGAAGGGAAACATGACGAGGAAATACACGTAATAATGAGCTTTGTACAGCCTGTAAACGTTCGTAATGCCTCCTAGAACGAGGAGGGGAACAGCTCACGTTGTGAAATAAACTATGCGGATAATGTATGGTCTCCTATAACAATATCCTCCATCCTATGTACTCATATGGATGGCGCGGAGGTGGTTTTATCACATGCGTGTGAGGCAAGGGTTCCCGCTTTTTTATCAAAACGTCAGCGGGTTTCATTCGTCGGCATTCAAGGATGGTAGCGAAATGGTTTATTTAATATGCAGCACACATAAATGTACAAACACAAACGCAATGTTGCTTCTCTCTCAAAGATAAACGTATACATAATTATCAAGATATCTAAACTCCTAGTTTTATTAAGCAAAACTGCTTAATTTGACAGCGAATTTACTGATACAATAAACTACCAAAGCTGGTACCGACTTTCATTGCTTTTATTGCACAGCATGACACCGAACCGAATCAATTTAATCCACTTCTCTAAGACAAACCGCTAAGGAAACAACTTGAACTACTTCCCCGATACGGCTATTTATGTCAAATTCATAAACACCTAAAGCTTTTGTTCTGAGCAACCTACTTTCGTGCATGTTTGTAGAAATAATTGACACTCGAGAAAGGCGGGTTAATAACATTTAATTATTATCGCTTTAAGTGAAGGGGGTAAAGTCGATAATAGCTTGGCGTTTTGCTGTTTCTCATGGCGTGCCATCATACTGTGGGGTCCAATGTCCGGTTGGTTATCTGACTACCCGTTTCCTTTCTTCATTGACGCGTGCACTTTCTTATGAAGTTTTATATTGTGATGCTCGACGCTTGATGCATTTTATTATTGTGTCTATTTATGCTTGTGACGAAGACAACATCCATTTCATTTCTTTGTATCAACGGACATGAGATGAATAAGTAAAATGAAACGTGCATAGAAGTGTAAAGGAGCTGTCGTGAAATATTTCTTATTTATTAATACAACGAGATATACATATAATATGTATAACTAAAAGAAGTTCGAAACACGCGAAGCAACTTAATATTAGACATACCCACTTCCAAAAAGAGGATTTTATAATCATGTCCTAATACAAGAATCCGATTCCAAAAGTGCTTAATGGCCATCCACGAATATCTGTTTTGGGTGTTTCCGTAAAGGTCACGACTCACAGTATCCATAATGATCAAACTTCGAGGAAAAGCCGGTCTTAATAATGAAGGGCTTCCAAAAAACGGGCCAGATCAGAACGTGTAAGTGCTTTATTTTTAGGACACACGTTTACAGTACTTTCCAAGGAAAAAGGGGAGACATTTTTTATTCAGCAGCGTTTAAAATGTTCGCAAAGTCCTAAAAGTTGAACGTGATTCCAAAATCTCGCAATCACGGCCGTTTTTATTGCTAAAGTATTAAATATCACAGTTACGCGTAAGAGAAGCATGTAAATATGTTTCACGGATATAAATCTTGATCTAAAAAGCATTGGAAAGCTGTGAAATGATTGGAACTAACGTACGCATGAATATGCAAAATTGTATGAGATCTCGCTTGGGGATTGTTTTTTCATTGTTTCTATTGGGTTCCTTGTTTAATGAAGCGATTCAACTTAAAGGAGGTATATTATGATCTATGTACCATAATTGAGACCAATGAAGTACCTAACAATCAGTTCATTTGATGGCCGAAACACCATCCCACCTAACAAGAATTTGGAGCATAGTTTCCTGTAGTTAAGGTAGCAGGCTTGCGGCGAGAGTACGGTACTATGACTGCGTAAAATAGGAAAAAAACCGCAAGCGAAGCCACGGCAAAAACATGCGGGAACCAAGAATCGAACGACATAATTGCATCGATTTATTGCATCGAACCTAGTTCGCTCGTGAGAATGTATTTTTCTATTTAAATCATTAGTTAAGTAACGATCTACATTTTGCGTTTATTGCAAGACTTGTAGGCTGCATTATTTCACGTAGCTGATTTCCTTTCGTGAAATACTTTGGTTTTGCACTTTCGTTTGAGAAAATTCCTTGAGATTGCGCGTAGGCAGTGGCATGAATGTTTCAATATTATTGGCTAACTTTTTCACACTGAACATCATGTAGGTAGTACCAGAAATTGATGATTGATGAAGTTAAAGGATACACTGCCTAGCTAGTGGTTCAATTGACAAGTCTGTTTTTTTTTCTTATTATTTACTTTGCAGTTTCGCAGACCAACGACCTACAATGCCGCTATTTTTTGTAGTTTTTTACGAAATCTATTAAATTTTAGTTACACTCTCAGTTACTAGATTGATTGATAGTTGATGATGTAATATGCAACACATTGTTATATTAGAACATGCTGATTGATTGATTTAGCATTCGTAATAAAAGAACAATAGATTTCCCTCAATATACTTCTTCTACAAGCTTGGTCTAGTTACATAGCTTCTCCTTATTGACGAATAAAAACATTGGAATTTCTGTTATATTACCCCTCTATGAGGAAAAGTCAGATAGCAAAGCAAATAATTGGAGAACACACATATTATATACTTGAATATGAGTAGATACCGAGTTATTTTTAAGTACATTAAGCTTATGAATATTAAAGCATACACATAAGTCATCTTTGAAAGCAATTAATAATTACTTCATTAATAAGTAAACTATGTATTCTATGTTCTTCTTTAACTATACTACTTGTGAAAGTACTTACATTTCATAAGCAGCCTTATCAATCTTAGTGCGTAATTCTCAATATAACTTTAAGTGGAGTTTCACTGTTTCTAATTTTCTCCGAAAAGCTCAATTTGGAAATAATTTCAACTTCGTTAATTTGACTTGAGCGAAACTAATTTACTGTAGTAATTGTATACCTTATTTGTTATTTACATACTTTTGTTTCGAGGGTCAATTTCTTTTGTAAATTCTATAAACGATGGATTTAATACGTGAATTTTAAACGCCTTCAATAATAGATATTTTAATGTATTTAGTAGCTTATAAATATTATAGTCTTCTGTAACTTGAGCCTTAATTACTTCCGCGACAGGAAAAAATATTAATCGCATTATGAGCAAATGCGATAATTCCTGATAAAACATGATTTAATACTATAACGTATGTTTCTTGTAAAGACGAGCCCTGTGGAATGTGAATGGCTATTGCGTATGCCTAGTTGATAAATTCTTATTTACTAATCTGTTAATCCTTTAATTAATGCTGGTAGACTGTTACTATTGCGTAGATTAATCTATACTATTTGCTGATGTTAAGTATAAAGCTGAAGAGTACGCTTGATTGAAGGCGCCTTTGAAAAAAAAATGACAGTCTTAAATAGTCCATTTATTAAGTAAGGCTTTCGAACCGGGTGTGTGAAGTAGTTTCCACATTTCCCTGAACCTCAAGGTTTTGTACCTATAAAACTCTAAAATTGCATATCAACCTTTGTTACAAAAATAATCAGAAACACGATAAAAATTGTCGTATCTAAAACAAAAACTAAACAATTGCCTATCATCAATCCATCTATGGTGTAACACCAAATAAATGACATCGCGGATGAATGAAGGAACGAATGAATGGTTCTATTTAGGTGCGATCATTGACAGCGAGATATTCACCGGTCGTGTGTAGAATACTTTATAATCGAACCTTCCAAAGCCGTCATACTTAGCGGATAAACTGCCTACTGCGTGTAGGTGGCTCTCAGACTACCACGCGTCTTTATACGATGCAGTGAGGCCCGCTAGGGCCAAAGTCTGCCGGGGCTGCGGGATTGTTCGAAAGAGTTACTAAAGAAGGAACATGGTGAGTTTTAGTCAGTAAGACTCTGGCACTTAAGGGGTCATTTGATGACTGTCCATCAAAAAGCAAAAAAAGTCCAATAGGACCATTTCTATTGGTTGTTTTTCCTCGCAACCTACCTACAGAGTCAGTGTTTACTTACATTATTAATATGTCACCTTACGATATTGAACGCTGTTTAACGTGCTACCTCGTTACATTATAAACTGTCTAATAAACTGTGTGTATAGGTATCATATTTAAGACGATAAAAAAACTTACCCCCTTTTCCTCCATTGTGTTTGTGTCTGTTGTGCTGTTCCTACACTAAGTACGAACAATTTTAACATAGCCAGACGCGCGCACCAAAACGTATCGCATGGTAGTGTATCCGCCATACTTTACTCTGATTAGCGTACATTACGTGCCCTTAGGGTTATGTGTATGGGAAACTATAGGGAAAGCCCTCTTGTTCAGTTCAGTACTCGCTTGTTATCATTGTTCGAGGAATTGCAACAGTTAACCGCGGTTAGTTGAGACTTCTCGTTAAGTTATAACTACCAAATGTTTATGTTCCATGGTAATAAGAGCTAGTACTAGGTCTGATATTGAGGTCATTGATCTCAATCCTTGGTTGAACTAAAAGTTATGTTTTAGGCAATCTATCCATCTATTCTTTGGTATACTTTTCCCTCCTCATTCATAGCACACCCACACATCCATCTCAAATTCATTTCTGATACTCTTTTCTTATCCCTCTTTTTTCAAGACCCAACACTATGGTTCAGCTTCAGTACTGAAATACATTTTGAAATGTTCTTAGGCTCCTATTTATTACATTATAAATCATCCCTTAACAACTTAAACCGGTGAAGGCAGTACTATTAGCAAAAAGCATTCCAATTTCAATTTCTAAAAATAGAACTACCGAACGAAAAATACCGATTGCATCAGAATACGTCAGTTGGGTTGTTTGGAAACTAGAACCGGAACAATTCAAGTGAGTTCGGTAGTCGACGGCTACAGTTCCGTAGTCCCAATTAACGTAGTTCACATAGAACTACATGTGACCATTAGTCAGAACTGTGTTAAAAGTATTGCTGACGTGTTTTTAATTCAACTATATAGTGCTAAAACATTGATGGAAACTGTAAAAGTGTTAAACTAGAAGCGGTGTTGGGAAATGGAAAAATATTAAACGAAAAAACACAATAATAGTTTTCCCGACTTGTTTGAATATGTGATATAGGCAAGTTGACAACCTCTCATAAGAGATTCTTAACACAGAACTAGCAGTGGCCAGAAATTGAAAAAATATAGGGACATAAACTTTAGTTGTAAATATCAAATGATATTTATCTGCATGCTTTTCAACTGTAAGCAGATTCTTACACATACCAAAAAAAAACTTTTAAGCATGAGAATATACTGCATACAAGTTCAGGCTGTCCTGTTCAGATTAATTTTCCATCTACAAGAAAACATTCTGTAAACACTACCAAACAAAATAGCCAAAATCAGATAAACCCCAGTATGTAACACAAGCCTTTCCCAACGAACAGTTGTTAAGAAACATTCGTATTTCCCATTCCTTTCGCCGACCTTGTTCCTTAAGTGTTAGACCCTGTCTGGCTATCAGGTATCCAGAGCAGATCTCCTGACTTTACATCGTGGAGCCAGTTTGGCTTATCACGGCCCGAGACATGACACTGCAAGTAACAGTACAGTTATCCATCCAATAGATAGTTTGACTACGCCCATGGTTCTTCGTGATTATGTAAGTGTAGATGGGACGGAGATGGTTTAATGCCTATTTGTAAAAAAACTGAAAGTAATTTCTTGATTTTTTTTGCAGCAGAGAGAGTTCAAAGAAGTGTTTAATTAAATCTATACATATAATAAATCTGTAGAAAAGTAATTTTTGTACATTGAAGAAATTTACAAAAAAAAATAGCCAGCATGTTAAAAGATAACTAACAGAACCCATTTCCATCATTTTTATCATTTTTGTCTGTTTGTCTGTTTATCTGTTTGTTTGTTCGGGATTCACGTAAAATCTACGAATTAAATGCAGACAATGCTTATATACAAAAATTCTACGTATCTTTGGGTATTACTTAGTTTTTGTTTCATCGAAATCAATTCACTCTATCAAAAGATATGATTAATTTTGTGAATTCAAGATGTAAAATATTACGACACGCAATCTATTTGTCAAAACTGTACATTTCAATGTTGTACTTATATTAGTTGATCGGCCTATTATTAATCTTTACACAGAAAATCACACCTTTATAAGTAACTTCGGAAGAAAAAAAAAATGAAAATTTTGTTTAGCCAAGGTTAAAGTAGCTCCATCTGTGGTAAATAAAATACAGCGAGGAGCGAGGTGGTAAATGACAATATTACCATACATTCTTCATAGAGGATTATTATTTCAACAGATGGAGTTGTGTATTTTCCGTAATTCACCATATTTTAACACGTAGTGTAATTTTTCGATAGACATTTTAATAGTGTTAGTCAGTTTGCCGTGCCACATCAAAATCCAACTATAATTATTACTTTGATGAAAGGAAAATTAATAGTTCTCAGCCAAATTTAAAACGGTGCCATCTAAATTATTTTTTGAACATTATGTCAAAAATGATGACTTTAGTAGAACAATTAATTATCATTTAAAGTTACAGATGGAGTTCATATCAGGATTTTTTCATAAACATAGTTTAGCTTATCTTCCACTAATGTGGTGGCCTTAGGTGATCTTCACACTGCCCCGCAGCACGCTGCATCTTGCGTGTCGACGCACCTACGCGCGTTCCTGCGGGAGTGCAGATCTGCATCATCGTGCGGGTTTTTCGCGCACTCATGCGCGTAGGTGCGTTTTGTAGATTCACGCATGACGGCTCTCATCGAGTTCCATTTTCAAATATACACGTCACGCCCATTCAAAATCACGCGCGTCAATGCGGGATTCGGTGTGCCATACCATGCGTCTCGCCCCGCACCTACGAGCGGGGGTGCGTGTTTCTCCGCATGTATGTGCGTGATCCGCATGAACGCGCGTGGATGCATTTTCAGTGTGTTGGACTATGCGTGTTTTCCATACAAATGGAGATATTTAGGCGATTATCACACTGCCCCGCATGATGCAGCGTAGTGCGTGGATGCGTTTTTTTCCGTTGTATGGAAATATCTCCGTTTGTATGGAAAACACGCATGGTCCAACACACTGAAAATGCATCCACGCGCGTTCATGCGGATCACGCACATACATGTGGAGAAACACGCACCCCCGCGCGTAGGTGCGGGGCGAGACGCAAGGTATGGCACACTGAATCCCGCAATGCCGCGCGTGATTTTGAATGGGCGTGACGTGTATATTTGAAAATGGAACTCGCTGTGCGTGAATTTACAAAACGCACCTACGCGCGTGAGTGCGTGAAAAACCCGCACGATGATGCAGCTCTGCACTCCCGCAGGAACGCGCGTAGGTGCGTCGACACGCAAGATGCAGCGTGATGCGGGGCAGTGTGAAGATCACCTTACAAGCAACGGAAAAAAACGCATCCACGCACTACGTTGCATCATGCGGGGCAGTGTGATAATCGCCTTAAAACAAATTACTTTGAGTGAGTAGTATTAAGTAGACCTTAATTATTTTTTCTGATGCAAAATATGTAAACTTAATCCTAGAAGAAATGAGGATCTATCTCTCGCAAGCGCTGCTAAGCGTGAGGTAGGTAATGTAGGATTCTGTAGCTTTAAAAACAAGCCCAGATACAAAGTGCAGATAAGAAATGGGAGCTTTCTCGATTTAATACCATACACACGTAAAATGCTTTATGCGTCTTTATGCGCGAAATTACGCGCCGCATACCAGAGACATGCTTACTTTCAACTTCTGATCGCAAATACACTGTTCACGATTACGAACAGTCTCAGTAAGACCCGAGCCAAGTCTAAATAAAAAAACACCTTTTATATAAAACTACGTTTGATGTCATTTAATCACAAAGACAGAATTGTTCTCTGTTGCAAATCCTATCCACCTATATCCTATCCTAATCCAGAATGCATTGCAGGTGTGCATTGCACAAAAACCAATGGTAACCTATTCGAGAAGTCAAAAGACTTGACCTGCCAACGTCAGCTTCTGCGCTAAGCAAGTGTTCTTAATAGTACCATCAGAATTACATTCATCGTTGAATGAGGTGATTAAATTTTCAGAAACCACAATAACAGTAGGAGCCAAAGCATATGATCGCTTCATAGAGCTCTGATTGGCCCCAGGTGACCAAGTCAGGTCTGATTTATTCGTTCATCAGATCTTTGAAAGTGTTTCGGTGGATACTTACTGTCGTCCTGTTTACGTGTGACACAAAATATGGTATATAAACGCCCTCCGCAAGAGCGAAATTTTCCCGGTGTGCGGTAGTGACGCACAGTATACAACACTTATGTTTCTTTTAATTTGCTGGCTCCACCAAGAAATGACAAATTGCGAGCGTACATTTTGAAAATCTTGGCAAAATTGCAGGTTTCAAGTACGAACACATGAAGTGGACTCGCACAGATACGTACATTTTGCCTATTCGTGAACTAATGCAAACATTTCGGTGGAGTCCCGGCTTAGGCCACCACATTAGGCGTGCGCGATCCTCGGGCGTGTGAGTAGCGCGGGCGCCGCGCGTGCGTCGCGAGCGCGCTGCGTGAGCGTCGCGTTTTGCTGCCCTGCGGCATTTACCTACAGCGCGCTCGCGGCCGCTCTCCTTGACGTTTAACTGCTAAGGCGTTTAGCGGGCGGCGGGGATAGCGGGCGAAGAGGTAAGAACGCAACTCGAGCGCCGCGTGCTCGCCGCGAGCGCGTCGCTTGCACTCTTCACACATGCCGCAGGGCAGCAAAACGCGACGTTCACGCAGCGCGCTCGCGACGCCCGCGCTACTCACACGCCCGAGGATCACGCACGCCTAATGTGGGGTCAGCCTCACCATAGTGAGTAGGTAAGTGCACAGAAAATCCCCGTCATACAAGTGTTTCTCCCCAGTAGTGAAACTATCCTACCCTATGCGCCTGCTGATGATGATGACTCATTTTATCATCCATCCAGCTATTCCCCAACTATGTTGGTGTTGGCTTCCAGTCACCGAATCTGTTTGAGTACCAATATTTTGCTTGGAGCGACTACCTATCTACCTATCTTCAATCCAGTCAACTACACAAGACTTTCTGGCTTCTGATTAGTCGCAGCAGCTGCAGAAAATGTACAAATGACAGCTTTGTCAGACTCAAAGCATATAGACATAGATTATAGCTGTTTCCTGTGAAAATTACTTACGCACCATACGTAATAATTTTCCAAATTGGCTGACTAGATCCAGAGATATTCACAACGTCACAAACTTTACTTCTTTTGTTTAGATAAATGGTCACATCCACAACACAACCTTGATCAATGAATCTATGCGACTGCTAAGTGCTAATCCTAATTATACTGTCACGTGAAAGAATGCACCTACGGGATAAGTAGTATTTTGACGATTCTATATTGCCCACGCAGACGAAGTTGCGGGCAACAGCTAGTAAAATATAAAATAATGGCTAGGACAAAATTTTACAACACCCAATTTTCCAATAATGTTCTCCACAGTATTAAGTCACTCAAAATGTGGAGCATGTCCAAATTCGCGAGATTACCATGGTACAGCAGCTTATTAAAATTACGAATAGTATCGAGTTACACAATTTTACGAAAATCATTCATTACTGCACCCACGTGGATTACTTGTTTTATTTATTTTTACGTACTTTTGGTTCTATAAAACCTGTAATTTAGGTGAGGAGTAATGCTTAGTTTTCATGTATGTCAGGGTAAATAAATCTTTGATGGTTTTGACTGTATCTAGTTGTAGTGGCCTAGTGGGTAAAGGACCAACCTCTCAAGTATGAGGGCGCGGGTTCGATCCCAGGTCAGGCAAGTACCAATGCAACTTTTCTAAGTCTGTATGTACTTTCTAAGTATATCTTAGGCACCACTGACTGTGTTTCGGATGGCACGTTAAACTGTAGGTCCCGGCTGTCATTGAACATCCTTGGCAGTCGTTACGGGTAGTCAGAAGCCAGTAAGTCTGACACCAGTCTAACCAAGGGGTATCGGGTTGCCCGGGTAACTGGGTTGAGGAGGTCAGATAGGCAGTCGCTTCTTGTAAAGCACTGGTACTCGGCTGAATCCGGTTAGACTGGAAGCCGACCCCAACATGATTGGGAAAAAGGCTCGGAGGATGATGGTTTTGACTGTATCTACTAAAATCCAGAAAGTTTTTAAAAAATAAAGCTGTTTCCGCACAGAGACTACAATCTTATAGGCATTAAACAAACCAAGTCGATTCTCCCACAATTTAGGTCCACCAAATACCGTTAGGAGCGATCGCCGAACCGCAAGTCCGATTGGTTACCTAATACCGCATCGTGCAAGGTCGATCAGTTATTCGCGATAATAACCATTATTATTGGCGATTTGCTTTGTTTTGTTGTCTTCTTTTGAACCTCTTTAATACCGGTACTTTGAAAGTACCGACGAAGCAGTGGCTTGTTAGATTTTTTCAAAGATTAAGTATGGTATGGGTCTATTACTTGTCGGTAACGGTGAGTTTGTGTATTTAACTTGGAAGACGTCATTATTACCATTTTCTTTTGTTTATTTTTATTCTTTTATATTTATTTGGGAAATGTATGGATTGAAAGAATACGGGTTTAATTTTTCCTTCTGTCAATATGGGTAAAGATATTCAATTTTATGTAATAAGTATGCTCATTTGAAGAACCAAACAAATATAAACATTGAAAGGCTTTTTGATTGGTAAAACTTTTGAGATTACTTTTGAGGAAGAAAATATATTGCGGTATTTATTTCAGCATCGAGTTTGTGTTGTTTGACGAAATTTACGAATTTCTAAGACAAGGTGAGAATATTACACATTACTCCTATTACTACAGCTACAATGCCTACTTTTAATGAACACTAGTTCATGTTCCTGACACTGAGAATTAAACTTTATCTAGAATAGATTTCAGTTATGTTATCAGTAGGTTATACAAGGTGTTGATTTGCATTTGTGCCATACGTCAGAAGGAGGACATAGAATACGTAAATAATCGATAGGAATTACAGTTGACGGGAAATAGCTAATATGCACTGCTTTTTTTGTCATTGTAATGTCGTAGTATTTCAGAAGTAATCCAATTATTATGAATTATGAATGAAATTTATGAATAATCGTTGCGTATGCTTTGTGTTTGCGTTTGTGTGAGGGCGGAGCACGGTTTTAAGGCCAGTAACACACGCGCCAAGTTTAAATACGGCTAGATGACATTGACGGAATTCCGAAAAAAAAATAAAAAAAAAATTACGTGCCAATTTTTTTTGTTGATTTGGGTCGAGAATCATTAGCATAATTACGTCCTTGAATATGGCACGGATGCAAATCAACAGCTTGTATACAAAATAGTAATTAAAAACTCCATTACAATAGTTGCTTTCCTAACACAATAGAGCATCCACGTGTTCTAAATCTGACGTAATTATAATCAGTTTCAGATTAAAATACCAAAGCCGAAGTTGCCTTTCATTAATCGATCCTCATTTATTACGAAGAAAATGGAAAGTGCTCGTTCATGGTGTAAAATCTTTACATAAAATATTTCACTTTATCGTGACGGTGACAGATACGAAAATTATGAGAATATCTCTGAAGAGAATCTGAGAATCACTCTGAATCTGTAGCGCCCTTGTAACTTGGTGGAAATTTTTAGCGCCCTTGAAGACCGAATCTGATGAAGGGATGATAGGTGCAATTAATGGTTAAGGAGTTTTGGAGATTTTATTGCGTAGTGGTTATTTTTAGAAGTTCTTTGGATTAAAAATAAATGTGGAACACTCGTTGTCGAATGTGTAAGTAAAATTGATTCTAGAGAAGAAAAAAAACTCTCGAAGGGAAGGGAAGTAAGAAATATAGGGTGGACAAAATATTAATTTTAGACATTAACCACAAAGTTAGTAAAAGTATACAGAAAATAGAAAAAAAACAAGCTTCATTCTTTCTATTTGTAAAAATAAAAGTTACCTAATTAAATTCGCAACAAATGCTTAATCAAATATTAAAAACAAAATCAATAAGTAACTAACCAACCAAAGACCAATCGTGGGCGCGAATCAATTGTGTTGCTACTAAAAAATCTAATTCTCCATCAAATAAGCAAACAGCGGAACGGAAGCGGGGAGCGAGCGATGCAATCAGTGTTCAGGAAACGACAATTTGGCGACAATTTCTCGTCGCTCGCCGTCGCGCCCTCGCGCCGAGAATTAACGCTTTCAGTGTGGGCCGGACTCGAATGTCAACTCACTTTGTGTGTGTGAGTTCGTGTGTGAGTAGAGCCCTAGTGGGTGGGTGAGTTTGCCCGTGAGTGAGTTAATTTGTGTAACCGGTTGTGATTTGACAAGTTAAATGTGCGGAAAATGTTTGGAGCTTTTTTCAGTTATTTTTGTTCGGGAAACGGATTTATCACCATTTTTATTAAGCTCACTTGATCTTAGTTTAAATCATAAATGGGGATTTATAGCCTTAGGAAATATAATTTCTAGCAAATTATATAGCAAATATATTATTGCAAACAATAGGCTTTTCAGTTGCTTACAAAACATTAAAGTTTATAGTAAGCTTTAATGAATGTCTGTTCTCTTCCATGGCCAATATATTATCTTCAAGCAAAGACATGCGACATCCGTGTCGGACATACCCTACTTAGCTGGATAATTTTAACGCTTTTAAAGGCATTATTTTATTTTTATTTTTGAAGCATTAATTGCTTTTAAAGCATTAAACACAACATTGAAGTGAAGTGTGAAGTAACTATCGGCGACGTTAAAGCGAACTATTCACTGTCAATTTCTCACAGAAACATTTGTAAATGTACTCAATACATTCTGACTATAATAAAACATTAGAAGTCTGTACAAGCACTAAATGCCTAATTTACTGTAAAGTAATTTTGTGAAAGCCTTTTTTTTTATAGAAAGTGATCAAATTACCCCTCCCGTGGGTTAGCAGAGGGAGGGACTGTCAGACTCTTACAGACTAAAATCCACCATGTTCCTTCTAAGGCCTTTTTTGTACCAAGGCCGCGATAACACTTTCGAACCATCCCGCGACCCCGGCAGGCCTTGGCACTGGTGGGCCCCGATTGCACGGGACCTTTAATAAAATATATTTAAATGCGAACACAATTATCTGATAAACCTCATCGAACGATGCAAAAATAATATTTAAATATACAGCGGATTATATCGTCATAATCCAATAAGTATATACCGTTAGTATTTTATCATATAATACTTAGGTAAAGGATATAAGCTACCCGAGTTATTTTTACAACATAACCCGCGTGTTTTGATAACATTATTTCTTACACAATTAATAACTTTGCATGAATGAATTGATGACGTAAATTAATATTCATGTCTAAATCCAAAACGGATAATAGAGATACATACTTCTACAATACAGGTAATTACAAATAATTTTAAATCAAACATACATTTGTGTATTTAATGAGAAAACAGAATTTTCTTTAAAAAAAAGTGTAGGGATCATTCACGTATTACCTAGGTACAGTGCCGGCTTTAACTCTACTAGCGCCCTGGGCGAGATTTCTACGGCGCCCCCAACTGCAATTCAAACCCATACGAAAAACAGAGACATGTGTAGTTACCGATTGCGCGAGCGAAGCGAGCGCGAATTTTTTTTTATAGTTAACAAGTCAAAGAAAAATTACCTAAAATGTAGCCCAATCGTACATAAGTTATTGCTGGTTGGTGAATGCAAAAACACGGGAACACAGGTTGTGATTGCGCGAGCGAGGCGAGCGCGAAATTTTTTGTTATATTTTAGAACTCAAAACAAAAATGACTTAAAATGTAGCCCAAACGTAGATAACTCTTTGTTGGTGTTGGCGCCTGTGAATTAAAATTTTGGGACTTAAAGTAGTACCATAAATAGAAACTAGAAGTTACTTTCTTATTAATAAAAGGACTTAAAAACGACGCTACCTTTTTGCTAGGGTAGACAAAAAAATTTTCAAAAATAAAAACAACTATAAAGTGAAGCAAGCCCGAAAAAGCTTTTTTGAGATTTGGATCACTAAAAGTCCTTAACATATATAATAAAAGGCGACTGTGAAGTGAAGAAGCCGCGAGCGAGGGGAGCGCGAATTTTTTTGAGTATTGGGACATTAAATTAAAATTAGCTATATGTGAAAAAAAATGTAAGTGTAAAGTAAAGAAACCGCGAGCGAAGCGAGCGCAAAATTTTTTGAGTTTTGGGCCATAAAAGTAGTGTATCTAACGCGCGCGGCATTGTATGACAATACATTAATTTAATTGAAATTTCTTGGTCCAGGAGCGTACCGCGGCGCCCCTGAGCTCGCAGCGCCAGGGTTATTCGAACACCCTGCACCATAGGTTAAGGCGGCCCTGATGCTATCCATACATTTGGATACAGTTCTTGTAAGCTGCGATCTTTGATGAAATTTAAAACAAAAATAGGAGTAAAATTCTGATCAAGGATTGGTTGGGGGCGCCTGCGGCGCCCCTTATGTCCGGCGCCCTGGGCCGTCGCCCAACCGCGCCCTACCCTAAAGCCACTACTGCCTAGGTATAAAACTTTTCAATAATTTTGTAATGTAGCTTATAAGGAACTCTTCAAAACTGAATATGAAACATGGACGACAACGGAGGTAGCGGCTACTAGGTGTGATAAAGACACAACAGTGAACAACATTACAGATATAGGGATAACATTTACCGTGCCATAATTAAAATATAATTCTTAAGTTCCTACTTTAGATAGTAAGCAATCATGTCATTGCAAAGTTGCACTCTATCTGCCACTTAAATTGACAATATACCTATGAAGGATCAAGGGTTTTATTATTTAGATAACCACTATATCCTTTTAAATTGAGTAATTATGTATTCTTTTATTACGTTACTAGATGTACATGAATTGTGCAATCATGCCTCTTAATTACTGTTGAAGTATTCTATTAATCAAATTAGCATATTAATATGTTACAATATTGATTCGCGGTCGTATCTCGATCGCCATTGTTCTAGCATTTGTAATCTTCGACAAAACATATGTCACCTCATTCGACGTACATTATTATTCAGATTTGTTGAATATTATCTTAATCCGTATCCGGTATTTAATTTTTATTGTGCGATATGTTAACAGGCTTGTCTAGTAGTTATGTAGGTCTGTATAAAGTAGTTGACGCAAAGAACTCCAGTACATTTATGTTTATTATTAAGTATTTTTGAGCGATAACATTAAGACCTATTTATAGATTTGATTTTCAGTTCATGTACAATTTATTGTAAAAAAGTTTTTCTGAGTTTTTTTCATGTTGAATTCGCCATCTAATTTACATAATACCTCTTTTCCTGCTACAAGGAACTTTATGCTTGTAGGTAAATGGAATCCGATTAAAAAAACAAAAAGTAAAATACACCATCAATGCAGAAGAATTTTCCGTTCAATATTTCAGGATACAAAGTGTATATCGCTTCTATTTTTCAGCTTAATCCGATCACCGGTCAAAGAAAATAAAATGAAATGGAGACTAGGGGATAAACATTTTTCAGAGCTATAAAATGCATTAGTCATAGTCTAGAATGTGAGCTTGATTCACAATGGAATCCGGACTCCGGTACACCCCGTGCATACCGGATTTTATCTCTAACATTCTTGCTTCTGTAAGGACATAACCTCTAACGACATATTTTCTCTTTCACTCCTTAGTTAAATGACGTGGTGTGACAGAGATGGTGTACTCAACGGTCACATTTCAGGCAGAATACAGTATTGTCAACTGTTTTACGTATACTCTTGTTATTTTTCGATATTTTATTTGCTTATTTATCAACAATTTATATTTGATTTTGAATTCTGAAATACAACTAAATGCATGGAATATCTTTGGAACAATATTTTTGCTTGGATATACTTGATATTTTAAAAATATCTACTCGAGTTCACGAGCTTATTCTTAAAATAAAGTTTCAGTTCACGAGGGAAAATGTTCGGTCATAATTTTTCCAGTACTGTTATCTACAATATTGGTCGATTGCTGAAGTGTTAATAAATTTCCCGGCTAATGCACAAGAAATAATGACATTATACAGTTTGACGCAGTTTGCGTGCCTACTCGTTGTATTATAAACAGGGTTGCCACTCTGGAGAATATTTCAGCTAAAATAATAATGTTGTGAAAGCAAAACTCTGTTTTGTCACGTCTTTTGGGAGACAGTAAATTTTAGAAATGTTGACGATTTTCAAGAAAAGTGAGACCTACTTCAAAAATGTTGGTTGATATATTCTAGATACTTAGAAAAAAGAAGTCCTTTTTTAAGGTTCTCCTAGCTTCCAAATGTTTCCAAATGTAGTTTGTATACTTATGACTGTGTTGTTCATCATCTGCTGAGCCTTTTCCCAACTATGTTAGGGTCAACTTCCAAACGGATCCATCTAAGAACCTGTGTATTACATGGAGCGACTGCCTATCTGACTTGCTCTAATACCACTAGTTGACACTAGTGGTCAGACTTTCTGGCTTCGGACTGTGCTTATAAACTGCCATGGCAACCTGCGCTGCTGTTATTGGACCATTAAGTATATCTTCAGTCTAATTACCAAATCCTAATGACATAAGCCCGATCTAAGAATTAAATCCACAAAATTAAGGGCGTCTACCCTAACGAGGGGGCAATGACTCGCGATTAGCCAACACGCCACAGTGACCTAATGCGACTAAATTAGCTTTTTATATAACACGTTTATTATATAGGCTGGCTAATGGCTTGATTTATTAATTGTTTTTGTTATGCCTTGTAAGGGTGTCTGCGTAGGCACTGATTTGGTGACTTGTCAAATTATAAAACGTTTAACTTGGTATCTTTTGTGGTGTACCGTTTATTTTTCTCACAATTTATATGACACCGAGTGTAAATATCAAAGAAATCAAACAAGGTTTTAGTTACATTAAGACTGAGCAGGTACGTCTGATAAATCGGTGACCGATTTTGTTGTAGGAGAAGAATAGAAGACACTGATAGCAACAATGCAACGCACACTTTCTACAAAATATCGAACAAAACATCCTAGTCAGAATTTCCTACAAAAAATTGGATGGATTTTATCTGTTTTATAATAATTCTAACGTTGGCGGGCCTAACGATTTTCCAATAAGGCTTTTAGGTACCTACAATTTTGAGGATATAATAATTTAATTTCCTTATACACTCCATTCTTTAGGATAATTCTACCAAGGATTTGTAGAATGAATATATCTCTCCCCGTTCTCACGTTAATTACCCACCCCTTATAACTTACCTGCTCACCTACATACGTAGCTACGGACATATTTATGTGTTTATCTCATAGCGTGCGTGATCCGACTGGATGCTGGGAGTGAGACATGCGACAGATTCAAACAGAAGTACTGTTGGAAAGCTTTGACGATACCTAATTGTATTGTTTCTTTAAAGCAAGTCCCATGTTCTTGAAAAAATAAATTCTACAAGTACGATGACTCTTTGCATTGAGCATTAGAATTGACGAAATTTGATAAATTCTGGTGATGCTTCGGGTAAAATTGCTTAACTATTGATATCAACTTATTTCCTCGAAGTGCTCAGAAAATCTTCTCAAATTCTCGCTTAGAATAGAGCAACTGATATGTACATTATAGGTAGCGCGTTTGATTACAAATTAAAAACAGACACAGTAATTTCAAAATTAGAAGCATATCTTCTTAAAAAGCTTTCTAGTACGACATCAACCTAATTAAATTGTTATTTAATGTTCATCTAAAACAGTGGTTCTTAACCTTTTTGTCATGAGGGACCACTTCACCAAAAGTTTATCATGCCGCGGACCACCTCATTGGTTTGCCTAAATTGAGGGTTCTTTGATAAAGAATACAAGCACACTTTATAATTAGCACTCATTTCTTTATTATTGAGCAAAAAAACTAAAAGTTACAGATTTTAATTTAATGAGATTTTTGTGTCTGCATTCTCTTAACTAATTTCAGAATTCTTCTCCATTCTTTTGTAGGTAAGCAAATGTAAAGAAAGACGAACATATGCTTATGCAGTTTCCAAATGTGCGGGCGAAGCGAGCGCGAATTTTTTTTTCAGACTCAAATAAACATTACGTAAAATGTAGCCCAAACGTACTTAACTTTCTGTTTGTTGACAAATGCAAGAATAAGGGCATATCGTTTCTGAATACGCGAGCGAAGCGAGAGCGAAAGTAGTTTATTTTTTAATACTCAAAATTAAAATTACATAAAATATAGCCCAAACATACATTTTTTACTGTTGGACAAGTAAGATAGATATGAATGGGATGGGGGGGTGGTCCGGACCCCGAAACTTAACTTATATACGTCCATGCGAAAACCCCTGCTCACATAGAGAAGTCGATAAATATAAAGTTAGATAACGTAGGTATAGCAACGACGCGAAGCAAAGCTTCGCGGACCACTTGGAATGTCTCCAGGGACCACCAGTGGTCCGCGGACCACCGGTTAAGAACCACTGATCTAAAACCTTCTGCACTTCTCTTTTCATTGGCAATGCGTAACAGAGGCACTGCAATTAGCCGGCTCGGAAAATTGATTGCGATCGCGGTTTATATCGAAATAATTGTTATTCGCTACTGTTTTACAGCCGAACATATCCTGTATTCTTGTATATAGTACTTGTAAACTATCATAGTTTCCAGGCCGTAATATATCATAAGGAAATTAGAACGCGTCTTGTAATAGTTAAGTCTGTATTTACAACTAGCGGTTAGAGTTTATGTTCTCGAAAAGCGTTGTAGTAATTGAATTGATTAAAGTTATATCAATTGCAATATTCCTCGTCAATAAATGAAGAACTGTTATGTGATAAGGGGATTGATTTCATAATTCCTGAGACTGATTTGTGGTGAGGTTGGTCCTCCATTTTGGTAAAAATGTGGTCACTTCTTTTTAGAAAGTAAGTATAGGACCTCATAGTTCTAATCAAATTGTCCAAACCGTCGCGAAAACGTCGGATTTTGCGAGAACTATGTATAATTTGACTTAATTTTTACAGTCTGGGCAATCCGTACTATTTGCTAAAATTATGCATATTAGCATCACTAATTCAAAAGTCTATTTGCATTTATTACACTCTCAAACTTTCCTCTTCAATAATAAATTATACTAGAACGCGTTATCCATGTAACTTTCCTTCACTAAAGTAATTAAAGTCCCCGTCCAGTTCAAACGAACTGTTAACTCGAACGCCGCTAAATCAAATTGCCTGGTAGCACGGTAGTGGCGGTTCTACCCATTACAGAATCTACTCCACCCACGGAGAACAAAATCACTAGCGGAGATGTCAAAGCGCGGGCTGCGGGATTGTTCGAAAGAGTTACTGTGGCCCTGGTACATAAAGGGTTTAAGAAGGAACATGATGGGTTTTAGTCAGTACCAGTCTGATACTCCCACTGTTAATCCACAGCGGGAGGGGTCATTTGATGATTTTCCATCAAAACAAAAAGATGTTATAACGCAAAATCTCCTAAGAATAGGTACGACTGTTAACCCGCCCATTTTCTTCAAAATAAAACCACCATCAAAACTAATCTGCGACAAGCTTTTGATTTAACAAGGAATCCGAACGCCTTGTTACTCCCAGTAACTGATCACGCCTACTCTTACTTGACCTACAAGAATTCGTCTGACCTACCTTCCCTGGCATCTCCACTCTTTCCCTTCTCCGTGGCTCGACCAATAGGAGCGCGTAGATAAACTGGGAACAGTGAACGATTTGGTACGTGAGGAGCAATGCGTAACACCAGCAGCTATTAGTTAACCGTATTGCGAGTGAAATACACTGCTGTAATAGAAAATGGCTGGTTTTGTGCTCAAGCTGTGATTAAGGTAGATAGAAATATGTGAGGTAATATTAAATTCTGCCGGTAATGCATTTTTAAAGACTTTATGATATGGGGATTCCAAATTGGCATATTTTTTCAGATTTAATTTCTAATTGCAAGTCTACTTAACTTACTTTCTAAAGGGGAATTGACTACACCAAAATTCATGCCTAAAATAAAAAATGGCAAAAACAGGGCTGTTTCTGTTGTTTTTTCAGTGAAATCAAGTTCTATAAAATATTAGGTAATATCACTGGTATACGCAAGACAACACGTTCATACTATCGGAGCGTTGTCGGGTGGAAAAACTGAGCGGAAAAGACGCCAGCTGTGTCAAATCCGTGTAACATAAAAAAAATAGTTCGAATATCAGATATACCACCTACATACTTTGCCAAAGCAATTAAATACAAAAGAAGACAATAAACAACATTTAATTCAAGTAACAAACGCTTGGAAACATTGGGAATTGAAACGTGAACAATAAATTAAAGTTCCCCATAATATTCGCGACTGGACGCTAGTAGCGCCACCTGTCATGTCGCCGTGAACTAACCGCGCCGATGGGATATATTGCCGGCGTGCATCACGACTCACATATAACATTAATATATTTATTTGGCTGTTAGGGTTTTGACCAAGAAGAAGAGGTAAAGGAGTTTATTTGTGAATTATCATGAAAATGGTTTAAAGCTTAGTGACAATATTACTTACCTAATAGTAGATTTGAAGTCGGGGAGTGTGTCTCTTTTAGCTCTGATTTTTAAGTAAGAGTATTAGAAGTATTCATTTTCAGTTCAACTTGTTCTTATTTAATAAGTGGACAGTGGTAATTTACCAAAAATACTACTTCCATTATTCTAACCACTCATCAACAACTATAATTTCGAAGCGGTTTCTTATAATAACATACACTTGACTGTTTGGCAGGAAAGGCATTACCTGAAACAAAAATAAATAAAGATAAATAGGTATATACTGCAACTATTTATATAACTATTATTTGATATTTCCCTAATAGTTCTATGTATACTATGCAGTAGAATTCAGTAATTGAGTTGACTTTTTCTGATTAGGATTTAAGTTTAGACCGGCTTTTAAGTTTAGGGACTCCAGTATTCTTAGACAATTGAGTCTCTCTGTGTCACTCTGGCACATTTTTCTTGCAAACCACTAACGCAATTTCAGTCGAAAACACTTCTAGCAAAACCAACCACCAAACCATCATACCCATAAACAAGGAAGTCCAAACACACAATAAATAATTATTCCGTTTATTTCAAAGCAGTGAAATACAAAACAAATGCCAGCCTCCTAATGGAATCTGAGTTGTTCCACTGACAGCTTCCTACAGCTCCCTACTGTTCAGAGATGAGCTACAACGGCGCGAGCGCATACTATTCTAACTTACCTATTTATATTATAAATGGCGATGTGCGTTTGTTTATGGGTTTGTGACGATTTTATTGGTACTTACATAGGTAAGATAACAATAATTATGATATTAACATAACAGAAAAATGTAGAATGTTATAAGTTTGGATCCAATAAGTTTCGAAGGCTAGAACCGCGAAAAACCTGAAAGCTCATCATATTATTGTCATATGGGTAAGTTTAATTGATTCAGTGTGACTCTTCCATCCTCAGAAAATCGGCTACACCCATGTACGTAAAATTCGATAGGTCTGTATCAAGATACGTTTTTGTCTATCCTGAGTCTAAAGTCATTTATGGATTACCTACTATAATTTTTCTCTCACAGAAAGCTTTCGCAGTCAACATTATTTGATTGAATTTGGTGTGAAAGAAGATCTATGGAGAGTCTTTGGACGAATCATCCAATCTCAAAAGTAATAATTCCCTCAAGACATAAGCGGAACCAGAGAAATAAACTAGCAGCATTTGCTCCTAAACTATGCGTAGGAGTCACACCCGTCTAGCAGTTATTGCGGGCTTCCTTAAAGCTCGGAGCTAAATAACCAAACAACCAGAATTGTTCCTATTGAAGCTATAAATCTTTAGTTTCTTGTCTCTGTCTCATGGTGACTGAATAAATGTCTTATTAGTCTATGGTGGGTGAACGGTGAAGATGGTAGGAAGACAAATTAGTGGTGTGAAGGTGTCAATTGTTTTATATTATTGTAGTTCTTTTGTTTTATAAGTTTTTAGTGTTGCTTAGTAGATCTTAATTAATATTACAAGTTACTACATGAAGTTATGTTAAGAAGAGGATTTTTTGTACCCTAAAGACTTCAGAAACGATTCGAAAATGTATTTAATTATTTTGAAGCTACACTATCGCTAATGAAATAGAAAAATAAATGAAACATACACATAACTACTAAATTCATTTCAAACATAATTTCACAAAAAGAAAACTTTAATATCTTCAAGAGACTGTTAACATCCATTAAAAGTATTAAAGTAAAACATTGGTAAATACAGCATAAGTACAATTTAATTCAATTCAATTCAATTCAATGTATTTATTTGTGAGCATAGGTATACAGATAGGTCTTAAAATTAAACATGTTAGAGCTCTATGTTCTACCAAATGGAATTGGTGTACAAATAATTTTAATCCTATTGAGTTTATATAAAATCATAGTGTTTCTATTTTATCATTTAGAAATATTTCAACTGAGTAATATGCCTTATCTATTAGAAATGTACTTAAAGTAAATTTCATGTTTCCATTTAATTTCAATTCATTAAACTTGACCATCTAAAGGTCGAACCTAAATATCAGCTGCCAACAAGAGCTACAAATGCTACAATACTGCTTCCCTCATTATTATCTCTAAGGTCGTGAACACAATGATGCATCTTGTACACGGAGTAAGGAAAGAGCGGAGATGCCATAATGCAAGTAGACCAGGCGCCTTCTTCTAGGTCAAATTCGCACGGTCGACATGAAAAAATATTGTCAGTTACGAGTGGACTACCGAGGTGTTGGGGTTCTTTGAGACATTTGTCAACGATTTTTGGTATTACAAAAAATGGTCGCGTCCAAAGAAAACGTTACGTTCCTCGTCCCGCATACACCCGCATGCTGGCGCACAACTTTTTCAAGGCGATTTTCCGTTATGGGGCCATTTTTTATAATGGGTAATCATCAAATTATGGCTCATTGTGGGTAAGCACCGTGAGGGAGTATCAGACTCTTACTGACTAAAACCCATCATGTACCAGTACCAGGGCCGCGATAACTCTTTCGAACAATCCCGCAGCCCCGGCAGTCCGTTATGGCACCTCCGCTAGTCATTTTGTTCTCTATGATCTTGTAGTTCACTTAGCGGCCAGAGTGACCCCGCGACCCTTTCTTGTATGCAAATCATATGAATTACGCCTAATCTGCATTCACAAAGGTTCAAAGCATACATACAATTATTGTAGGTACTTAATTGCTTTCCCGTTAAAGCTTGTTCAAATTGTTCTAGATTAAATTTTAAATATGGAATTCTGTGAGCTATTGTTTTGTTTTAAACATATTTGAATTCGGAATATTTTGAAAGTCCAATTCTGTGAATTGTAGTGGCTGTGTTGTTTTGTTTTTTATTGTGTACAGTGTCGATAAGTGATTCGAGGAAATAGATTTGCAGTTTCGAGGATTTTCTGTAAAATAATATCAATATTATTTGAAAACAAAAATATAATAGCTAGTAGTACCTAGTCACCTAGCAAGAAGGTAGGTTGCAACATTTGGAAGTTGATATCAAGTGTATTTTCAGAATCTGCCCTAGATTATTTTTTCTTAACGTTTTCAAATTGCAAATTTTAAACACATGCTTTATTTACCTAAACCCAGAATCAGATGATCCTCTTATGCTAACACAAATAATTACCATTCTAATTGCATTTCCTTTGACCAACCTTCCTTTTATAAAAAGACGATAATTTCCTTTAAAACCTTGGACATTTTATTCTTGAGAACCTATAGAAACTTGAGGAAATATAAACCATTGAGTACTATAACTGTCTGCGGCATTAATTCTCGCAGTTATTACGAGAAGAACATGATTTAGTGAGCGACGCCGCAGTAAAAGGTATGTGATTTAAACTGCGGGTATGGGTTTAAGGGCATCGTGTATAGAAAGGTTCTAGCATAGAAATTTTTATGAGTCAAAATAATGTATGTGTGGAATTATATTATTTGTTAAATTCACTATAGACACCCATAGTTGTACAAATACAATAATTTACTTATGTACATAGGTAGTATGTAGTATGTACCTATTCGATTTCAATTGTTAATTACAATAACTTTATTTTTAGCGAATAATTAAAAAGCTTATTATCAAATAATCCAAATAGATGAATTGAACATCCTCCTTTTTGTGAAGTCAGTTAAAATCACAAGAACTTGTGAAAAAGATATTTGTAAGTGTATTTAAAAGTATACTATCTTTACCAAAGTTAATGAATTACTGTTTTGCTTTCAGTAACAAGCACATACAATCTTTCATGTTCATAAAACACAGGAGAGGAAACATATCCGACATCCGTACAAAGTATAGTACGGATAAATATTTACTAACTACAAACGTTAATAAATAAACCCCGTTTGTAAAATATTTCAAAATAAAACAAACGCTCCAGCGTTTACACTATTTAAACGCAATTTCATATCTCAGAGCACTGAAACCACAGGACATGCCCCTATGTACCTTCACACATGTACCTTGTACATGTACCTTCCCCTTTGTCAAAGATATGTAACCTCCCCGTCATATTTGTGTATAAGCTTCAGCCCTCAGTTTTAGCTGCGTCCCGAGAAAACTACTTCTCACACATAGATAAAAAGTAACTTGTAGGTATGCTATTCTGATATAATAGCTACATTATTGCCAAGTTTTATACAAAATAACAGTATTTGCGTGAAAGAGGGACAAAAATCTATATTCTATTTGTTCCGTTGATTGCGTTGACCGAGTAAGCAGAGTTTGCTTTTTAATAGAGAACTTTGTTTATGGCAGATCCAGTTGGCTTAGTGCTCTGAGTGTCAAATATAGAACCAGGTTTTAATTGGGTGATATTTTTACATGAAACCCGTATGTAATTGAGCTGTTAGCTGTTTATTACCAGTAAAACAGTTTCCTCGTTTGCATGAAAACAATAATATCCTGATCTCATGACTCTTTGAACTTTAAATAGAATCTAGTTCACGTAGCAGTATGGGAATTTCATAATGTTGCAGTGAAATATGTACTGGTAGGTAGCTAGCATGAGTATTTAAATTGTTGAAATAATTAAGTGCTCTTCTAAATATTAATGAACCCTTTTCTATACTAATATAACAGACAAAGACTAACAAGAGGAAAAAAAATATTTTTGTTCGTTGGTCAGTAGAGGATAAACTCAAAATTACTGGAAAAAAATTGAAAAATTCTTTCACTGTTAGTAAGGTCTTCCTGAGTTTAATAAGCTATATTTTTTCCCGGTATAGGTACGGTTCAGTAGCGGAACGAAAATGCCTAGAAGTTAATAAAAAAAAACCTCCAAAAATAGCTGAAGAGTAGTATCAATCAATAAAACTAATCTATAATAAAAATTTTCAGACAGAAAAAACACAATTGGCAACATACCATTTCTGAAGAAGTTATTTAACCAAAATCTTTTAATCTACAGATACTACAGATGTGCGTGAATCCTAAACAAAATGATTCTCTCGCCATGGGACCATCGTGCTGTGTAAACGCACCCGCAAGCCACGGCATGCAGTTGTGTTACACACTTAAATACCTCGTCATTTTCATACCATTGCCCCTTGTGTAGTGTGACTTAGTGTGTAAAATTGTTTGTCGTATTGTGGTGATTTTAAGGATGACCACGGTTCATTCACATACATGGTACTTATGTGCATTAAATATGCAGATTTTGTACTACAGTTTTTTACAGTGTTCTTCATACAGCAGAGTAGCAGTAACACTTTCGAATCAATACCGTAGTTCAATCCTGTAACATCAGAGAGTTCCTTAACCCCAAACATGTCTTCTAAATCAACAAACTCCATTTCCCAGAAAAACCAACAAACAAAAATGAAACAAAAGCTTATTCTTCACAAAATCTCTTCAAGTTAAATAAACTTCTACAATCGTATCTCAGTGCTTGTGATCTTATCTTTAGGTCATTGAACTCTAATGGCATCAGAGTCGCACTCAATCAATTCTGTAGATTAGTATCGCGAATCACATTAGTGTGTTACGGGGCTAAGCTCGGTGGTCAGTAGGACCGTCAACGGTATTACATTAATTGATATAGCTGGTTTATGTTGATAGGATTAGTGCATATAGAGGTAAGTTGAATAGGTGGTATTCGTATTGACACAAAAATGACAGCATCTGTCTGACATCTTAGAGTAAATTATTTATGGCAAAATGAGTGAACAATTTTTAAAAACCATTTTAACACTACGACATTTAGGTAATATCTTTCTACCCTTATGCCATTTGAGGTTGGCGCAGCATGTTTTCTTCTACGGTACTACTCTTTTACGTCATCTCACAAAGACTGACAACGTGGGCAAGAGTGGATTGAATAATGATACATATCTATAGAAAAGTTGAAGGGGAAAACAAACTTAGGACGTTGAAGCATTATTTCCCATACCTTTAAGAAGCTTGAAAAGCACGCCATAGCAACTCATACAGCATAATTATTTTTTTTCACATTATCTATGGTAGTACTTTTATTCTATCAAAGCTTTTGTATTTCCATTTATTTTCATTTGATCGTATTTCGAATGGATTATTTCTTGAGATCGTGCATCTCCCGCTAAGGCGATATCGTCAGAGCATCAATATAGTATTATCGGATTAGGTTCTACCTATTATTATTGAAGCTGCTTTGAGAACCAGTCAAAAGTGGGAGATACCCAAATCTTAATTAGTGGAAATTCATCTAACCCAAAAATTATCTTGAAGTATAAATCTGCCTACGGTCTACTTGAGTTCTTGGAATTTTCTAAACTTGTCAAATCTAAAGGAACTCTTTGAAATCTTAAAGCATGATAGTCCTTTGAGAAGAATTTTCTTAAAACTTAGATCATACTTAAAATATTAGGTACTTAGATTATTTTTACATAGTTTTTTTTTGCAACAGTTGAAAATCAGCCAACAGAACAAACACCTCGCTACCCACATTCTAGAACTAAGTCATTTTCCCGCAAGACCCCATAAAAACCATCAAACCATAGCCCGGTTCTCCATAAATGGAGTCTAATACGGTACGGTTCCGCTCCTATTAGATAGCTTAGTGTTCAGCTATGGTGCATTTATTAGCCATGATGTGTAGTTAGTACACATTAGTAATAGGAATTTAGTTTGTGATGAATTGACGTACGTACGTAAAACATGGTTAGTTTTGGTACAATGTTGAGACACAGATTGCAATTAAAATTCACTTTAATTGGTGCGCATTAAAGGCAATTTTTATTTTAACAACTATTTAGGTAACAATAACTCTGGTTTGTTAACAATACCCGTGTTTTAACAAAATAAATTATATTTTCAATGTCTTATTTAAATTAAAAATTGTAGGTAATCGAATTTTTTAACAATATACGTATTTAATTGTTACAAGAAAAAAATATTATCCCATTTGGCAACAAGTATAACTTTTAATTTTATCACAGGACATACTTAGTGCATCATTCATCCAATTGCCTGCAGCCAACTCCTACTGCGCTACGTAAGTAATTATTTAATCTTCAATCAGTCACGGAAAGCTTAAATATAGACTAAAATATAGCGTAAAGGTAAAACAGAAGACCAAGTTGGTAACGACATTAAAAACGTAAATGTAAGTACATATTCGTAACAGTGACAAAAGTCGCACGTGAATGATTTAAATTGAATTAAGATCGCAGGTAAAAAATATCCTACAAAACAAGCCTTTGAACGGAAATGGCGTAACACTTCGTCAACTTTTAAATTCTGAAGTTTAAGATGATAAAACTTCTTGGAATTAGAACACTTACATCTCACACTTACTGTGTCCCAAGTTTAACCTTTAGGGATTGTTCACACCAAACGTATTGTCCGCCGCTGACTGTGAGTATACTCACAGTCGGCCTCAGTGTGAACGTCGACTCAATCTGCAGTACGCGTACTCACCAAGCCGACAATAGGCTATAGCGTACGATGCGCTACATGTGTGAACAAAAGAATACGCTCGCGTAGGTTCACACTAGATGCGTACGCTGAGCGGCCGACTATTCTACACATAAAAGAGCTCAGTATTTGAAGTTGCTCGTAGTATTTTATAAACGATCTCTGTGATCACTCGTGGTTCCCATACGATAAAACTAGTGTATTTTTTAAAAAAATCGGACGTTTACTGATATTTCAATTAAATGATGCGCATTCAGATAGTTGCCATTTGCGAAGCTCTAGAGGAAGACGAAAATAATAAAAAGAAGAGATTGTGGGTACATCCCTTAAATATGAAGAGATGTTTTCTTGGTCAATTTCATACTTTATATTTCGAATATAGACTTTATCCAAATAAGTTCAAGAAATATTTTCGTATGACAGTAAAAACATTCGATGAGTTACTATCTTTAATACGTATAAGTTTATATAAAAGGGACACTAATTATCGACGTGCTATTCAGCCAGAAGAAAGATTGACAATTACTTTAAGGTAAGAGGAAAACAACTTGTACTGTAATCAACACTTATTTATTATAATCAAATCAATCACGTTTAAACAATTGCGAAAAGAACAATGTCAGACGTCCATAGTAACTTAGGCTCAATAAAAATATTTCATGTACAGTGAAAATTCTTACAGTTTCTTGTGTAGTTTAACGTCAGAAGCTTTAAATGAAAAGCTAAATGAAGTAGTAAGTAATTTGGTCGCGTTCAGTCATAAAACTTTTCCGAAAAATCCTCCAACTCCCTCCAAGCCAATTTTTAATCCCCCCGCTGATCCCCCCAAAGGATTGTTCCCCCCAAAAAATCCCCCGTGGGCAGAAAATACCCCCAAATTTGGGGGGAATCCCCCCAATCTGGCATCACTGCGCGGCGGTGCGGACGCGGCGGAGCGGCGGTGCGTACGCGGCGGAGCGGCGCTATTCGGCAACTGCGTCCGCGTAGCCAATCCGCGTCCGCCGTGCATAGTCGCGTAGTAAAATAATCGGCTACTGAGAGTCAGCTACAATAGACGACGTAACAGCGTATAGTCGGTTCGGTGTGAACGACAATTTCAAAATATATGGAAAAGCAATAAACTGCGTAACGCGCGCTCACAGTCAGCGGCCGACATTACGTTTGGTCTGAACGATGCCTTATTATTACTACGCAAATAATTAGCATACAAAATAAACTTCACAATATCGAATTCCGCCATTTAAACAAGCCTATATGGCTACATAAATAAGTAAGCCCACCATTTGACATCAAAAGCAAATTACCATCAATGACTTAGCAAAAACGATGAAATGAATGCCGACCATCGGAACAGAGGAAACTCGTTTTAGGCCAGGGTCAGTTCATATCATACCTACAATCGGACGTCCGGTTGACCAACGGTATATGACCGGAATGGGACCTGACATTTGCGGTTCGCTTTGGCACATACATATAAATCAGTGATATTTCGTATCTGCGGAAATTGGATCAGCAGTATTGGTCCGTGATTCCTCAGGTTAGGTAGGAGGTGAATAAATTAGGGAGGTGTCAAAGGGCTTATTTTGTTTTAGAGGATAATATCGTTTCATCATACGTTCCATCGACAAAAAAATAATAATTAAAAACAAAAACATATTGAAAAAATATTGCTGAGGAAAACCTGAACAGTTTTTGGTTGGTAGATCGAGATTAGTTAGGTATTCTATTACGTTTGAAAGTTATTTGATATCTACCTGTGTTTTTCAGTTTAATTAGAACATAAATCTATCACAATATTTGGAGAAAAGCTGCGAATATTGTCAACTCACGATACTGACAATTATCATATTACTTTTTTATAAATAAAAACTACGCGGTATTAAAGTGAACCTTCTGCAAAACTTACACTACGTCAGTATTAAGCCAAGCGTACACGACAACCGTAAGGCGATGGCCAACAGAATTAATTGGTGTGGTAAATAATGTTCAATGGCCGGTCAGGTGTGTTAGCCTGTTAGTAAAGGCATTTCCTCGTCTTGCCCATTTTCTAAGCAATTAAAGATGAAAGACATTAATATTGGACACATTTGAGGTGTAAGTTTACTCGCTGTTATATTGCTGGGAAGATTATTACCTACTTATATGGATGGCCATGTTTGATATTATATTACCTACTTATATGGCTCGGCATGTTTGAAAGAACCTTTGAACATTGAGAATGTTAGTGTTTTTAACCGACTTTCCAAGAAGGAGTTGCTCAATTCGATGGATTTTTGTTTTATGTAATGTCAATATATGAAATTACCATATTTGATTTTCTGCAAGAGAGAGAAAGTTTTCGTTATTCTTTTTAAGCTTTGAATTCAAAATTTACTTTTGTACATATTTACATACCTGGGGGTAAGCTACTAAATAAAATGTACACATGTATATTTTCTTACGATTTCAAAGCTTTTAGTGTAAACACTAAGAACTGATTAATATCTGTTACAAAGACATAATCCAAAGTGCAAACACTTGCTTCGGTATCAATAAAGTAGGGTGACCATCTACAGCGAAATACATCGGGACTGCGAAATCAGAAGGAAATTGAAAAACGTGTTAAACTGTTTTCTTGTTCGTTGATTGGTAATCTTAATTGGCTCTGTGGTCAAAAATAAATGTCCTAAATACCTGGTATCTTATTATTATGATACTTGCGAAAAAAAAACGGAATAAGTTTGAAGTTATTTCTGGATGTAAGTCGTCCAACGAGTTTTTACTGAATAACTTGAGAAGTGTATAAAAAAGAGAATGTACTTAGTTGTTTATTTCAAGTATCGGACTGAAATATATTTTTGTTATTGGTAAAAGTAAAAATACATAGATGCTATGTCAGAAATAAAGAGAAGCAAAAAGCGAAGTCTCGGCAATTGTTACTATATATTTATTGTTATTTTTATTATTTGCAATAACATGAACGTATCGATACGTATTTTCATTATTATTGAGAGTTAAAAAATAATGTATATGTTTGTAATAACCAGAAGTCTAGTGTACACAAGTTGGCTTAATGAACTATTTTTGTACCAAGTACACACAATATTGATTTCCCTACAGAATAGGAGGATACAACGTACCAAAACTAACACTAGTATTACACTTTTTCTCTTCAAAAGCTTCGTACAATTTATGCAACTAATAATTTTGATAATTAAAAAAATAATTAGACGTACAATTCATTTCTTAATTAAGTTTCTTTTCAAGCGAAGTTCTATGAAAGCGTTCCCCTCATCACGATTTTTACATTGAATTCTTCAGATTCATTTCAGTTTTTAATACTGCATAACTTTTCTTGGATTTTCCTGTAAAGTAAAATCTTTGTGGACTTAATGAAGGCTGCTTCACAAAAGACTGAGTCAGCAAAGTCATTTTTTATATCATTTTCTATGTATCTGTTTATCGGGATTGTTACTTACTGATATTACGTTACAGCAGTGTATTATTCGGAGAAGGAATATCGAATACGGTCATCTGACTAGACAAATGCCGATATTTGCTTAGTCAATGTTTTTTGACTAGTCTACAAGACCACCATACCATTAATGAAATCCTTTAACTACTGAGCTATTTTATATAAATTGATATGATTTTTCACCTGCTTCAAAATAATTTCCTCCATTTCAAAGCACTTAACATACTTTCTCCCACTTAAGGACCCGTGTTTCCCCGTCCTTGAACTCAAAGGATCCTGTAGCACGCGCTGGCCTTATAAAGCAATGAAGGTCATCGGCATCAAACACCGTTTCCTTGCCATAATAACGTGTCAGCTGAGCATGAGCGCACTTACGAGCGCTAACTGTCGTCTGGCCCCTTGACCGATACTCCGCATGTCGGGCGTTTCTTGCGAGTTCGCGTTTGAGGTACAAAGAGGACGATGAAGCGATTAAGCAGGAGTTAGAATACGTTTTTTTTTGTTTTTCAGTGGTTTGCATTAAGCTCATTAAGGCACTTATTTCTGCAGCCGTCCGTAATACTGATGCATATAGGCAATAATTTATGCTTTCAAAAATGTTCTGATTTGGGATTCGAAAAGCATTTTGCATTCTCAAACATATTTTTTTTAACACTGGTTTGTCTATCCCATTATACTTTTTGTAGAACGGCGTGAATGATGAAGAGATTGTTGAAAGATAAGGCTTATAGAATACTTTGAAAAAACTGAGAAAACCAATTAATTATTACACAAAATCAAAACACAATTCGATTTCTAGTGATACCGCTACTATGTTACATCTTACGCCGATAGTCATTACGGCGCAAGTTTTTGCGCGCTGTCGCCGCGTACGGTAATTCAGTTATGCCTGTAACTTCATTGATTGAAGCCTCCGCGTTTAGCGGTCACTGGGGACCAACTGTTCATACGCCATCCTCTTTAAGGTAATTGATTACCGCTGATTGAAGTGAACCTAATTAGTCTCCAGAGAAATTATTTGATTATAGGTAACCGTTGATGTGTGGAGTGAAGGTCAATTGCGATGGGTAATTTATTTTTACTAGATGAAAGATCTATTTTTATTGTTGTTGCAATTTAAGTAGTTTTTTAAAACCTATTGTCGGTATAAGTACATGCTATACATCGCAATTCGGCATGGACTGAGTACGCTATTGTTAACGCTTTAATTTAACTTCACCAAAAAAACTCCCTGTTATTCCACGCGACCAAAAATAAAATAAAACCAACCACATAATAGGCTGATAAAAAAGGAGAATAAACCCTAGGGAATGAGGAATAAAAATGTTTTTCAGCCTCCAAAACCACTAGTACAAAGTAGTGTGTTGTACAGTGGTTTCCTCATACAGGATAACACGTATGTGGCTTAGAATCGCGCCTCGCCAAGGACCTTTGACAAAGTAATGACGGAGCGCAGACAAAGGGCCCAGACCCTCTCCCCCCTCCCTTCCACGTACTTGTCTCCCTTCATCTGGAGGGTGGCACAGCCTAGGGGCAAGGGTATCTATGGCTTGAGAGGACAAAGCCCTATTTGAAGTATGAGTAAGAAGGATTTTGGTATTTTTGGCTTAAGTGCCTCTTTTGTTCAATAAATGTTAAGCAATAGTTACGACATTGGGTTCTGGTTCAGTGATACGGTTTGGTCGTTATTGTGTTTATCTATTTATGAGCAATGCCGATAGTTCTCATCAGTTTTCGAGTCAAATAATATTATCGAATATTTTTTTTATATAATTTCATAGCCACAATAACAAATATATTATGATATAGATATTAAACAATAGTTAAAGTCCCTCAACAGTACAGCAAATAATTTTCAAAGCACATGACCGTACAACCAAAACGTTGTATTCAAAACAAAAAACAACAACATTTTTTTTCTTAAAAATATCCGAAAAAGAAGTACAAAAAGCAGTCACCCTACCAATGCAAGTGCCACCCGCCATTACAGATCGCACGTTTTGATTCGCCCGTGTTCTCGACGTGACGAGACTGGCTCAAGTGCGGCCCGCGGCGTGGCTACCCTACCCACTACTAGAGCCTACCATGTTTATGTGAATAATGCACGGGTTACCTAACCTAGTGCTCACTGGATTGTGGGATTATGAAATCTGTGATGTATTGAGGGAAATTGCATTGGTAGGGTTCGGTAGTACTTGTGTTTGTTAGTGAACGTCTACTACAAACTTCTGTTGGTGTCAGTTTTTCTTACAGTCAAAAGTCAAGAGGTCCGACGTCGAATTTACATGAGAGAGTTTTGTTACTTCATCAATCTTTCTACGCAACACCTGTTTCGGTTTTATTTCACTTAACAGTGTCACAGCAGACCGCTTCATATACATGTGTACGTATCTTACACGTGTTTGTATGAACTCATTGGTTATTTATAACGACCTCGTGGTGTCATATCAATGTGTACTATTGAAGAGGCATCAGAAATCGTCAATACCTAAATGCTGGTAATAAAGAGGAGGCTTATATCTCTGGGTTGGGTTTTGAACTCTGAACCAAAATATTAATATAACTTGAACATTTACAGCAGTTCATTAAGAGGCCAGGCTTAAAGCTCAAAAGCAATTTCTTACGAACAACATGTCTGTAATATCAGGATTGCGAAATATAATATTTTATACGTCTCAAAGTATAAATTGAAAATTATTACTATCATCTTACGTCCGCTTTACACATATATGTGAGAAATAGATTTTCTATGCAATCAAAATGAATGGGTTCCACTTGTTTGAGTTATTAGAAAATGCCTCTGGGTTTTGAAAATGTTATATTATGTCGGGAGCTGGAAGTAATAAATGGTTGTAGGTTTAAATATTAATCTTCTGTTTCTAGAATACTGACATTTATTTTCTGAGAATTGAAATAAGCTCTTTCCTATTACACAAAATATAGTTCTCAATTTATAAAAAATAATCCAGTTATCATGAAAGCAAACAATTACCCATTTTTACAGTTTATTTTACAAACCAATTGTTTTAGAAATGACCGGCTTTTTGGTCAACATTACAGCTTAAGGGCAGAAATTGGAAAAACAATCTCACATCGTTTGTCTTTCTACAGTAACCTTGTAACTCCTTTTAAAACTTGCAAATGTTAAATTACTTATAGATACCACCTCTTCTAAGTTCTTAAAGTTTTATAACTAAGTACTTTTAATTGATACAATTACCTCTCCAAAAAGTTTAAACCTATTTCACTAACTTTAGAACAAAGTTAAGGAATTTAGTCAAATTGCTCAAACACTAGGAATTCTTGTCGAAACTTAGTACCTAATAGGCGATTAATTATTAGCTGTGTTAACAATGACAGTTTAAGATAATGATATTGTAATGGCCGGAGATACGTATGTTAATTTGTACTTTACGATGTACACAGAATAGTGATAGCCTATTTATAGTTATTAACAAGTTGTAGGTACAATATATTTAGTTAATGGCCTAACCTAACACCTAATAATCGTGAATTAATTATATCATATAAGAAATACTTATCAATCTTTTTTTGTGCTCTTTTATGTTTTTAGTTTCAAAAAAATATTAAAGTTTTTGATCGCTTTCTGCGTAATTAAAAAAATATATGCATTTTATTTCACGTGGAACAAATAGGATGTTGCATTAACGCAATGTTGAAAATTACGCGAGATCTAGATAATTGAACATCGAAAGTTATAAAATTGAGAAAAAACTATTTATCCAATGGAAAAAAGTTAACTATTTAACAAGATAAACACTACAATTGATTAAAAAGACTTCTTAAAACGCCATTCCCACGAAATACTCTATGGACAGTTCTTACGAGTTCCCATTCCCATTGAAACCAACCTTAAAACAGGCCAAATAATTGTTCCGAATCAACCAGTTACCGATGTTATCATAAGTTATTTAACTAGCGTTTCGTCAGACCGTTAATAACTGGTTATGTAACCACTACTTATGTGATGGCAGTTAGTGTAACGGAATATTGAGTCAACTGTGATTTGGTTAGGCTATAACTGCTGATCCATATCTTGTTATCTCATGCCCGTTTTCACCAACAATCTCTTAACGTTTCCCTAACTAAATGTCACTTAAAATAAGGGCTCCCCTAATAATAAAGGTAACAAGGGACACTTAAACATTGGTGAAAAATAATTTCGTATTAAGTGTCCCCTAAATGCCTAAACCCCTAAATTTAGGCATTTGTTGGTCAAAATGGGCATCAGTCTTTAAGAAAAAGAACCGTTTTGATTGAGGTGGTCCAAATTTTTGTGTGAAGTAAATATGTAAGTATGTATGTACTGTAGTGAATTTGAGATAGAAAATATGTAGCTGTAGATGATTTGGATTTTTCAGTGTTAGATAGCACATTTACGGCCAGTTTCTTCATCAAAAGTAAAAGTTAAGGTAATGTCTAAAGTAAAAGTAACGGTCAAATTCGTTTTTTCAAGGCTAAAGTGACAGCAAAACTAATAGAAAAATTGAATTTGACCGTTACTTTTACTTTAGACATTACTTTGACTTTTACTTTGGCTTTAACTTTTGATGAAGAAACTGGCTGTTATTCGGGTTGTTTCCAAGGGATGCGTTTTCGGAAGCTTTGCTTTACTAAATACGACTCTCAGGAAAGATCTTTGGTTCAGATTGCAAAAAATGCTTATAGCTTGATAGCCTAGAGCCTTCTTCCATGGACTAGTGGGTACCATCCATACTATAAAAGTGGTCTAAGGTAAAGTCTTGTTAGAAATCAAAACTTCATTCAAGTCCTTAATGGCACACCGCAGTACGCAATGTTCTACGAATGGCAAATCAGTTGGTTAACTGCTATAAGTAGTAATTAATTAGAACCTATATACACTAGCCAAATATACTCGTCACCACAAACCTGAATTTGACACTAACCACCCCAAAACAGACCAATACTAATCAGAAATATGAAATACAAATACCTAATCAAGCGGCAAACGGTGAGAGCTGGCTTATTAATTAGTGGTGGGACTAATTAGGTCGATGGAAGTGAATAAGCTATCGATATGTGAGAGTGGAATCGAGTCAGAGGTCGCGTTGCACATCACTGGCTGCGCTTTGATGGGAAGAATTCATTTGATACTGAGTTTGTCAATGGGCTTGTTAGCGTTAGAAGGGATAAAAATATAGATTGGAAGAGTGTCTTCGATCTGATACACAGGAATACACACACGACTGATAGGTAACTCTTGTCTGTTTTTATAGATAGATAGATATACTTTATTAAGTAAAGTACATACAAACTAAATTACATAATAGGTGACGTTATAGGCGAAGTTGTCAGTAAGAGCGATCTCTTTCAAACAACCTAAGGATGGATTGAGAAGTCAAGGTGTTTACTTCCTGCGTATGGACTCTCAAATAAAAATTGGCGATTTTAACAATTAGCTGCAATTAGACGGCTGGTTATCGCTGATTGTCGTCATAGTTCCTGCATGGTGTAACCCATCTTTACTATCGAATTGCTGATGACAAAAGTCACTGAACTTCTTACAAAGTCTAGACTAACTATTAAAACAATCATCATTATTACAAATCACTATGATCTTAGAACTCAAGAAACAATTTGAGTCATTAAGATCACGTATTTCGTGAATTAGCCTGATCATGCCGAAATTGTATCTTCGTGTTGTAGATAGATTGTAGATTTTATCTACAGGTTCTTACTTTATAATATTCTAAAGCTGAAGAGTTGGTTTGAACGCACTTAATGTAAGGAATGACGATGATTTGAATGAAATTTATTTCAGTGTTGTATGACCCAATTAACGGGAAAACCTTTAGGATACCTACTTTTAATTCGAGTGATTGAATTAGTTCCACGGTATGTAAGTAAAATCGGGAGTGGAAATTAGTCCTCACTAATATTATACATACATGTGTAAGTAGATAGCTCTGTCTGTCTGTCTTGTGCTTTCACGACTAAGCTAATACTGTTTCAAAATATGTTTGGCACCCATATAGTATAGTATAGAGCTAAGAAAAGGATACAGACAATTTATTATCGGAGTGCGTGAATAAGTTTCCAGTTCAAACAACCAAAATTGAGTGTAAGTTGAAGTTGGAAGCAAGTATGTATACTATAAAAACTGAACGACACAATACACGCAACAACAAATAAAATGCTTAAGCAAAATTACCCATCGTCTGCGGTTTCAACACTGGACTGATGATAATGATGATGAATTTAATATAAACCCTCTTTCTATTGGCCAACGAATAATTTGTGGACATTAGCAGTATTGGCGCAGGATTAGATAGGGAACAGAGGTTTAAGTTATAGAGGAGTGCTTTTTAATAAAAAGGTTTCTAATGATCAACATCCTCTGAGCCTTTTTCCCAACTATGTTAGGGTCGGCTTCCAGTCTAACCGAATTCAGCTGAGTACCAGTGCTTTACAAGAAGCGACTACCTATCTGACCTCCTCAACCTAGTTACCCGGGCAACCCAATACCCCTTGGTTAGACTGGTGTCAGACCTACTGGCTCCTGACTACCCGTACCGACTGCCAAGGATATTCTATGACAGCCGGAGCCTTCAGTTTAACGTGCCATCCGAAACACAGTCATTGGTGTCTAAGACATGCTTAGAAAGTACATACAAACTTAGAAAAGTTGCATGAAAAAGGTTTCTTATGATATTGACAGATATTTCAAATTATGATGACATAGATATGATTTCATTTTATGCTATTTTAAAGCTTCTATTTGAATATTAGGAAACTAGACGTGATAGAATACTAATGTGCTAGGTAAACTACTAAATTATTCTTTACATCAAATCTGTGCATCACATACATCACGTTAGATGAGCTTATCTCAAGCAATCACGGCGTATAATTCATCGATGTGACTGATCTATCGGCCCAATACAAAGTGCGATGTCCATGCTATACATACTCCTTGGCGCAATATAGTGTATTGACGCAATGCATGATAGATGTCTTGACGGACATAACGTTTCCTCAATAGGCAATTTATTTGCACTTTATGTTAGAAGATTGGTTTGTATTGACTCTCTTGTATAACGTGTAATTTGTTAATGTTTGTGGTGGTTATTTGTTAAAAGATTAGTTGTGTTTTGTAATTGGTGAGAGAATTACATATAATAATTTGTTCATAGATGTAGTAGTAGTACAGTGCAGACTAAATAGTCGGCCGACAGTTCACCCGACGGTAAGACTGGTTATCAGACTTTCTGGCTTCTGACTAACCGTCACGACGGTCAAAGTTGTTCATTAACAGCCAATTTCTTCATTAAAAGTAAAAGCCAAAGTAAAAACTAAAGTAATGACATAAAGTAAAAGTAACGGTCAAATTCGTTTTATCTATTAGTTTTTCAGTTACTTTAGCCTTGAAAAAAACTAATTTGACCGTTACTTTTACTTTATGACATTACTTTAGCTTTTACTTTTGATGAAGAAACTGGCTGTAAATAAGTATATGTATGTACAGCGTAATCATTACTTTTCCGTTTTTACTTCTACCCAAAAACAAATGAACAAAACAGGACTACCGTTATTTGAAAACTTCCTAATACACCAGACAGTTGAGTCCCGTTCGAACGCGGAAGAGCGCGTCAATTTCGTACGTACGTCTGTGCTCTGCGGTTGAAGTCATTACCACATGCGGCGGAATGCACTTGCATGCTTCGGAGATTGCACCTTATTACCGACCTATTGTAGTGATGTACTTTGTGTAATGGGGGAGTATAAATTGGGAGTGTGTGTGAGTGTGCTCCAATAGACGAGCCTTCCAAAAAGGACAATCATGTCTTAAGGAAACGGTTTCAGTTATAATTAAATACTAGCCACTGTCCCGGTTTTGTACCCGTGAGTGGACTACTTCCCGCCTTAAGGGTATACATCATTCATCTTTATCTTGAATGAATTATTGGCTATCTTTTATACTTTTTTTGGTGGTGCGAAATCATGAAATGACCCCTCCCGTTATGGGAGCAGAGCGAGGGAATGTCAGATGTCTCTTACTGACTAAATCCCACCATGTTCCTTCTTAAGTCCTTTATGTATCATTTGTACTAAGATTTAGTAATGTTTGTTCAGTTTTATTTAGTTAGGTATCAATCATCTGTAGCTCCTAGCCTATCCCCGGTCCATACCAAACCTACCCATTTTCTGAAACCCAACATCATATTCTCATAGAGATGGAATCAAACTCCCCCGGGGGATTCTCGCTGGAAAATTTTGCTGTTCCCGAAATAGCCTTCCCTAAGGCTTTGTGTACAAGCTTTGCAGATTACTCTGAAACGCAATAGTATGAAATCTGTCTAGCTCGAAAACTACAAGGTTCTCTTTGTGTATAGTGCAGTGTTCGTGTTTCTTGACCTGGTCTTTTAGAAGCTTTGCTTGATTTGTATGCACTTACGTAGGAACTGTCTTACTTTGATATTATTAGGTATTCCATAACTATAAGAGCTACAAAGGTTTAGTGGACCGAAACCTAGTTGATTTTTGCTCCTAAATCAGTATGAAGATGAATGGAAGTACACACGTAACAACAATTAGGTATTGTTCGGTATCAGACGGGCTGGAAACTTTGATTGGAATCAGAGTTTCCTAAAAAAAATCGTCGTTTATAGGTATGCTCCGTTTGAAACGGTTCAAACCTCTAGTCAATTTTAAAACTAACAGTCTTGCTAAAAAAGAGCTCCTGTAGTTAATTGTAAACAGTGATCTGAATATTATTAGGATCAAAACGTACAAGCGTCGTAATTCACATAAATGCCAAGGTTCAATGAACCAAAATATAACCTAATCAAATTACTCTACACCCAACAAAGCCAGTTTTAGAACAATAACCACCTGGCTTCAAATATTAATCAGAGGACAAACACTGGAATCAGAAATGAGCCGTTTACCTTTGAAACAAAAGCTTGGAAGTATCAAAATTAGTTTCCGAAAGGCAAAAGGCTCGGAGGTTCGGAGGAACATCTCAATATTGGTGTACATTACCATATTATTGGAGTTTTGCTGAAATACACTGGCGCCTGTTTTAACATAATAGCTGGGAACTGGGAACTGAGAATGTAGGACAGGTCTGTTTATATTTGGATGCATAATTGCATACTTTTCCATGTATAGAAAAATCTCGGGCACAGCTCTTTTATTGAAAAAAAATAATGAACCTGGTTTTAGGTCGTTAGGAAGAGTTTGGTAACATTTGAAACTACATTTAAATTGGTTTAGTAGTTCAATTGTGTAGGAGTGTCTTTTTTCGTGTTCACTAGGTCCCTATAGTTGACATAGAAGGAGCATTGTGGAACTATACCTTTCTCATCATAAAATCGCCTTCAAAATAAGACCTTCATTAATACTAATTCTATCGATGAATATGTCAATACTTTGAGCTTAGACTTACATAGATTTACTAAAATAAGTATCCATGTAACCAGCTGTATCATAACAAAACATTGATCGAACACAAGATACGTCTTTCATCGTGTTCAGCCGATACTTCGATACCATTCAACTCCACAATTAGTCAGGTGTCAGAATTATTTATCAGCCGCGATCAGCCAGATACATAATCCACGTTGTTATTTGATTAGACTCAGACAAAGGGAAATACAGTCGTTTGTGGAATTGTTGCCGTAAATCGTTTCGCCACCCTGGCTGATTTGCATCGCTTGAATTGCTTCGGTTTATGGGTGCTGAAATGTTAAGTATAAAGATTTGTAGGTATGTAAAAGTTACTCGTGTAAGCGTAAAGGTTGTACGTAAAGTCACATTTGTTTTACCAGTAAAAGGGAAACCTTGATATTGTCATCAGCAATCTCTCTGTATGATTTAATTTCTCGAACCTGCTTACTTATGTGATCATATTATGTATAAATGCAAAAGTACCTAACTCAGTGTGTCTTCCCAGCTTTCACTTCAGAACACAAGTGGAACTAGTATAGAAAAATTGTATTCCCAGCACAATATTCTGGTACCTGACCTAATAATCGTATAGTGAATGCCGTATTAACTTTGTTACGAAATGCGAAGGACGCGAGCAGCGCCATCTTTTGGTTGGATTATGTAAACGTTCTCTGTGAGGTTATCTAGCATGACGGACGTTTTGTCATTGTGTAAATTGTGTTGTGTGCTCTCTCAAGAATAAAATAAGATAATCCCAATAGCTGTTTTCTTTGGCCGTACCCTTCAGGTTATGGGCCCAGATAGAGTCACGTAGTCAGTGAGTGAAAAACTCGTAATATAAATGCACAATGCAGTTATTTGAAAAACAATAAAATTGTCAAACGGAAAAATTTTGAAGTTTGTTCGAGGCTACGAGAAGTTGAAAAAGCTTCGCCATGGCTACTATCAAAATTGATCGTCTCACTGGCGATAATTACGATACATGGAAAATTCACATGCGTGCCATACTCATCAAGAATGATTTATGGGATTTTGTTTCGGGATCGTCGCCCAAACCGCCGATAAGTGATCCCAAATATGCAGAATGGTCGAAATTGGATAAAAAGGCAGAAGCCGACATATTGTTAGCGGTAAGTCCAAGCGAATTGGCCGCATTGGATGGTCTAGAAAGTTCCAAAGCTATATGGGATAAACTCAAGTCGATGTACCAATCGAGTGGTCCGGCTAGAAAAGCATCGCTGTTGAAGAGACTGGTATTGACCCGTATGCAGGAAGACGATGATTTGAAGAAACACATCGCAGATTTTTTTGATGCAGTCAAGAAATTGAAAGAAATCGGATTGATAGTGATAGATGAATTACTAGCTATATTATTGCTGTATAGTCTACCCGATTCATTCGCCATGTTCAGAACAGCAATGGAATCACGAGACGATTTACCGTCTACAGAAACCCTAAAGGTTAAAATTATTGAAGACTATGAGGCTCGTAAATCAAAGACTACGACTGATGAGGGAGCTATGTTCGTAAAACGCATCAACAAAAATTATAGACGTTTCAATGTGAAGAACAATGAACAAACAACCCACACTCATAGTCATAGAAATAATATTGTATCAAGTGTAGATTGTCATCGTTGCGGGCGTCGTGGACACCTCGCAAAAGACTGCAGAACCAAAACCAAGTTTATAAAACATAGACAAAGTGCACAGAATATAGAAAATAGAGGAGAGGACAGAGAATCAACAACATTATTGACCGAAGAGGCTTTATTGGGAAGAAAAAATAATGCTATTTGGTGCATTGACAGTGGATGCACGGCTCATATGTGTAATGAAAGAAAATTCATACAAGATTTTACAGAAGTAAATTCAGAGTTAAACTTAGCAAATAGCGAAAGAACTCAAATTACAGGTACCGGAAAGGTTAAGCTCTCCGTGGATACTGGCAGTGAAGAACGAAAAATAAATATTGAAAAAGTATTTTATGTTCCTGATTTAAGAACGAACTTAATGTCAGTTGCCATCATGACAGATCATGGTTTTGAAGTTCGGTTTAGAAAAAATGACGCAATTGTCGTTGACGAAAATAACAAAATTCATATACGTGCAGATAGAATAGGAAATCTGTATCATGTTCGGATGAGTGATAATTATGTGTGTAATATTGAAACCGTGAATAATTCAATGGACATGTGGCATCAAAGGCTCGGGCACCTAAATGAACGAGACCTTAAAAGTATGGTAAACAATGGGTTAGTACATGGAATAACATTTAAGGATGGCGAAAAGTTATCTCAATGTGAGGTTTGTATTAGCGAGAAGCAAACTTGCACACCTTTTCCTAAGAAAAGAGAAAGCAGTACCACAGAACTACTAGAAATAGTTCATAGTGATGTTTGTGGCCCTATGAATCATAAATCATACAGCGGTAAAAGATATTTTGTCACATTTATTGACGATAAGTCGAGATGGTGCGAAGTTTATTTCATTGCGAATAAGAGTGATGTATTTAGCGTGTTTAAAATTTATAAAGCCTATGCTGAGAACTTAACAGGGAAGAAAATAAAAAACCTTCAGTCCGACAATGGTAAGGAGTATGTGAATAATGAATTTAATGACTATTTACAGAATGCTGGCATAAGGAGAAGGTTGACGGCACCATATACACCTCAACAGAATGGTGTAGCCGAAAGAAAGAATAGGACATTGGTTGAAATGGCACGGTGCATGATGCGACAAGCTGGAAGCCCTCCCGCATTTTGGGCTGAAGCTATAAATACCGCCAATTACATAAGAAATAGATGCCCAACCACAGCCTTAAATGGTGAGATACCGTTTACACTATGGAAAGGCAAGAAACCTACGGTAATATACATGCACGTGTTCGGTTCGAAGGTATATTATAAAGAAAAGGGAAAACCTAAAGGAAAGTTTGACTCACGTTCGAAGCTAGGAATATTTGTGGGCTATGACATACAGTCCAAAGCATATAGGATACATGATCCTACAACCAAGAAAATTATTATAACTAGAGATGTGAAATTCATGAATGAGACAGCATTCAGACATGAATACAAGGAAATCCTTGACGAAGAAGAAGGTATTGATGAAGAAGAAGTGCAAATAGAATTGAATACGAACAATAAAAGGAAGGAAACATTTGAAAATAGGAAAAATGATGCTACTCCAGGAAGTTCATATAATAAAAGTGATGAATCTGAAGAAGATGACGATAAAAATCCACCACGTTCGGTAAAGTCTACTATATCATGGGAACACTTAATAGAACCTAAAAGAGGAAGAGGAAGACCTCGCATGATACGTACTGGTCAAGCGGGTAGACCACGGAAAGAATATCATACAGTAGAGGAGACGGATAAGGAATCAGATGAATGGTTGAGTGCTGGAATAGCAACAGTAGAACAAGTAACGTGGAAAGATATACAAAAAGGAAGTGATGAGCATTTGTGGAGATCTGCCATGGAAAACGAATATTTATCCCAAATCAAAAATAAAACCTGGGAAATTGTAAAAAGACCGAAACAACGCAAGGTAATCGGTAGCAGATTTGTTTTTACCACCAAGAGTACTGGAAAGAAGGTGCGCCTCGTCGCAAAAGGATGCTCACAACGGCCAGGGGAGGATTTCCATGAGATTTCTTCGCCCGTTGTGAGATCCTCATCAATAAGAATTATAGCTGCTTTGGCAGCTGAAATGGGTTTGAAAATCCATCAAATGGATGTAGTCACAGCATACCTAAACGGTTACCTAGATGAGGAGGTATATATGGAGATTCCAGAAGAGTTAAGCAACACTCTAAAGAGAATTATTGCCAAAGAAGAGATTGGTTCACAGAAGAATATAGTAACAGACACAGATATACTACAGACGGCTAAACGTTGGTATGAAATGATTCATGAATGTGAGGATAGTGTGTGTTTGCTAAAGAAATCTTTGTATGGCTTGCGACAGTCTGGTTTACAATGGTATAAAAGGTTATCGGGATTTTTTATTGATATTGGTTTTGAATCTTTGCCACAAGAACCTTGTGTATTTGTTGCACGTAAGGGTGAACGAATAATGATAATTGGTATATATGTCGATGATATGATTTTAGCAACTAACGATAATGCATGGATGGAACATGTAAAGAACCAGTTAGGAAGTGAATTTGAGATGAAAGATATGGGTAAGATATCTAGTTGTTTAGGTATTGAGTTTAGCCGTGATGATGAAAGTAGAGTGTATTTAAATCAAAAATCTTATATTGATAAAGTGTTAGAACGCTTTGGTATGAGTGAGTGTAAAGCTGCAATTACGCCTATAGATGTGAATGTAAGATTGGAGAAGCCTGAGTGTATTAATAATGATGTTATGAGAGATTATCCTTATCAGAATTTGATAGGAGCTTTAATGCATTTAGCAGTGTCAACGAGGCCAGACGTTGCATACGCTGTTAATTATTTAAGTCAATTTAATACAAACTATGATATTGCGCATTGGAAGGCTGCTAAGCGTGTATTGAGATATTTGAAAGGTACGTCAAATTATCGACTTGTTTATGAAAGAACAGGCTTGCCTCTGTTTGGTGTAGTAGATGCAGACTGGGCAGGAAACACAGTTGATCGTAGGTCTTATTCAGGTTTTGCCTTTATTCTTGCAGGCGCTCCAGTTAGCTGGGAAGCGAGGAAGCAACGAACTATTGCTTTGTCTAGTACCGAAGCAGAATATTTGGCTATATCAGAATGCACGAAAGAAGCGATGTATTTGCGTGAGATACTTAATAGAATTGGCGTGCAGTGTGAGTGTGTGACACTTTTTAACGATAATCAGGGTGCCATCAAACTTGCTCAGAGCAAGAACTTTCATCCTCGCACTAAGCACATTGATGTGCGGCATCATTTCATTCGGGATAAATGTGAACAAGGTGTGATTGAACTAAAATATATGAGTACTGATAAAATGCCTGCAGATGTGTTGACCAAAGGTTTGAATGGATCAAAGCATCTTGAATGTGTACGTAATTTAGGTATGTTTGCTGATGAATGAATTTAATTATAAAATTGTATATTACATTAGCACTGCTCACGACTTCGAGGGGAGGTGTTACGAAATGCGAAGGACGCGAGCAGCGCCATCTTTTGGTTGGATTATGTAAACGTTCTCTGTGAGGTTATCTAGCATGACGGACGTTTTGTCATTGTGTAAATTGTGTTGTGTGCTCTCTCAAGAATAAAATAAGATAATCCCAATAGCTGTTTTCTTTGGCCATACCCTTCAAACTTGAATCCATTTTAAATGGCTGTCAATACGCATAGGTAATTGAAATATGCTTTCAGCATTGTTCAAAATTATTAGCTAAACTTCCGCAACATAATATCACAATCCTTTAGACATCTAGACAGAATAATAAATCTCAGATACAATTAAAAATTCACGACAGGATCAAGTTTGCGTTGACTATCGCTCATTATTTATTCGTAAGTACGCTTCCAGAGAGTGCTTGAATCTTAGTTAAATATCTTTCAGAGGCGTCATGCGGTGACAGATTAATGACGTTCTTAGGAGAATATCTTAATCTGTAAATCGGGTTTGTTTTGTGATATTGAATAGTGATGATTTTATCTGAAATCCGACCTAAATTATACCTAAGATATGGAAACCATATTTCCATAACCTCAAAAACGGATCCATTCTGACATACAAGCTATGAACGGTAAAAAAACCTACTTTGCAGTATTTTTGTAAAATGGTGGAAAAAAATATTTGCATTAAAACAGTAAATCCTAAACGCATGATACTTACTCACCTGTCTAAAAAAAACTAAAGAATATCTACAATAAATAAAGCGATTGGGCCTTTTATACACAAACAAACATAACTACTTAAATCAATTAAATAAACAACACCGAACCAATCAAGAAGCATTTAATAGCCTATCATAATATAACGGTGTTACAGTAATCATTTCATTAGAAAGGCAGTCCTCATAGCTTTAACTACTATAATTAGAAATGCTATTAAAACATCTTTAACACTGCATCGTTAAATACTTAAGATGTTGTACAGTTTGCCGCTGCAGTGGTCCCGTAGCTTGCATTTTGTAACATTGCGAAATATAAATGAGTAAGTACTCGAAATGAAACGTACAAAATATTTTGAAAGAAAATTACTTGAATAATTATTGAATCCGAATAAATAATTTTCTACGTTATGTATGCTTGACTATATTTTTATATCATTATTGATAAAAAGATCATAATCCTTTACACCTCAAAATATGTAGTTCACTGATAAAGAACAGCTGTGTTTGAAAAACTGACTATTTCTGACGAACAGTCAAGATAAAACTGCAGTCTTTTGATCCTATAAATATTTCACATAGACGAACGTATGATCAAGCCGTACCACTTAAGATCTAAGAATTCCAAGTCATACCAAATTCATCGGTAAATTATCTAAAAAAATCATTATTAAACGTTCCCCGAAGTCATTGTATACCTAGTTCTAAAGAACTCTTCCTCCTCCGAGCCTTTTCCCAATCATGTTGGGGTCGGCTTCCAGTCTAACCGGATTCAGCTGAGTACCAGTGCTTTACAGGAAGCGACTGCCTATCTGACCTCCTCAACCCAGTTACCCGGGCAACCCGATACCCCTTGGTTAGACTGGTGTCAGACTTACTGGCTTCTGACTACCCGTAACGACTGCCAAGGATGTTCAATGACAGCCGGGACCTACAGTTTAACGTGCCATCCGAAACACAGTCCATGGTGTCTAAGAAATACTTAGAAAGTACATACAAACTTAGAAAAGTTGCATTGGTACTTGCCTGACCTGGGATCGAACCCGCGCCCTCATACTTGAGAGGTTGGTCCTTTACCTACTAGGCCACCACGACTTAAACTAAAGAACTCTTATTGAGACTAATTACGTATAATGACTGTTAATGATGCAAAAGTAGAAGTATCGAGCTCCATAAGTTGTAGACGGAATAGAAGCGCGTGCGATTAAGTGATTCTCGTGAAACAATTTTTACTATGCCCTAATTCTGTTTTGTAATTATTTATAGGACGTGATTAGGTATCTCATTTAGAGAATAATATTCAAACGAATAAGTAATATGCTATTATGCTTCTGCTCCATTCGAATACGGCAGTTAGTAGTGTTGTATAAAGTGCTGATTTTCCTTATCTCAGAAATCACCACAAAAATATGGGCACGTCTAATGTCTGCAAGTAACCAGAACATTATACTGCCATAAAATAAACTCTCACTCACTCTAAAACCCACTTCACACAGCCAATCATGTCTGATAAACTGATGAACTCAGAAACACCATCATTTGTTTTCATTAAAGTTACAAGTTAATAATCTACGTTCAACTACAGCACTCATGTTAGCTAATAAGCAATAAATCGCTCAACAGTTCGATCAATCCTTGCTAGTCTGACTCACTAGACTTACATATCATGTAACTGATTTTCGAAATACCAATTTATGACTCAAAGATTTATTTACCGATTAAGAGCGAAGCAGCGGGCGCAGCATGTATTGAATAAAATATCAGTTTATAGTTATTCGCATTGAGAAAGACATACCGGACCTAGTAGGGGACCGCAAAGTGCCTACTGTTCGCGATAAGGATCAGCATAACTCTGTTAAAGTGGTTGAAACGCGATGTAAGGCGCAGGCTACAACGGTCAAGAGCAGCTTTTGAGCGAAGCGGTTTTGCGTAAGCGCTCAGCCCTCAAGTATCGCTTGTTCCGCATCTGTGTGAACCTGCTTAAGTATTTAATGAAACCGCCCTTGGAATTGTGCGTGGAATCAAAGAATTCAAATTCATAATTACAAAATGCGCAATTGACATTTTAATTACTCAGATTTCATTTCTATTTGCAAAATGTTTTGCTCTTTTGTGTTTGTATCTTTCACGGAAAATAAATTACATTAGGTTCCGAAAGCATAAACGTAAATATTGAAGATTCGCAAGAGTTGAAAAATGAAATAAAAGCGAAGCTACAACTCGTGGAATTATTTTTTATTATGTTTTTGCTAAAGGGAAATGCCTGAGCAAACAGGCGAGATTTATTGAGGAAAGTTAAAATGTTTTTACGACTCCCCCATACATATAACATGGCTACATAATTAAATAAAGTGCTATAATCTCAGACCTTTTATCTGAATAGTCGAATTATTTATTTTTGAGGCCTTTCGACGGATTCGATTTCCTGGAAAACGGATTCTATTTTTGGAGTTGCAAACAATACATAATTAGTTGAGGAAAATGAAAAGTTTGAATCTTTTATTCCTCGAATTTTACTTTACCAATGAATTGTCATTGATAAAGGAAAATTAGATTTGAGAGTTATTATTTTATCAAACAAATAAGAAACCTACAAGGAAAGCCACAATTAGATTGGTTTTTGTTTTTCAGCTACTTTTTTTCTTCCTACATTTTCATCCTAATAAAAACCCAAGACCACCATTTTTTACAAGTATCCTTCTTATCTCTATGGCATCCAGATACCACAAACATGATACTTCCTATGTTTAATACGTACTTAATACACGCTGCTTAGAATTTTAATTCAGCATAAGCGCACTTACTCCTGACGGTACTTGCCTGACCTGGAATCGAACCCTCGAGTATGAGGGCGCGGGTTCGATTCCAGGTCAGGCAAGTACCAATGCAACTTTTCTAAGTTTGTATGTACTTTCTAAGTATATCTTAGACACCAATGACTGTGTTTCGGATGGCACGTTAAACTGTAGGTCCCGGCTGTTATTGAACATCCTTGGCGGTCGTTACGGGTAGTCAGAAGCCAGTAAGTCTGACACCAGTCTAACCAAGGGGTATCGGGTTGCCCGGGTAACTGGGTTGAGGAGGTCAGATAGGCAGTCGCTTCTTGTAAAGCACTGGTACTCAGCTGAATACGGTTAGACTGGAAGCCGACCCCAACATAGTGTGGGAAAAGGCTCGGAGGATGATGATAAGCGCACTTACTCCTTTATAAGGCATAGTGGATCGTTTAAGACTCTGACCACAGCCAAGGGATTTTCTCAAAAAAGTCTTTACAGTTTTTGACGGCGAAAAGAAAATACATTATCTTGAACATATATCTGAGAACCCTGTAATATTCAAAACACGTTCTTGAAATGTTTTCTGGATACAAAAAAAAATGTAAGACAACCGCTTAAAATGATGTTCCAACAAAAATATCTGTATTACTTATACACGTACATTGATATTAAACATTAACGTATCCATATGTAAATACAGAACTTAATTGGTTTTTATTTTTGACTACTCAACTTATTTAAAAGTTATTAATGTTACGAATGTCCCGTCATCAGGCTTCTCTATCTTACGTAAGTATATTGTTTTGGCTGTTGTCACCGCCTTAAGCAACATGTTTAAGCGCTCGTCCCGCCGTTGTGCACTGTGCATTATAATGAGATGATAGTGTGATTGTGTAGGCTAACGAACCTGTTAATTGTGGCTGATTTGAAACTATTGTTCCGAATTTAATTACCATAATTCTTAATTATGTTGTTACCTTTACACTGTTGCTCCCAGCCTCCCGCAGCGGAATTGATTCTGGGGACAAAGAAAACGAATGTTATTTATATTGTTATATGGTTAAAGTCTAACATAAGTTACAAAGCTCACATAAGTTCCATTTACCGCTTTTCAAGACGGAATTAATATACCTAATTGACTGTTTGAAAAATAGCTATGGAGTTACGTAAACAGGGTGCCGATGGTCAATCAATATTACTGTCCCTCATTATAGGTTAACGACTGGGGTATTTTAGTAAGACACATTTCAACAGCTATAAATATATCTAATATTTTTATGTAATATTATAAAGAACACAGTATATTAGACTGTAACAAACCTAGTAAGACAGTAACTTAAAACAAACATCTCGTTACTACTGTTTCAGTCAATTCCACATTCACAACGGACTGTTACAAAATATTCCTTGTCCAAAAACAACCGACATACATCTTTATTTCCCAAGACATAAGGTTCAAAATCGTTTGTCATTCTTGTTGATTATAGTGCTGTATCCTAAGGGATGGTATTTCAGCATGTCCCGTTTATTGCTGTTAACTGCCCCTCCCTCGGGTGTGTTCGAAATTCGAACTCGCCCAAATTCCGGCCAGTGCTGTTTTGTGTTGATTTACTCGTCTATGATTCTTGCTGGCTGGTTTTATTGTCAGCTGTTAGATTTCACAAGAAGAATACTTATTTGAGAATTTTCCATGTAATTGTCTATGAAAGGTATATGTATATTGCCACGAGTAGATCTTATCATGTAAGTAGTAACTTACTGTACATTTTAGGTGTAGATTAGCGAAGGAAGAAAACCTCCTGATGAAATCTGAAATAAAAAACTTCAAAATTGTCAACCAACGGTGGTTAACATTAATTCTTTCTCTGCATGAGTAAAGATTCCTATCCCAAAGCGAGATTGCAAAAGATCTAATGATGACAACTTTTTTTAGGATGAAAATAATAACACAATACTTTTGTCAGAAAGTATCAAGAAGTAGGTACCCTGCGCTGTTTAATTTACCAGCATTATTTTTTTACCAAACGCCTAGTCTGACCAACCACACAAACCTAAATAGACTTGTTGCACCAACAAAATTTCGCACGTCGAGACAACGACACTAAATCATTCAGAATACTTACAGTACATTTTGAGAATATCTTATCTGGTACAATGTCATTAATAGCGTATAAATAACATAACTATGTCACAGCGATCACATTCTTTGTCGATCATTATTAGGCAAGTATTAGTGCCGCTTAATTTATTGGGCACATTACAGGCAGGGCGGATTTGGTGGGCCTAATGACAAGCGTCAGCGTTTTGTTTAAAATGTACTTCAGATTATTATTGTACTACTTTGCGCACCCGAGTTAAGAGGAGCCAAAGGCAAAGTCAAATCATTTATTTCAGTTAGGCCTTTACAAGCACTAATGAACGTCAAAATAATATCGTATAAATAACTTATACTACTAGGCTTCATCTAAAAATGAAAGATTTTTAAAAAATCAGTCTAATCTTTTCCGTACCTAATTAACACATTCAAACAAACAAGCTTTTATTAATGTTAGTATAGGATTGACCCAATTTTATTAGAAGGGTGAGCACAGAAATATTAACTAACTAGCTGACGTTAACTAACTGAATTAAAGTTCAGAGCAGATAATACTAAAATTGAAGACAGATATAGACTACAACGATTTGTAAAGTCCATCTATATATATACTTGCTTAAGTTTTACCTAAAAACAAAAGACTTGCGATGTAGTCACGGTTATTACCGATCCAAATACCCTCTATGTATTTTAGAAGTCAAATATTGACGGTGAAACTTCAAAGACTTATATCTACAAAGAATAAACAGCTCTAAAGTAGGCAATACAAATCTTTTCGTCTATGAATTTTTAAATTATTTTAAAATGCTCATGCTCACTTTCAAGTCAAGCTGATGCTATAACTGAAGTATGTATAGTTGTACTTGGCTGTCAATTTTGTGTTAAGTTTAATCATGATTCATTTAGAGGTATCATACCTCTAAGAAGAAAATAAGACAGAGGTACGATAAAGGAACCTAATTCATCATACTTTAAAAATTAATTGAATTAAACTACAGTTACTTATAACATTTTTCCAACAATTCTATCATGATTGTAAACTAAACCGGTAAACAAGTTAACAATAACCAAGACCACCACTAAATCTATTAAAACGCACCCTTGTAACATGGATACATCATAAGGCGACCTCTAGAAGCCGTACCGTGTAAGCCGAGGTTACGTCTGAAACCTACACGATGTGCTGTAATGTTACTGGGTACTCAATGAGGAGATAATTTGTACCTTTGTTGGATATTGTGTAAGTGTTGTTTAATAGGGTAATGGCCTATTTGGGGGTTATAAAAAGGAAACATAAAATAATAAGTAAAAATATGTCTCTATAAGAGCCTCAAATTAGAACTCTTTATTATGATAAACTAGCTAGAGTCCTTTTTATAAGTTCCTTATATAAAAATTACTTGCTTCTGCTAACGGTCTCACCGTCGTCCAGGTGATAATTCGTATCCAAATAAAAAGTAGTATATCTAGCACTGACAGAATATTTCAAATTGGTCCAATAGTTCTTGCGATTTACGCAAATAAACATTATAAAAAAAAAACAAAAATATCAATTTACAAACGTAATTTTCTGCCATTTAATTGACCAAGATCATCAAAACACATCTCCTACAGTGTTAACTCAATCATTACAAGTAGTCCAAGTACAAACATGGTACATGGTACAATGTTACCTCAATTGTGACCATATGTTGGTGCTACACTTACATTAACTCGCGTCCGCTTATTACTGTCCACTAAGCTTTATTGCATCCGCCATAGAAACTTATTCAATTAATGTAACACTTGATTTTTGACGGTTAATTAGGAAGTTGTGTGTTACTAATTAAAGAAGCGGTCAACTTGAAAAGAACTCCTTTTTCAAAGATGGTAAAAATCTAAAAGAGAATCTTAAAGGTTTTAGTACTCGGACAAAAGTCTAAATATCAAGTATTTTGCAGTAAAAGCATAACAGACAGTAGAACGATTGAATTTCAATATTTATAAAGAACTAGCTTCCACCAGCGATAGAGAAAGTAACAAAAAATTGCTTAGATAAATTATGCTTTCGCACTCTGAAACAACTTCTTCAAATTAGCCTAGTAGTTTCTTAGTCTATCAAGTTCAGACAAAACAAAAAATCTGGCATTCTGGCAAATAAAGAAAAAAAATCTCTTGAGCTTTAAGTATAATATTAGTACACATTGGTGCTATTTCCACAATACTTTATAAGTAATCCTAAAGAGCAATGAATTAGAACGAATCCGCGATTAACATCAAAAGACGGATAAGTACATGAGTTCTCGTCATAATCAATTTAAATCCACTTAGTGTACGTCAAGCTTTACATCAGGGTTGACGTTGACGTGGATGGGGGTCCATTTAAGATTCACTGATTTTGGATTCCTTAGAAATCTGCAAATAAACTAAACTTAAAATGTTGTTTCAATTTCGTGTAATAGTTAAATAAAAAATCTATTAAAGATCTGTTTAATTTTGGGTTTTTTGGGTCTGGATCTTTGAACCCAAACAAAAAACAGAAGCCAGAAGAAATATGGATGCCAGAAGAAAATTAAAGCTATTATCAATAGCCAGCCGTCATAATTAACTTTAATCAAAATCGGTTATTGAAACAATATAAGTACCTACATGACATCAAACTAGGTACCCAAGTCATTGACCACACATACCGCCAACACCTTTAAATAGCCAAGAATTTTTCCACGAATTACTTGATCTTTAAAATAGGTGCATCATTACGCGAATTTTATTATACATAAATATAGAAAATGATCGAAGCACCCTCTTATTATTGGGAGCATTTTTCATAGTTATTTTTATTTTATATCGAAGCCAAGTTGTCAGTGTGTCGTTAGCTTCGATAATAAGCTGTTTGTAAAAGCTGGCGTCATTATAGCTTATTGTTGCGGTTGGGGATGCACTAAAATAGCTTCATCGAATAATAATAGTGTTGTGAAAATGGTTATCGATAGATTTTGTAAATATCGAAATTAGAAGAACCGTTTTTGATAAAAATATGGTAAACTGTTTTCCCTGGTTTGGTGAGATGTTTTACTGTAAATTATCTCTTTTATCTTTTTAAGAGAAGAGTTAATTTTATTATCTAAGTTTTGAAGAAACTCTTTTATTTTAATGGCCGTTTCATGTTTTTCACGAGTATTTTTATATGTATGAGAATAATATTTTATACATTTGGAAAGTTGAGATTAAACAAAGTTTTTATTATAGAACTTTTAAAGCTGTAGGTATACATATGGTATTTAAAGTATATCCACTAATATTCAGGAGTTCTGAAGACAATTATTTTCGCTATCGTCCAAGCTAGAAACCGCATTCCTAGCAGACAAATTCCAATTCAACCTAAAAGTTCAACAACCAGAGTCCAGATTTTTCGCATACCGCACATCCTTAGGCCATAGTAATAAAATTACTTTATACAGCGCGTCTTCACTTTTTTATCACGTCAATATCGATTTTACATCATTATAAATACAGTTGAATTTCACTTGACAGCTTGAAAGCTATCGATGAATATGCGACGACACGCGGGTTGTAAAGTGGACGTGCAATTTTTTTTTTAATGTCGTTTAATATCTTGGAACATGTCCCGTGCTCTATGCTGCGAGTGTGACAAAGTTGTTCGGAAAACAAAACCATTTGATTTTGTATCGTATTGCTACAGTAGTTAGGTTAGTTTTTGTATGTGCAAAAGAGGGGTCAACGTTTTCATAAAGTCTAGGCCTTTTTTTAAAGATTACAGTTGACTGATTCTCGAATGCAATTCAATAAAAAGCGGCCGTGAATCTTGTTTGGATAATGATTTACGAATTATTCTTAATTCTGTTTTGTAGCAATTGCAATTAAAAATACTTGCTGGAGTTCTTTAGAAAAGTATTTTATTCGCTGGAGCGGTTGCGTTTGAAGTTTTGAATTCGTTATTTAAACAAAAAGCGATGCTTGTTGAAACCTTCAAGACAAAGGAAGAAAAAGCTTTTGCGTGTATTTAAAAAGATCCCAGAGGCATTTAAAATTCTATGTGGGTCATTCCGGATGGCGTATTTTTTACAAATGGTTTGACATTTAATATTTGCGTAAGTTTGAGATTTTACATAATATTTATTAAACACAGAAAATGTTTCTTACTTAATGCATAGTATCTCAATCTGCATCAAGACCAAATTACATCTGAGTTGGTTCAGTAGCCGATAACTAATACAGACAATGTTAATTTCACATATAGGTACGATTTCTTATCAAGCTAAATGCCACAAAATAGTACAAAGATCTAATAGGAAGTGATATCGACCTACGGAAAAAACTTAACTATGAAAACTGTTTTCCCGTGGGATTCCTACATCCCTATATACTGGGAAATGGAAATTATCAAACAATAACCCGCGAGTGTTCACTGGAATACTTCGACTTTGTGATTGGGTATGAGAGGGTTAATGTCAGGGGACAGTGTATTGTGGGTTGTGAGAAGTACTTTTAAAAGACAATAAGAAAAAAACATCATCATCAGCCTTTTTTTACTGTCCCACTGTAGGGTAAAGCTCTCATCTCATACGGAGAAGAAATGTACCAAGTGCACTTGCATAGTTACTTACTTAATGCAATCAACTCCGGGTCAATAGGTAGTCTGAGTGTCAAATCACGATTTGTATTGGTAGGACCATTTAGCATTATTCTTATTTGAGTTTCGACCAAAATGACGAAGAACAAGAGCATTTTTTTTGTACCCAATCAGCATTATGTCACTATAAAATTATTTTTAATGTAAAAATCCGCATAGTGCTATTTCGCCCCTAAGGGGAGCACATATGTGTGCTATAAAACTGGTGACAAAAACACCTCATCACGACCCATTATCAACCACTTCATTATGGAACCCAGTACCAGATCCTGGCATATTCTTGGCAGAACTCCCTCCATGTCCCACCGGTATGTCATGTCTAAAACCGGTAATTACCGTCTATTACCACCGTAGGACATTGTAAGCAAATAAAGTTAAGTTCTCACAGTACTTCCCATACATCGCCTTAACCATAAATACCGATCGTAATGTGGGTAAAATACATCGGTATTGTATTTTATGACTGCATGATACATAAAATTAATTCTTCTGCAGCTAAATTGTCGGTAATCTACCGGTAATTTACCGGCCGCGGTAAATCTATCAATCGGTTGTAATGTGTAGGTCGTAATGTTGTTCATCTAATTATGCAATTTTCATGTGCGATTGAACGATTTAGTGTCGATAAAGTTGTGTCTATTTATTGCGGGTATCGACAAATTGTGTTGCTTGGCTGCACTATTAACAAAGTCTTGGTTAGGAACGGCTAATAAAATATGGTAATGTAGGAGCTTCGCCTGTTACGTTTTTAAAATATAATTAATTTTTAAACCTGCGAATACAAATGACAGACGCTAATTAGCCCTATAAACGTATCAAATATGGTACCAAAAATCAAAATAGCCTTGTAAAATATGCAGCAAATTAGCACTTTTGACAGATAACATGAAAGTCAATTATTTTATAAGTAACAAGCGTTTGCCTTGAAAATCGAATATGAAACTCTATAATTGAAAAATTATATTTATATTGCAAATAGGTTGAAAACAACACTTACCTGCACGCCAAATATTATATCATCATCTATATCATATCATATCATCATATGGTAGGTCCTTAACAGTTATTTTAGGAAGAGAATGTAGAATAAACCATATGTACCGTAAATTCATAGAACTGTAATGATAATGACTATATCACTATCCAACTTTAAAATCTCATTTGCACTATCATTGCATACACTATGACATCATAATGACAGACCCATATATCATAACCGCCAACTTTACAATACATCTATAAACATCCTTATTTCCTAGGTGACAAGGTTCATTTTACATTGAGTGGGCAGTGTGATATTGCTTTACATTTTGTGGTGATAGACGTCATGTAGATAGGCGACCACAAACGAACTAAGTCTTCCCGGATCGTGGGAACTTAGTGAGTATCCGGGATTGCTTACGGGACTCCAATGTGTTTTAAATAGCGTTTTGGTTACATTAAAATCACGTGAGAACATGAATTGAGTCAATGGGTTAGGTGATAATTATATAAACTATACTAATATCATTAAGCTAAAGAGTTTGTTTAAATTCAGGTCCGATTAAAAAAAATATTAAAAAATATATCAGCGCTAGATAGCCCATTTATTGATTTTTTCCAAAGTATAATAAATACAAAATCTATTTAAGGTTTAGGGATTGTTCACACCAAACGTATTGTCCGCCGCTGACTGTGAGTATACTCACTGTCTGCCCCAGTGTGAACGTCGACTCAATCTGCAGTACGCGTACTCACCAAGCCGACAATAGGCTATAGCGTACGATGCGCTACATGTGTGAACAAAAGAATAGGCTGTTGTAGGTTCACACTAGATGCGTACGCTAAGCGGCTGACTATTCTACACATAAAAGGGCTCAGTATTTGAAGTTGCTCGTAGTATTTTATAAAGGATAAAACTAGCGTAATTTATTTTTTTCAAATCAGACGTTTTACTGATATTTCAATTAAATGATGCGCATTCAGATAGTTGCCATTTGCGAAGCTCTAGAGGAAGACGAAAATAATAAAAAGAAGAGATTGTGGGTACATCCCTTAAATTTGAAGAGATGTTTTCTTGGTCAATTTCATACTTTATATTTCGAATATAGACTTTATCCAAATAAGTTCAAGAAATATTTTCGTATGACAGTAAAACATTAGATGAGTTACTATCTTTAATACGTTTAAGTTTATATAAAAGGGACACTAATTATCGACGTGCTGAACCGAGGCGCGGCGGTGCGTACGCGGCGGAGCGGTGCTATTCGGCAACTGCGTCCGCGTAGCCAATCCGCGTCCGCCGTGCATAGTCGCGTAGTAAAATAATCGGCCACTGAGAGTCAGCTACAACAGACGACGTAACAGCGTATAGCCGGTTCGGTGTGAACGACAATTTCAATATATATGGAAATGCAATAAACTGCGTAACGCGCGCTCACAGTCAGCGGCCGACAATACGTTTGGTCTGAACGATGCCTTAGACATTTAAACCTAAACCTAAATGCCTATCATAAGCCGATTTAATGATTGTGGCTCCATTTGTCATTCCCAATATAGCATAGAAAATACCATTTTACACGTTTGGCGTTACATAGCTGGCAATAACATAGCAATAAAACAATTCACAGTCGCTCAACTCATTCATTATAATCGCACCGTGACGCACAAATCAGCGCTATAGTAGTCGTATAATTTTAGTAGGCGCCTGACGCAATTATATATTCAGTTGTACCGGTGTAATATAGCTTGTAAAATGCTAAAATGGGGCGATGATAAAAAATAGGCTTAAGGACGTGACTTTTCTAAACGAAATCAAACTATTGATGAAATGTGTAGTGAAAACCTCGTAAATGTAAAATACTCAACTTTTCAGAAGGAAGATATGGGACGTGCTTTGCGATGGTTTCTACCTAGCAAGGCAATATTTTTGGAAAAATTGCTTTTCCGAAGTTTTCACTCTATTATGACAATTAACATCAAAGATTATCCTCAACATAAAAATGTAGTCATACAATAACACTGTTACACTTAGTTGCAAGTTGTTTCTGCAGTAATCTGTGCTATACTCTAAAACACCCTAAAAATGCCTAAAGATGCCCATGGGATTCTAAAGTATAGTTCACTCTAAGCCCCCATGATGGATAAGAAGACAGATAGGTACTCCCCCAGTGAATAATGGGAAGGGGTCCATCTACTGCCATTAGTATATAATAGCGAAATATATTTTCCAAATACTTTCAGCTTGTCGCTTGCAATAATACGCTTTGAGCTGGACTTTTAGAATCACTGCTGTGGCTGCCCATGCAGGCATACACCTGGATTCAAAATTTGATTGTAACTTGCAATAATATAGGTAAGACTTATTTATCAGTCTAAGTACCAGTAATTTACGTAGGTAAATGTGGTAGAAAATATTGTTTGGACGTAGCATATTGTGCGGTTAGTGTCATAAAAACGAAAACCCCGATCTACTCTTTACAGAATTATTCTTCCATAAAAACCTGTCAAATTATTTCAATACACATTTTCCAAATGGATTGGCAACAAACAATTAAAATTTGTCAACACGAACTACAAACATAAGCTGGTATTATATTTATTCCATTTCGTACACGTACACAAAAAATCGCTGCCATTTTTCGTGTACGCGGCAAAAAGACTGACAAATATACATGAAGGGTTATTTCAACGGTCGGGTATCGAACCTGGGGCGTGCAGTGGAATATTTTAGCGGTACATAGGCTAGCAAAGTTTAGTGGTACTCGTGTTCAACAGTTAGAACTTTGCTGAGTTTGATTTGTGGAAAGGCAATGTGGGGATTGTTACCGAGTTTCTGTGTTGATTTTGGTATTTGGTGGTTGCTAATTCGTTATAACCTCTAGGTTATGTCGTCTTTGGTAGATGTTGTAACAAACTTACACCTATATCTGTCTTTAAACAATAAACGGGTCTTTTGGGAATGTTCTTACTTTTATGTTCACAGTTCTAGTACAAGTCTAAATTAAGTGTCTTTACAGAAGCGTCAATCATGTCTTTCCACTAATTTCAGAGAGCATTTACCTCTATTTTCAGTATTAGGACCCGAACACTCACTCTATGTGTAACCTACACTTATTTTGGTAAGAAATTCTCGTCCTTCACACAATATTTTTCCTTACTGTTACCTATATTCCTTTGACATCAGCCCACATTCAACAACAACTACAAATACATTTACTTACAAAGAAAGGTCTAAGAAAATAAAACAATAAACTATAGACAGCTTCCCACGACGTAGTTACAGGCAATTGAAAGAACTTATTGAAGAGGGTCACTTAATGGGTTAAAGCGGATGGATTTCTTCTATTGCAATATTCTATACTCCGAGTGTAATAATATATTCTAAAATATTTCTCCAATAAGGGAAAAAGGCGCTAAACGATTCTGAGACTCACGCATTCTCGCAATCATTAGGTTAGGGCTTTTTTGTTTTTAGATACTTTTGCGATCCTGGGGACTAACTGGCTTTGAGAAATATTCCTCTTTGCGATCGACTTTTGTTGCTGTTATGTAGGTACTTACACACTCGTTTCAAAAAATATCTGGAAAAGCTTTCCGAAATCCGCCACGGTAAATAAACAAGGAAAATTGATAGTCTTGTTTTTTAACCCATTGTATGTCGGAGCGCAGATATACGCGAGACACAACTGATTTTCTATAGTTTTATAACGAGTGGCAAACAAGCAGTTAAAAGAATATAAAATTCAGTAGATCGTTTTGGTGTCGGTAAATAAAAGTCTGTAAAATTGTATAGATAAGTTCTCTTCCCAAGCAATAAAGCATGATTCACACTAGCTGAATAACAAAGGAGTAACTTAATTTATCTCATTGATGTTAGCAAGAGCGAGACCATGTCACCTCGTATGGACTTCTTTATAAACCTAACCTTTATTTAAACAATACCATTATGCAACCTCGGTATACCTATAAACTTATATGTACCCTATATATTGCAATACCAATTAATCCTACATCCAAATCCAATAGTAATACGTATTGACGATTCATCAACAAAATTAAGTTGAACAAATTCAACCAATTCAACCAATCAAATAATTGTTTCATAATGCACAGTGTGCAGATAAAAGAATATATTGGAAAAAATAATATTTGTGTTCTTAAAAAATTATATTATTTATGTTTGTTATTTTTTTAGTTATGTGCTTGAAAGTAATAAGTATATTTAGTTAAGTAGGTATTGTTTGTTCCAAAGTGCAAGTAATGCTGAGCTGACAGCGTGTGGGGTCGTCACACTGACACTGTTTACTTTGCGACATTATGCACAGACATGCATGGTAACCAACCGAGTAATGCGCCAACAAACACATAATTACGATAGAAATAATTCATGGAATAAAACTTTTATCTAACTTGTGTAATACTCATTATTATACAGTTAGTCTTTATTATTTTTACGAATAAAAAATCTTCAAAATCACGTTATTCGCACATTGTTCTACATAGTAATTTTTATTAGAAACGAAATCTATTCGAAAATTTAAGTGGATCTTTTTGGAAATTCTCTCATGACTTCGTTAGTACAAATGAACAGCGAATTCTGTACACATGTGTGAATTGACGCGAGTAAAATTTGTGAATTGAAAACCGTTTCTACGGAGCTAACCGAGTGAACCGAGTCGTTGAACAAACGAATTTACTTATTTAGCTTTACTAGAGAGCTCAGCAAACGTTTTACTGAAGAAAAACAATATGTTTTGCCTTCAAAAGTGAAGCTTACTCTATAATTGTTGTAAGTTTGTAGACAGGTACCAATGTGTTAGAAATATTTGCTATATTTGCTAGTAAAACAGGGGATTCGATTCATTTTAATAAAGAAGCGAAAAGGCACTCAAGTTTAAAGCTGTTTGTACTAATTTTGTTGTCAAAATAACCCTTCAGGATAAGATAAACCCTTCTATAACACTGTATAAAAAATCCACATTAAAAGTTTGTAACGAAATCACTCATGCTCTGAAGTGTATTTTTATTTCATCCGGCAAAGAGAAATATAAAAAAATATTAAATCATTTTTACTGATATTTGTATGAAAACAAACAGAAAAAACTCGTAGGTATCAAAGCCTTCCTCTGTGTGTAACCTATTTGTGCTGGAAATCGTAAGCTCCTTAAATAACATAACATTTTTCTGTTGACACAAGCAATTAATATATATAATTAATCTGCCAAGGTTCTTAGGTATTTAATTTGAAACGTTTTTTAAACTTACCTTTTCCGTTACCTCTGGTTTAACATCATACCAATTCATACTTTTAAAAACTTTCTCCCACCTCTAAATTCGCTCGTATTACACTCAGCCCAGTGGTTCGAGCTCATGCATTGTTGTGGCATATCGTAACTTTTTGTCACCATAGACACGGTCCGACCCTCTGTGCAGCTTACTAATCGATTTTCCATTTTCATTATTTATGACATGCGACCTTTAGGGGAAAAAAATTGAAAAGCTTTTTTTATTTTTATCAGATTTATTTGATTTGTGTTTGAGAGTGTGAAATCGAAAATTGTGTTGATTTTCAGTGGGGTGCTACAATTTTATTTTATGTACATATTCAGATTAGATTATTGAAATTAAATTAAATGCAAAATGAAACATGCGAACAAATTGCGAAGTTGTCCCTATATCGTGAAGTTCTTAAAAAAAATCGCGCTTATCATCAAGACAAGTGAACCTATTCACTAGACTACTATGCACTGATTTTTAAATTCCTCCGCCAGTAGTCTCACCCGCGTCCCGTAGGAACTACTTCTCACACCCTGATAAAAGTAGCCTATAGCTTTTCTAGATGAATGGGCTGTCTAACATTCAAAGAATTTTTCACATTGGATCTGTAGAGGTTTGCGCTTTCTAGAAAGTAAAGTAGTGGAACTACAACAACTACTGAAAATACCCGGATAAAAATAGCATATGTCACTCGGGGATAGTCTAGCTTCTCAACAATTAAAGATTTTTTCAAAACGGTTCAGAAGTTTCAAAGCCTTCAGGGCTCAAGCAAAACGACAAAAATGGATCTTCTTTATTATATTTGTGAAGAAGTATAGACAGTAGCTTTGGAGACTTTAGGGTACAAACAAACAGACATGAAATGTGTTCTCTGTATGACATTAGTACAGAAGTCTAGATTAGTAACAAAATATCGTCTAACCCGACCAATACCATCCATCCTCCGAGCCTTTTTCCCAATCATGTTGGGGTCGGCTTCCAGTCTAACCGGATTCAGCTGAGTACCAGTGCTTTACAAGAAGCGACTGCCTATCTGACCTCCTCAACCCAGTTACCCGGGCAACCCGATACCCCTTCTAACCCGACCAATACATTACAATACAAATTGCATAACCCACGTACAATTTGTTTATACAAACAATACGGCAACACGTTTTCAGAATCGCGTCGTGTTTCAATAACACCCACGTCGATGCACAGTGGTGTCAAAACAACGCTATGTGAGACCATTGTAGTCGTACTACGAAGTATTAGCTTCATTTTATGTTGTAGGTGTCCGGTAGATGATACTTTTTCTATACTAAGTTTTGCGCCCGGTGATGTTTGTAATAGGTGGTATTTTTTATATGAATTAGAATTGTAATTGGGATTAGAGTTTTTTTTTTAATTCAGAACGGGTGGTATAGCTAATGGTCATCATTCAGTAGACCTTATGTCTTTTTGATTTGGATTCAGCGCATCATGTTTTTCGTTGCATTTCATCTCTACTAGCAATGTTTTGGAAAAAATATTGTTAAGCATATTTATTTACTAAAACACAAAAATACTTAGGTATTTATTTTATAATTGCGAAAGTAGTTCTCTGTATGTGAATCTGTCGCACTATCGCGTAAACACGTACGTTATAGAACCAATTTCAATGAAAGCTATGAGATAGTCTGGAGCCTTGGGAAGAACATAGACGAATGTGGTACCACTGAGAATAGCAAGTTTTTTGATAAAAACACACATAAAGACACACGATGATTCTTAAATTTACTCTTGCCCTTTTTCTGAACATAAATGATACTGACTACGGGTAGTAATTTCTATCATATATGAACCAATCATAAATTGTAAGCTTAACAGAAAACCCGTCCGTAATATAATTTGAAGCCTTCCTTTCTGACGAGAAGTTTTAAGTCTCTATAACTTGATAATAGATTATTAATATGTGATGATATGGATACAGTAATGTTCAACAAAACCCAAGGAATTTAATAGCAAAAGTATGATTTTATAAATATTATAGTCTTACATTGGCGTCATCTTGCCTATACTCTAAGCAAATGTGAATTGTTTGACGTTGAATAGTTGTAATAGTTACTAAGTAGGTATATCTGTTTTCATTATAAGCATGGTCAGATAGTATGTAGATAAGAATAAAAAGTACACCAGATTGAATGAATTGAATTGCGGATTGTGAGCAAGAAGTATCTATGAAATAAACAATTAATGTGGTGTCCAGTAACTTGTTTGTTAATAATTGTAAAAAAATTATAACTAAAAATCATTAAAAAAAAACTAAAACACAGCTACTACGCTACACACAAAAAAAACAATACCCATAAAATGCAATACATATTTTGTCCGCATCTCCGGCCACGCAGCGCACTGTGCACTAATAGCATGCATAATACCGCACTCTTTCTATCCCACATACATTGACGGCTCATCAGTATTCCGCTGTAGTGCCTAGTGAACTAATCAAGCGATGTATCCCGTCCCCAGAGGCCTGTTTGCGTTGTCGCATATTAAGGGGATAGACCAAGGCTTTGGGGCGCGCGGAAGCGGCCGTAAAATATATGAATAGTTTATATTGCGCATAGAAGTAGTAATATGCTGTATCGAGTTAATAGTTTTTTGTTTTAGAGAGAATTTGGTTTAAAATTTTGTGGTTGGAGTGTTGCATGTTTTAGTTTGAGAGTCTGGGGATTGTTGTTAGATTTTAATACAGATTACAATGCGATTGGGCTATGATTTTTACATTAGCTTTTTGCGGTCAGTTAAAGTCTTAGGGTGGCTCAGTTACCTGGGTTGAGAAGGTCAGGCTGTCGATCCATATAAAATACTGGTCACTCAGCTGCATCAGGTAACATTTCAAGCCTAACAGAATTGCAAAAGAGCTAGTCAGATGATCTCACTATAACTTTACCTCCTTGAAATTACCTACTAACCGCGTAAGAGTCAAAATTATTCCCTCCCGCTATATCCCATGACCATACCCTTACATGCAGGCATCCGCACCGGCGCCGGCGACACTTGTCGATAATATCTCGTCGGCGAAACACAGGAGGCCTCGCATTGTAATATTATCATATCACTACAGGAATTCTTAATTGTTATGTTCACGACGACTTATTCATTAGAAAAGAAAAGTTTTATAGATCTGGCGAAATGCCTTGTTGACATTTCAAGAGACCCAAGGGCTGGTTTTCATTTTGGACAAAAGTTAAGCATTTTCACCCAATGTGTGGGAATGCCGTCAGCCTCTTGGGTACGCTCCCGGTGGGCAGCGATGAGGAGGAGTTTTCTGATCTCAGTAAGTCCTGACTACCTCTACGTACATCTACTGGATACCTCGACCTTCTCCAACTAAGATTTTGAAGCCCTCACTGAAATGCGAGATTTATGCTTTATACCCATTGAATAAGCTGGATAAATTATTGAGAAGCTCTATGGGCTTACAAAAAACCGAAGGTCCCATCTTCAAAGCTTTATTAATAGTCAAAGAATATTCTACAATCGATTTAGTTGGGAATATGGGACAAGGCCTACCCTACTAGAATATTCAAAGTTGAGAGGAATAATAGATGAGATCATATCTCGCCAGATAGACAAGATCAAACCTTTTGAAGATCTATTTCTTAGTAGGATTATTATTTATGGTTGTTAACTCCGTTTCAGTCATGTTTGTGTTTACTAGCGTTTTGTTTAAATAACTTCCTGAAATGTATATTTATAGGTAATATCATAGTCTTCTTTCCATTAAGAAAAACTGATTGAAGTTAAAATACCTGTGGAGGCTAGTAAGATATAAGATAATGGACGTAAAATAATGGTTCCAACCCAATAAAACACTAATACTTTTAGCCACACAATTAATAAGCGGAACCTACTTAATTAACACCACAAAACAATATTAAATTCGTCGATAAACAAAGCTATCACACAAAGTACGTAATAAAAAACTTTCCTTCACAAGAAAAGTTCGAAACTTCCACAGAAATATTGATAACATCAGCTTCAGATAAACTTCGTTAGATCCGATCACGTACACACAAAACTTTGTTCTGGTAGATAATTATTCAATTTACATACTTATTGGGAAATAAACGAGAGTAAATATAGAATTCCAGAGAATTTCAGAAAGTTTGAAAGTGATCCCTTTGTTTGAAAAGATGTGGATGGAATATTAATATGTAGCTTGAAAAAGATTTACTTTAACAATGTTGAAGACAAATATGTATACTTGATACTACGGCTAATTAATTTGCTCAAATAATCTGTAGGCACTAATATTATGAGCTCAGCAACTTTTTAGGAACTACTGGTGCTATTTTAAATTTTTAGTGTTAGATAGCCTAGATAGTCTAGCGATGATAGAATCAAGGAATTTTCGACCAAATTATTGCACATAAATATTAATAAACATAAAGTGCAGACAAATAGTGAAACTTCTTATTTATGGGAAATCTTCTAATACATACTTTTGTATTTTTTTTTTTTTTAAGTATTTATCGTACAATCAATTCTACCAGTATTCTGACGCATATTTTCTTTCCTCCACTAAACTAAACAAAAGAAGAAATAATTTAAAAAACTATCGAACTATACACAACATCCGGGTGTGCCTTCAGTTACAAATGATACCGCTACCGCCTACCGCCTCCGTGCACCTGAGCTCGTAAATACACGAACTGTTAATGGGAATATAATCGATTCTATAAATAATCTTACTATTGCCACTATTCTCTATTTGCTTTTGTGCAAATTGAAATGATTTTTCAAATAAGTTGTTTTGTATTGGGTAATAAATGTTATGTGGTTGTTTTATGAGCTAAGTTTTACTAATAACAGAGACAGAATTACACGCGTGTTTTATCAATTGAATTATGGTGTGTCTGCACTTTTGAATGAAGTTTCTTGACGGTCCTTCTCCTCTCTAATAAATAATAATTTGATACTTTTGACAAAGCTAATAAAATTCCTTTTTTTTGACCACGTTAGGTCAGTTATAATTTGGACTTGAATATTAAAACAGTCCATTGTTCCGCTTATTTTACTAACAAATGATCAACAGCATATCAAAATATCACATATAAACTGCCTCAAATCCCCGAACTTTACAGTCAATCGATTCGCTGAAACCTCAAAAGTGCACATACATCCCGGAATCCAAACAGCAGCGTTCAGTAGAGCCGAACAATCCCGAACATTACCGAATGGTTCCGAGCACCAATGCAATAAGTACTACAGAACACAAATAGGGCTTTACTGGTAGATGTATTTCAAAAAGGCAGACGGGAATATTAGACTGGAAATAAAGAATGGATCCAGTAACTACATGGATCCTTGATAAATAGGTATGAACTCACTGATAAAGAATAGGATTAGATCTAGTAACTGCCTGCATCCCAGATAAATAGGTACCAAGACCGTTACGGAAACAGTGTTTTAATTAACGTGTTGAGAGGTACACGAATGAATCGTTTATTTGCTAGTGTTTCCTCGTTATATTTTAGCAAGGATTTAACGATATTCGAATTGCAGCTCCCATTGAAAAATGTGTTAATTTATTTGCTTGAATCATTGTCTGGTCACCGGTGTCTGTCTGGATCTACCCTCCTGTAATTTTCTACAGAGTCCACCTAATTTTATAAAAAGTATAGGCTTTATTTGGTTTAATCTATTTTAAAATTCTTAAACATGATGGTTTACAAGGAACTCTTAAGCTGGTAGTTTTAGACCACGTTTTTAAAATTGACAGTGTTCTATCTAAATAGCTGAAGTGTGTGAATCCAGTTAATGGCAAAAAGTATATAATTTTTTACAAGACCACAAATTAACGTGATCTCCGCTATGAATTACTAAAAGCAACTTTAAAATATTACTTCTAACCGTTTAGGTAAAGTCATTGAACTGAGTATGGCAATGTTATACTGGGCACATTACCAATTCATAGTCATTTGGCACTGTATTGTTTTTAATATAAGTATGAATAAATACATTGGTAGAGCACTTTTCAATAGGTCAATATGGGGTTCTTAGATATTTCAAGTAATTTTGTCACTTAGAACTATATGTTTATAGCTTTCCTATCTGGATTAAAAGTAGCCTACATCCTTGCTTGATAAATGGGCTATGTAATACCGAAATAATTATTCTAATCAGTCCAAGCAAACAAAAAAAAATCAGTTTTGGCAGATGTCTGCAGATGTATCCAGGGTAAAAAAGGTACTTGCGCACTTTCCAGTAATTTTAAGTAGCGACCTTTTAACTTTACTATACTGTTACAGCCTTTTTTTTTAACGTCCCACTGCTGGGCACAGGCCTCCTCTCACACGGAGAAGGATTGAGCATTAATTACACAATACACTTTACTATAGTTGAAATATAATAAGCTGATTAATTATTAATTTGTATTACAACATGTATTACAAACTGCACTGTTCTCATATTACCTGTTACTAGTGTGTTTGTAATATGTTACTAGTTTCAAGTTTCAACAAATAGAATAGACTACATAATATAAGTAAGTATATATGTATAATAATACAAGCATTAGTTATCACGTACTCATAAGAACGTGTTTATTTTCATTTCATTTGTTTTGCATGCAAAGTTCGTTTTTAAAAACAATATTGAAGAAGCCACTCCATTTAGAACATAGGTAGGGACTTTGTATTCAGTTAGATGAATGGAAAATGGAAGCCTAACCCAACATACGTAGGGAAAAGACTCTGATGATACAAACAAATGACAAATGATGACTTATGCTTAAAGTATCATGAAAAACAGCGCTTCACACAAACAAATTCTCAGAGCGACAACACCCGGTTCGTAGTGAACAATTACCGGTGCGAAAGATGACGTTTTTAAACCGAGCATACCTATATACTCGGATTTTCTACGAGCGACCAAAAATTCGCTTGTGTGTTGTGTTGTGTGACCAAAAGCGGCAAAACTTCGTAAATTATAATTCATATAAGCATGACCCTACACGATCAATCTCTGCCCCCCCAACAATAGTCAACTAAAAGCTAGATTTCAAATGATCCATAACGGCCCAAAAAGAGGCACACGGTACATAACCCTCCAACGGTAGCTTGATCAGAAAAGTCCATTACCATGTAAAAATAACAAAGGTAACAATTAACCCTTTTAGCGTCCCTGGGGCATTTTTAACATGGTTTCGGTCCGAGCCGTAATATCTGGCTTAATGCTACAGGATTATAAAATTAAGCCTCGTTGTTTATGATTTGGTCTGTATGGTTGTTTTAGGGTTAAATAGTTAAATGATGGTTGATGTTTGAATAGTGGTCGCTTGGAAGAACATTAGCAAATACTTTTAGATCATTTCGAGAAAGTTTTCAAGCAGAAGTAAAGTTGATTTTAATAAAATTATTCTTATTTGAACTCTTCTTCAACTTATTTCGTATCTTTACTATTTAAAGAATCGAATGTCTAAAAATAACTTGACTAACTCCAGAAAAACTTAAATTCTATTTTCACTTCATTTGTCTATTTTCATTTGTTTTACACTGCTGAAAACATTTTAACGGTCAATATTCACTTATCAAATATCGTGGTCCGTTTCTCTTTTTCAATTGTTTACCACCCAATAACGAGTTTCACCACTTTTCTTTCAAAATATATGTCTAAATTGAACTTGATACAAAAAGAGATGTTATCACATAAAACATAAATTATAGTAAGTACCTACTTTCGCCTTCGATCGTTCAAAATGAACGGTTGCAATTTCGCGACGGTTTCCAATACTGGAACCTTGGAATAAATAACTGTGGAAATGGAATATCTTATGCATATTCATATGTATATCCATACTTTTAAATTACCTATTGATTTTCTTCTCAAATTCTTACAAGATAATGGCAGTTAACTATATTTTGTTTTGTATGATGTACTATGTTTTTGTTCACTAAGTAGGTTTTGAATGTATCATGGATAGTTCTGTAAATATATGAATGTCTAAACAGTGTTATCATTCGAGTTTAGTGCAGCTTTCTACTTAAATTTCCTAAGTTATTAAAATGCACTTTGGAATCTAAAAACTACCTATCCCTACGAAAGTTTACTTTAACACTAAGTACAATGATCAACTTGTTTGAAACTATAGAAAAACGTAAACCAGGTTAAAGTGTCAATAACACTTTAAAACAACTACTACTCTAATCACCACTACCATCAATATGAATGACGTAATAAATTCTGTAGTTAAACATACCGAACACGGTTTTCCATGTCCGGCAGTCTCGAATCTAAGACTATAACAATAACATCAAGTTTATAAATGGCTCATCAGATGAGATAGCTTGAGGATAACAACCCTGTTACCCGACTGTGAGAGCAAAAAGGATGGTTATGTTTTTAACAATTTAGAAAAACAAAAAACGGTTTTTTTTCAGAGTCAAAGGAAGCTGCTTTTGGAATGGGCAACTTGAATCAAACTTATTTATAATTTTGACGTTCATAAGTGCTTGTAAAGGCCTACAAGAAATAAATGATTTGATTGATTGATTGAGTTCAAATGCTTGAAGTGATCAACAAGTAAGTAAAATTAAGCCCTAAGTTCACTGACTAGATAAACGTCCGTTTTTTTTAAACAACAGTTTACTTTTAAAATTGAACGTAAAAATTCATAGTAAACAGATGTTTTAAGAAGAAAAGCAGATCTCGACGAATTGAGAACCACCTTTTTGGGAAATCGGTTAAAAACTGACAATTATTTTGTCGATGAACTTAAGCATAAGCATTACCTAGAACTAGAGAAGAATAACAATATTTACCTAGAACTAGAGAAAAATACCAATGTATTTTAGCTATAAGTGGGATTAAATAGTTTGAAATAAGCTACTAAGAAACCTTAATTTAGTAAGCATCCCTATTTCTCGAAACTTATTATCCAGGTATATTCACGGCACTAATTTTCGATTCTCTGAAACAAAATACAAAGCTTGAAAGTCTAGTATTATTAATCTATTAGAGCCCTAGAGCCCTAAGGCCCTAGGTTATAATGTAGCCTAATGACTTAAAAATGGTTAGATACAAAGAAAGGACAATGCCAGGGTGTGGGCTCAAAGTTTGCCCAGCAGTGGGAGTAGTTTCAGCTGGTTCCATAGTGCACTCTGAACACGAAATCCAAATATTTTTGAAATCGGTCCCAGAGGTCCCGAGAAAAACCGGTTCAAATGGTCTCCATAGATAGTCACTTAACAAAGCCTGAGCCATTTGCCCAGTAGTGAAAGTGGTGGAAATTCGTTCTTTACTGCACTGTTAACACGAAATCCAAATATTTTTGAAATCGGTCCCAGAGGTCCCGAGAAAAACCGGTTCAAATGTTAAACTTGATCAGTCACTTTATAAAGTCCAAGCCATTTGCCCAGTAGTGGGAATGGTTAGAATAGGTTCTTTACTTCAGTCTTAAGACGGAATCCAAATATTTTTGAAATCGGTCCCAGAGGTCCCGAGAAAAACCAGTTCTAATGTTAGCCAGCCATTGTTAGCAAGCCATTTTAAGCAGCCACAAACCTAACAACCTCTTTTCTTGATAGATAGAGATATATATATCAGATAGATAGTGGTTTCACTGTTAACAGGATAAAAAAAAACAGAAATAGACGTTTAAAGGTAATTGTTGTTTCTCTTGCTTTTCAGTCTCTATCTACCACAATCAGTCCTAAGTTCGAGTAGCGTCATGCAATTAATATCCTTAATGGCAATAGAAAAATCTTATCAAGACGAATAAAATAAGCTCAAACACGAGGTAGTAAATAGATACCGTTGAGGAGTTCCCTCGTCTCACTGTCGTCTCCATCGTCAGGTCAGGTCTTAACCTCCACAGTTTTGTGGTGTCGGAGACATATACCCGATTGACAAGTTTTTATTCGATATGTGCTTACAATTTCCGAGATTTCCATAATGTTTTAAGGTTTCTATCACCAGACCCTGGACCCTGGAACTATTTGGAAAGTAAATCCTTTTAAACAATAAAATGATTGTTTAAATCGGTTGGTAAACGACGGAGTTATGCACGTACTTACGTAAAAAGAATACAAACGAACTGAGAAACTCCTCCATTTTTTGAAGTCGGTAAAAAAAAATCTCGTTCAATACCTCGTATTTGTCGATTAATATTATAATGCATTTCAATTAAGGTAATAAAAGTGGAATAGTTAAGAGTTCGTAAGCATATTTTTCGTAGTATTGAATAAGAGTCAAACCAGTTTTTCTCAGCACTCCTGGGATAGATTTCGAAATATTTCAGTCTGGGACCTATTATAAGCCTATGGAACATAATACACTATGCAGTTACTGTGGGCAACTCTTGAGCCCAACTTCCATACAAAGAATAGCATTGTCCTTACTTAATATCACGAATGTATCCCCGTAGGGTTAAGCAATTTTTTTTTTGTCTAATAGAGGATTTTTTATAATGATTTAAAAATCTTTCAGGCATGACACGAAGGTCAGGCCAATATTAAAAAAGTTGGTGTGTATTTAGTGTTATGAAGATTCCTTATTTAATGGAGACACAAGACCGATGCCATCAATTCTACTAAAGACTTATAAGTAAATGGAATAACTTTGTAGACGTATTATCTAAAATCAGTGTTTATTCTAGTCATGTACCCAGTATCAACACCCGGAAGCGCTAATTTACCATACACCCATACTTCACAAAACCATGTTTGAATCCCATACAAAACAGCACAAGAATAACCCCATGAACTGCCCGAAAATCCAGACCGATCTTCTTAGTAAAATCCACAAGGATCACCCAAAAGCCTGCATTCACACTTACATACTCAAAAACTAAGTTTCAGCGCACACACTACGTCAGTACCTGCTCACGACGCGACAAATGTCTTGCAATACGTCGCGGAAACTGTCGCGCGACACGTATACAAATGTCGGCGTGTCGTGCGACTATGCGACAGGGCGGCGCATATTTACGTCTGTTTCAGAGTCACGACGACCGTGTACATGTCAGGGGGTTCAGACTGATGATGGTATAGTGACTTAACTGCGCATGTAAGTTTAGTAAAAGAATCAAGGTAAACTAGATTGGGGGGATACTAAAAAACTCGATTTTGTATAAAGTTGAATTGGTATTGTTCGATACTAGACCAAACTTAAAAAAATATTGAATTATACATTACAGAAAATGATCTTCCATCATCATACTTAGATATTAGAAAAAAATAGATTTAAAATAGAATAGAATATTTTTATTTATGCTCGTGAGTCAAGCGATGTCTTGGGTCAATAGAGACATAAATATAAATAGATTTCTATTCTATTTACAAAACTGTTCCTCATATTGTATCCAACATCTTAGGCCTTCAAATGACTTACAATATTTCTGTTAAGAACAAAACTACAAAAACACATGATACATAATTAATTAATTAAATGACTGATAACCAGCTTCAAAGAACGACAACCCAACTCCCCTTAACTCATAATGCCTAAAAAACAATAAAACTTCAACTCCCTTCAACACACAGGAATCTCCCAGGAGTCCGACAGTTCTAATGGTTCAATAATGAGATTTTTTCATTCATATTCAAAAGAATAAAGGCGGTTTTTTTTCCAAAAGCGGCGTACCTACTAATCATAAGGTGCGGTCGATTCTATTTCTTTTTGGTTCGAGGGGAACTTTTGATTTTTGACGGGACGGGGCTTCTATGCTTTTTATGTTTTGTTAGAATGAAAAAAAGGAAAAAATAAGCTTCAACTTTGGTACAGAGTATCTAAATGCATTCATGCAACCCATGAAGTCCTAAAAGTAATATAGTGAGTTATGTAATTTGCAGATTGTCCAAAAAGAAATAAAATAAAAGTTATCATTACATAAAGTATCGCGTTTGAGTCCCAATTTATAGATATGTGTAAAGATTCCCGTTTCAAATTGTTTAGAAAGAATCCTATTCCTATTTCGTAAATTCAACATGGTATCTGGTAAACAAAAAACATCCGAAGAACGTCAGAAGGGTTATTTAATACATTGTTGCGAACGACCATAAATTGCTGTTAATCCTTTTTTTACCGCAACTTCGTACTACCGATTAATAGGAGGATAATGCGTTAATTCGACACACTGCCTCGGATGGTCACAAAACGTGTGATTACAGAGGTCCTTCCCGGGATTTCGTTTATTTTGGAAATACCCATTTTTTCTGAATTCTTAGAATCTGATTAACATTGGGTTCTTTCCCCTTATGTTAATGCTTTACATGAGCATTATCTACTTATACGTGGGACTACCTACAGCCTACGTAAGTGTAGATAGTTGAGTATCTTATATGAAGCAAATGTGTGAGGAATTTCAAGATTCGTATGTATGTATGTAATGAGTGAAATTAAGAGCATTTATTGTAATTAGTGTAATTTTAAAAAAATGTAACGATGTTTCTAATTTACGCCAATGTGACTGTAGCCGTAGTCCTTGAATTATAGCTAATCCAGATTCTCATCATACTACACAAACTTTTAAAACTTAAAGTTAAACGACATAACAGACGTCTGCAATACTGACGCTTAAAATATTTAAAACCTTGCAGTGACATTTACCAAAGAGTATAAATAAAGTTGCCAAAAAATATCCAGAACTACCTATCTAAAATTACGTCACAAAAATAGTGGCACGTATTTCTATATGAAAACTGATGATAGGAGAGTAGGGGCTTCCAAAACATTGACCGCGCATGCGCGAAGCCTCCCCTAGTCTGTCTGTTCGTTAACCTCAGATTTAGGGTTGCTAGCTAGGTAATCATAATTATAAATATTAGCAGCTTTTTGTTTGTCAAAGGGAGTGAAGTGTTTGAATCTTCATTCATGTTTGACAGGTTAGGCAAGTAGACTACTTAAGTCTTATTTAAATGCACTTTTTATTACGTACGTTTATGTACGTAGTTTTTTACTTACGTTAAAACTTCAAAATGTAAGTCACTGACTTTTTAAACTTTTATTCCAAAACAGCGACTTTACCTTCTATTAGTGTAGTGTAACTTTTTAAATCCTTATATTTTAACCGACTTCCCAAAAAGAAAAGAATTTCAATCTGCGCATATGTTTTTATTGAATAAATCTCAAATGTCACTTCTTTCCTCGCTTCACTAAAAACCACTCACCCAAGATACTTCCAAAAATAAAACAGCACAAAACAAAATCCTGTCACATTTCGAACTACAATTCGACATTTAAATCTCTATAAAACCATTCTGAATTCAAAACGTTCGCAATATCTGTTGTCAACCCTACGCTGAGAAGTGGGCATGCAGTGAGGAAGGAGATTTGTCTCGAGCGCAGCAAGGTCGGGAAAGTAGCGCGGGTCGCGAGCAGGGGAGGATTGACGCGCAATTTTTCTTTACCATTTATGCAACTGAATTGGGCAGAATTATTATGGGTGCTCGGTACTTTGTGCTTTGTAGCGTTTAGGCTTAAGTCTTAAGTCTTTTGTTTGATTTTGTAGTTAGTAAATGTGTTGTTGTGTTCCTTTTAAGTAACCAGTTACGATTTTTTTTTAAATAAAATTATTGCATCGATGTGTATGAAATACAATTTCAACAGTTCATTGTAGGCACATAACAGAAGGAATTGTGAAGCATTAAAGACTTTTGGACCCTGTAATCGATTTTTTTTCAATACAATTTATAATTACTTACATTAAATACACTTAGGAGGGCATGAGAAATTATTTTACATAGTCATAGTGAGTGGTGTTACCTGTCAGCTAATAGTTAGAGAGATAAACAATGACAGTGCTATTAGAACAATAAATTAATTCATTAAAAACTATCCCCAAAAATACAAAATGACGTCTGCGTAGGTAGGAGCATTTTCACGAATTGGAAAAGAACCACGAATTCAATCCATAATTTATTATATTAAGCTAAAACAAATAAGCCTAATCTTAAAAGCTTTTGCCTAATTAGCCAAATACATAATTAATATTGTCCAATGGAAAAAGAAGAAATACGCCTATATTTTTTGTAGAAAGCCCACATAAGTCTTTCAACCTCTATTGTAAAATATCACAGCTAATTAGCTAATTCCTCGACTTAAGTAATTGGTATTACGTTCTTAATTAATTAACGAATTAATATATTGAGATATTGGTGATATTTTAGCACAGGTATAAGTACATTTTATTGGGGTGTGAAGTTGAAACCTAAAGCTTAGTCAATTAAATAGGCTTCTAGGTATACGGCTAAAAACATTTACGCATTTATGTATCGATTTTTCTTAAATCATCATTTCCGGAGCCTTTTCCAGTCTAACCGATTTTCCGTAAATAAAGATTTGTCGATGACAGATGTTGCCATACCAACGTACACAATTAATTACCGTTTTATTATTATTTTCTACTTAGATATCGTTAAGCTTATTTAGGTACTCTACTTTTTTAACGTCATTAAAAGAAATCTAATATCATTGTCAAACTAGGTTTACATTATCTCCGTAGCTTACTGTAGGTAACCATTGAAACACGTAAACACACATACGAAAATCAAACAGCAATTAACAAACTAAAAATTTCCTACCATTTCCCTAAACTCGTATAAAATGAACCAAAGGCTAGCTGAAACCGTACGCCATTTGCACCGCTTAGGTTATCAACCTGTCAATGCTCGTGTACTGTTCTGATCTCTTAACCCTACACGTTGTGGCGCGTGGCGTGGCGTGGCGTGGCGTAGGCGATGGTGTAGGTATTCTGGTTTGCAACGATGCTAAGATGATGGGGCTCGTTTTTATGGTTTATTTTATTAATTTTAATTAGTTGGTTTTACATACAATTAAATATATATTTATTTTTTGAAAAGCTTCCGCCATCGTTTTTTTATACCGTGGGTGCTACTCTACGCAACCGCAAAAAGCATCTGATTGAGTTTGAAAAATGGAGTATGTCTAACAATGAAATATTTTTTTAAATACGGACTAGTATATTTTGAAATCTAATCGTAAAAACTTAACAGGTTAATTTAGATGAACTTATTAATTTTACCTACGCCTCACACAATATATATAAACACAAACACCTCTGTAACAAATACTTAGGAAATTATTTCAGGTTATACCGGCATCTCAAAAGTGTAATCTTATTCCCGTTACCTAAAATAAATGAATACTAAACCATTTTCATGACCATTCATTTCACCAATATACAATACATTGCGGTACATAGTTCTCTCACAGACGATACGCTAGCACATATAACGCAATGGACGAAGTTTTACAGCCAAATGACAACTAAAGCGCGAACTAGTTTATTGCACAATAAATCGAACATAAACTCTAAGGTTCGGCGCAGACGAGGACATTTTTAGTGTCGTATGACCGATGCATACTACTGATGCATATTTGATTTTTATAAAACCGGTATGAAATCATCAGCTTATCACTCGAATTGCTTCAACTTCTACAATCAAAGTTTCGGTAACTGTAAACATAGTCATCATTTGAAGACAAGCAACAAATCCCCTTACAATTTTACTGAGCTGCAATACAGCAACTTCGATTGCCAGTGATCAATGGTGGCAATAGGTAACTATGTCCGTTATGGTGGCTCCAGTGATAGTATACCGTATCGACTACAAAAAAGTATCTACGTTTACGCAAAGCCTTAGTTTGCCTACACTCACATTTCAAACTGGCAGCCTACAAACAGTGATGAAAAAAGTTTCTAACAGTTTTCTCAGGGTTGCCAGCAATAAATAAAAGTATTTACGGCCAGTGTCTCTCAGTCCTAGGTAAACAAGCCTTTGCTGGTACCATGAAGGTCGAAATGGTCCTTTGAGGAACTAGAAGGGTCAACCCTAATTAGGGATGCGGTTCAAAGGCGTTTGATTTTGTTTTATTCGTTTTTAAGGTAAAAGGATATCGAGGTCTTGGGTCCTGAGGATGGGAAATTGTGTTTACCTTCCTTTGCAAGTATTTTTATTTGGGCAGTCGCCATTGTCAAAATAAATGTGGGCTTTTTAAGAATCGCAAATATCTTCTGGCTTCTAAGTATTTATATCTTCAAGATCTCTGACTCTAAAATAAATCATGCAGATCGCAGCAAAACCAGAAGTTTCGCTGGTAACTAAAATACTCTTTTTGCTGGTAATGGGACAATTTATTATGACAATATTTTTTCCATAACTTTAAACTAGTAGCAATGTCTCCCACAAATATGCAACTTTAGGTCAACAGATAAACTTGAGCACATATCCATGCATGTGCCGCATGATATAGCATATTCAATAATGCATCTAATAGGTGTAAGTCACGCCGCCTCCGCTCGTGACATCTGAGGTACTTGCGCCGCATTACCATCGACCTTACGATGCTATGCTTCTGTCAAAAGGTCGATGACCCATCGGCAGTATGTGGTATCTTGGTTTAGTGTTTACGAAAGTCTGGAAGTGGGTTGAAAATAAGTAAACTTAATGAAAAAAATATATTTAGAAAAAATTACCACCTTCCAAAAAAGAAAAGGTTTTCAATGCGTGTCTTATTCACAAGCGAGAGAACAAAAGGGCTTAAACTGATATTTTTACTAAAAAACTTGATTCTTTTTAGCAATTTCTCTATAAAAATACGAGTAAGTACGACAAAATGCATTTCCAGTTCAAAAAGTTTCCTGTGCAAAAGAGACAGTAGATTCACGTAAAGCTCTATCTCTCTCACACACAGGAATTTGCATAATATTCACTTATCATAATAGGTTCTTGGAGGAATTGAACCGAGGTCAGATAGCACAAAAGCCGCCTTGCGCCTTTGCGCCATTGTGTGATGTCAAGCTTTTCAGAGTTCACTGTGAATTATGTCTTATATATGTACCTTTAGAAGTTCAGTTTTATTTAGTAAAAGAGCGTAAAATAGATTTGCAAGTGTTAAAAAAATGTCTTTTAAATCTTCCATCTGAGTATGTAGATGAAGAGAGATGAGAAAAAAATAAATTCATTTCATGGGAGAGTTCCCATGAAATGAATTTAATTTTGCAATCCATAAGGCTTGAGAGATAAGTAACTATAACCTAGCTTATCATACTTATGTATTGTCGTGATAATTCATCTTTAGCCTTGTAAAGCACTGGTACTCAGCTACATCTGGCTAGACTGGAAGCCGACCCCAACATAGTTGGGAAAAAGGCTCGGAGGATGATGATGAATTCATCTTTAGCCTGTATGGTCCCAATACTGGGCAAGTGCCTTTCAATCTATCTTGCCTCCACAGTTCCCAATCTTTCATACAAGTCCACCAGTCTTGTAGGCATTTAGATCGTCGCGCCATCTCTTCCGGAGTCTATCATGATGATCGAAAAACAAAAGATAGAACTCTGTATAGAATATTCGTAAATAAATATGTTAAAACTAAATATAAGTTAGTAGGTATGTATCATCTCAGTCTCCACATTATTTTAGCTCCTGTCCAAAAAAAACTAATATTATTTAAATTTGTGAACCAAGACTTATCTATTCCATCCACAATCTCGATCCTATATCTTATCTCCTAACCTAGCTTTTATTATCATCACCAAGCGAAATACATGTGTATAAAATAACTGCCGATGGTATTAGGATACCATTCGACCCGACAGTGTTCCTGTCTTACCACAAAACATTTTTTCCCTAATCTACAATCAAAAATACTTTTACCAAAAAAAAATCTTCCTCAAAAATATTGGTATTCAGCACATTTTCTCAGAATTTTCCTGTAAACAGCTGGCCAATTTCCAAGTTCCTCTCCGTTCGTTGAAAGATACATCCTGCAGCATCCTTCATCGTATCGATCGAGCTATCTTACGTGTTATGATGAGTACATCGCATGCTACTCACAGTTTGTACTTACATACGGTAAATGCTAATTTACGTGATTAAAAAGCGTTGCTTTTCCGGACTCTCCACCCAAGCAAAACGGTTGACTTAGATTCTATTTTCATCACAGAAAATTCTCCTTTCCACCAAGAAAAACCACGTCTTCCGTCTTGAAATACACCAGTAAATATTCCAGTTTAAGTGCTTTTTTACAACCGTTAAACATCAGTTACAAAACCGCAACATTTACTTTAATAGGACAACTTACAGGGTTATCAAAATAAGCACCGAACGTTTTGCTAAAACACACGCAACGATCATACGCAGTAATTAATCGTAGTACGCGATACCAGACCTTAAGGGTTTATCTGTTTATCCACACTTACCTTGTCAGCGTAAATTTAGCGGCGAACTAGTGCGGCTAACAATCCAACAAGAAAATACACCACTCACTTACTATCATGTTCACAACACTAACTCAAGGTCCACAATAGGGGTTTATTTTTATTTTCGTTTCGATATCGACAGCGATAGCGAAGCGAACGCTCTCGGGTCTGTCTCGCGACTGGCCGGTATCGAGCGGCGACCGGCGACTCCCCGCGCCGCTCTAAACCAATTTATAATACATACAGAGGCGCAGCATCCCCTGAAACCACTTCAACCCGAATCGAACATTACCCCCTAAGCAATAAAGTTGGATTTGGCTTGTACCCAAGATGCCGCAGAGGCAAAAACGTCGCCAGTCCTCTCAGAGAAGCTAAGGGTGCGAATTGTGTACGTTTCCTTCGTTTATAATTGAAATCAACGTACAAGAAAGGTCTTTTGGATTGAATATTTATGACTAGGACGATATTAATTGTCGTTGAAGGTCTGCGTGACCTCACCTTGAAGGGTCCTCAATGGGTCCTTGAGCGCACTCTATTTTACCTCATAAATCATTTTTCTCAGGGATTCAAATTAAGTATACAGTTCAAGTCTACTTAACGGTAATTTAGGTAGGTATCTACCTTAGTACACTTGTATCATAAACCTGAAAGTTTGATGTGACGATGTTTGTTACTTTTTCATCCAAAAACTACTGAACCAATTTTGATGAAACTTGTCAGTATAGTTGAGTGAAGCCGCTACAAAAAGCTAGCTTCACTTTATCCCTGCTTTGTCCTCCTAAACTAAAATAATGACGAACAGAGATATTCTTTTGACTTAGCCTCTTCCGGGGCGGAGGATTAACATTTTTCCCCCAATGTCCCCAAAGATGGCAGGGAGCCAAAAGGTCCCCGCTCCTTGTATATGTGAACTTACCAGTATTACGATGCTAGAGTGTTAGAGGTTGGAAAAAGAAATATTTTTATTTATATTTGGAATCATTTATGAGTCCTCATAGTACAATATAAAGAGCTAACAATGTTCTCCCTGGCAATATAGACCTTGTTTATTATTTTTAGACAGCACAAACGTTGCGAGGTAAAAAAAGGACTTGAAAATCATAAAAATATAGTTTATTTATGTCTCGCTATCACTAAAGAGTATGCTTAAAGACAGCTATCAACTTTACAGGTACTACATAAGAAAGTAAATAAGTTAAGTTTAAGCCAAGTAATACAAGTCGAGCATATTGCCTTCAAGCGGGCGCAAAAACAGCCTACCGAAAAATTTCCTTATGGAAAACCCAATAACACTATCTCATCGAACCTTATGAAATAACCTTGGAAGAGCCCTTGACCTTCTAGTTTTTATTTCGATGCTGGTAGGCCAGAGGCCTCATCTTATTATGTGGACTTGTACTATTTATAAGTAAAAACAAGGATCAACATCATTTTTCAAAATAAACAGTCATTTATCATGCTCGCCCATTGCGGTTAGAACTTCTAACAAAAAACCGAAACAGTTCTTTATAGCGTAGGTTTTATATAATAACAAAACTTTTAAATTAAAAACACTTGAGCTATCGATACTAATCGTTTTAAAATATTATCTGGTGCTCAAAATCACACTTAATATTAATTCAAGCTGCAACGTGTGTGTATGTTTCACGCGCAAACGGCTGGTGGAATGATTTAATGGTTGAAATAAACTTTTCAGAAATAAAGCCTTACAATTTAGAATGGCTTATAGACTATTAGATATATTTACCGAGTGCGGGAAAACGCTGGCGGAAGCTAATAAAGACATTAAAAAAATGTAATGGCATGCTTATTTAATTTACTGCAACACACCATCCCTCTAGTTATTAAGCCCTACTTCAGTTACTGTTAGACATATCCTCAAAAGGCCAGGTCTCAATTCACAATCGTCTCGTCAACGCGTACATAATATTAAGGAAGTTATTTCGCGAAGTCCTGCTCAAAAGCACCTTAAGCTCAACATAATGAGCGAAGTTACCCGCCGAATGAATGATCACGTGAAATTTGTTTATTTTTCGTCTAAGAACACGCAGGCCACAACTTTTAGTCGGCCGATAGCTGGTTTGGCTTCAATCAGAATGATATAGATGAATGGAAGTAGAAAAGTAACAACGACCAGGTATTTGTCCGGTATCAGACCGACTAAAAATTTTGATTGATTTCACTATTTTCTAAAAAAAATATTCTAGCCGGTGGTTGAGTCGGCCGACTGTTTAGTCTTCAGTGTGCACTTAGGCTAACTGAGTACAGTTGGCAGCAACAATAAAAATACACATTAAAAAAAATGCAAGAAATACTTTGATTTAATTATGACAGGGAAAATATTACAGAAACGTAAAGAACATATTTTTCCGACCTCTGATTTGAAGGGGCTGTTAAAGTGCTCACTGTACTTACAATGTATAACATTTTGCCTAAGCTTAATGTTGACTGAAGCTAATTCTGGACTCTTAAGAGATAAGTTTTGGGTTAAAATTAACACTATTATAAAGTTTCAGTTGCTTGTAGTCGGCTTTTATTAAAACTTGTGTACGATACGGTATTATGGTGATAATATATATGGAATTTCATACGTTGAAAACTTCTGATTGTAAGTGAAAACCCTCGTATATCGATAGGTAAATATTAATTAGATTTTACACATCTATCAGCGTTTCGATTCAAGTGCTAATGTATGGGGTAGAAATGGATTTTAATCAATGAAAACCTGACATTGATATCCGACTTAGTAATCAGAACAACTGACTTTTTAAGATTTTTCTGTAACCTTCACCATTTTTTAAATAAATCCTTTGATACATTCTAAAATATCGCTGAATGGCATACTTACAAAAACAAATGGATCTATTGGACTTTAGATTATCCCAAATTGATAGACACGCGGTCAAACTTTGACGCTTTTCATTTTTCAAGTTCACTCAACCTGAAATATAAAATGTATCCACATTATCTCAAAGCTTTATCATATCAATGAAAATATACTTTTCAAACGGCTTTAATATCAAAGTAAAGTGTGATCTATTTCAAAATCGCTTGTATGCAAAAAGGTGTCTATTTTCCACGTATCGTTAACGAAATTCTTTATATACTTTTTAAACTCGTACCACAAAAACTTTTAAACGTCTGTTGAACACTTGTCTAAAAGAATGACAGATTATGTTGTACGTTGAAATAAGGTCCGTTATGCAGCCAATTTTTTTAGACAGGTGTTCAACAGATGTTTAAATTATTGTAGTAAGGCCGAAAGTGTGGAAATTACAGATTCTAAATGCAAAAACGCTATTGATCTTGTTTCACAGTTGGAAATGTAACGTAAATTCTTTATTGAACAAGTTTAAAGTTTAATTCAAAGCCTTCGTCTTGTCGCCTAATTAAAAATACAATACGATTTGTTCGACAGAGCGTATTTCTTCGACAGCAACGCTGAAGCGTTTCAAAACTATGTTTTATTTTCACAAAGACTAATTTAAAGATAAACAGTTGGGCATCATCTTTATTTTACAACATTTTCGTTTAGGTACCTATCAGAACCAAACTCCATGAAAAGGGTAAAAATTAACTTCATACCAGAGTAAAAAATAAATTCGCATATAACAGCGCTTACGTACATAACTTCAAAAGCTGATAGTAACAAACGCACATACATTAGCAAAGAACTGCGTCATTTAGTCACAGCCATACGTTTCAACGAAATACATGGCAAAACAAAGAATTTCTAAGAAAAGAAAAATGCGATTTGACCGCGTAAATGGAAGGAGCTGCACCGACAAGAGCTAGGCTCTTAACTTAATTATGAAAGTAGGCACAATCCACGCCATTCTCATTGTCCCTTCTGCGTCACATAATCTTCGTCCCTATCGAGAGCTATCATCGGTCGGCGCGTTTCAAGGTGCAAACACATGAATAATTGAGATGGTGCATCCCTGCAACTAGATTGTACTGTCTCGCTTTATTGTATTACTTACGATGCTATGTACTTTCAACTTAAACTTATTATAGAGAAAACGTGATTTTATTTTAAAATTCTTAGCAAAACAGAGCATTTCTAAGAAAAGAAAAATGCGATTTGACTGCAAGATATTTGGTCAACCTTGAACATTTTGTCATTGACGTAAAAGAAGTCAATTACGGTTAATAAAGCAGGCACAATCCGCGCCATTCGCATTGTCCCTTCTGCGTTACATAATCTATGCCCCTATCAGAGCTATCATCGGTCGGCGCGTTTCAAGGTGCAAACATATGAATAATTGAGACGGTGCATCCCTGCAACTAGATTGTACTGCCTCGCTTTACTTATTGTATTACTTTCGATGCTTAGTACTTTAAACTTAAACTTATTATTCTTTTTTGAGCACACAGATATGTTTTATTCTTTAACCTAAAGTTGGGTTCTCTAACATCAAACCCTAGACTCTAGAGTGACAGAGAGATTCGACAGGGTAGGATAAATCATAAGTGAACAACAAAATACAAGATCATTGAAGTATTAGGTGTTATTATAGAGAAAACGTGATTTAATTTTAAAAGTAATAACTAAGGAGAAATGTATATTTGATGGGTTTTTATATTGAGGTAAAATTTGAATGCAGCATTTCAGTTTTCTGTGGAAAAATACCTTCAAAAGCAAATTGGAAATGAATTTACTTTCATACCAATTTCCATTTCGATTTTTCCTTCAGTTGGGCGATTAACCCTTTAAAGCTTTACAAATCGATACATTTTTAAACTCGTTTAAAATACTATATTAATATTTTTTTATTTACGAAAAATCCTAATTTTTTGCACACTAAGCTAAAAAAAATGGCTAAAAATTATAAGTAGGTGAACCAAAAAAAATTGAAACCAAAAATAAAATTACAAAAGTCGCAGATAAAAACGTATGGAATTCTCTCGCAATTTCAATCGATATAATTTTTATTTATAACCCGATTGTTTGTCGGAATATAAACTAGGTGTCGGCAGTTGCGTGCGATGTTACCGATATGACGCGGCGACCTTTGCGGCGCTCCAGTGTTTATCGTCTTTGGCTCAGACTTTTACTAGTTAATGATATATTGGGGTAGGAGTGGAGATTCTTAAACATTTGTTTTAAATTAAATATTTTCATTTTACAATAGGCACTGTTGAATTTTATTGAAATAGGTTAGGTATTTATGAACTTAAATTGCAAAATTAACACAGAAAAAAATGCAAATCAATTTCTTTACATTCTTAGCTAAATCGACGTATATATCAACTGATAGAAACTTACTTAAAACTTAAAATTTATCTCAAAAGGAATTCCCTGAATCCAAAATACAGAATAGCTTTCCAATCTAGAGAGATTTAGATAAACCTTCAATGCACACATCAGAGTAGCTTTCAGACAGACACATACATACAACTTACATGCTTGTGTAATACCCATATATAGCTCAAAGCATATTTACATAACGTTCAGCTATAAATAGTGAATCTCTTGAGTGAACGCGTCTCTTTAAGCCCACGCACAGCAAATTCTAAGATACAGACTTCAGAGTAAAGTTGCTTTGACTCAACAACATGATGAAAGATCTTGTGTAATTTAATATTATATTATATATCAGTGCCATGTGTATGCTAATTATGAATGTAGAGGGAGAGGAAGACCTAAAAAAAATGGATGGATTGCCTGAAAGATGACATGAATAAGAAGGGAGTGAGTTTCAGTATGACGAGTGAAAGGGAGGAATGGAAGCGAATGGACTCCAAATTCTTTAACTTATAATAAAACAAACTGCCGCCACTGGTTTCTCTCGCGGTCCATTGGAAATACTCATGTAAAAAGTAACATATAGCCTCCTCCTTGATAAATGAGCTATCTAACAGTGAAACAATTTTTGAAATCGGTTCATTAGTCCCAGTAAAAGAAAGTCTATTTAAAAAATCATACACTTGAAACGAGAAAAAGTTTATCATGAAACGCCCACGCATTTTTCCATGAAGGTTACTGGTTACCGTGCATCCATGCAGTTTTATTAAATTATTAATTAAACTGAGTTTTCGTCCGACGGATATTTTTAGTTGTTTTTATCCTCCCACTGCACACCCACGTGTTATCATGATAGTTCGTTACACAAATAAATAAAGTTATGAAGCGGATAACCTTTCATTTACTCTCTTTTCTATTTTTTCTTTTCTGAGAATATTTTGGTAAGTATAACTTGAGTAGCAATTAATTATGTTTATATACATAAATACCTATGTAACTCTATGGTACCTATTTGTAAATAGTAAAATGCAATTCCTCTCATATACATATAATTAAAATTAAGCAAGGTAAATAAATATATTGAACATACTAGTTTCCGCTAGCAGTTTCGCCCGTATTCCGTGGAAAGTACTGTGTGTATCGGGATAAAAATTCGCTTTTAGCCTTCCCCGAAAAAATCGTATCTAACACTGAAATCGGACAAATTGAATCCATAGTTCCACAGATTATTCCCAGCACACACAAATTTTTCGCCTAAATTGAAAGTGAAGTAAAAGCATACTTACAGCGTAATTTCCCCTCGCCTTATATTAGTTTCGTGCTCCTAATTACATAAATATTTCCATGGGAACAAGCCATGGTAATAACACCTACGTGTTCCCATATCATGAATTATATATTCTGCTAAGTCGTGGTGGCCTAGTGGGTAAAAGACCAACCTCTCAAGTATGAGGGCGCGGGTTCGATCCAGATCCCAGGTCAGGCAAGTACCGATGCAACTTTTCTAAGTTTGTATGTACTTTCTAAGTATATCTTAGACACCATTGACTGTGTTTCGGATGGCACGTTAAACTGTAGGTCCCGGCTGTCATTAAACATCCTTGGCAGTCGTTACGGGTAGTCAGAAGCCAGTAAGTCTGACGCCAGTCTAACCAAGGGGTATCGGGTTGCCCGGGTAAATGGGTTGAGGAGGTCAGATAGGCAGTCGCTTCTTGTAAAGCACTGGTACTCAGCTGAATCCGATTAAACTGGAAGCCGACCCCAACATGATTGGGAAAAGGCTCGGAGGATGATGATATTCTGCTATGTTTATGTGTCTTAAGCTACTTCTGAAGCTAATAAGTACATAGTGTACAAGCGTGTATTTTCGTTGGGTAAGTGAAAATAGAACATGCTTTAAATATCTACATCACAATAGTTTCGGTGAATGTGTGTATAAATAACATGTCATAACAAATATGACCTTTTCTTGGCAAGGTTCACCTTATTAGTTCTAGATTTGTCTACAAAAGCAAGCTCCAATGAGTGGGATGATAATCGCTGAAAGAAATCCAGTATCCGTTATGGACTTTTTTACCAAATAATCTTGCTTAGCAGCCACGTTTCCAACCAAAAAATAAACTAAGTATACCAAAACCTAAGCTATCTACATATAAAACATATGCCTATTTGATCAAAAACCACAAGACCGAAACAAAAACCGTCAAAGAAAATCCTATTAAAAACTCAAAAATAAATAAAATATACGAAAATGAAATGAACTTCTTCTTCATTAAAGGGTCTTAGCATCACACCAAACATAGGGAGAGGGTAATATTATCTGTTGCCGCTCAAATGCCCCCAAGTCCTCAGGCATCATGAGCAAATTCAGCCCCCAAAAATTACAAATGTTGATAACGTGTACATACAAAGGGGGTGACGCCTGGGGGCGTTGGCATTGGGGGGTGTACGTCAATAATTGTTATCAGAGGGTCTTCAGCCACGTGGAAACATGCGAGATGAGATAAGAACAAGGTTAGAATCAAAATATTGTGTAGGTAAAGGTGTATCTTGACAGATGAGACGCGTATCTTCTGAAATGTCTACTGAGGGGAATTGGGTTGTAAGCGTAGTAAATCAAAGTTCCCTATCCTATTTATACAATCACTAGCATTTCCCAGCGATTCCATCCTTGACCCGTTGTACATTGCGCATCCGAATAAAAAGTAGCCCCATGTCCTTTCTCGGGCTGATTATCAACATGTCATATTTTGGCGTGAAAACTACAGAGGCGTAGATATTTCCGAAGCTTAATGTTAGTAAGGATTTTTTTTCATTTGAAATGTATCATTCATTTATGATAATTTACATACCCATTTTAACATATATGCAGTATATCAGTCCCATGATACTCAGAAGAAGAATCAATTCCGCAGCTCCTCAAATGTTTAGAAATGTAAACGTATTTACGTCACTCGGACAGAAATCGTTTCGATAACGGAAATTCAAGAAATACTCAACCAACTTCATAGGAAACAAACAAAACGGTAGTTAATACCACAAACTGAAGACTTTCCACTTCTTATAGGAATTCCGAGAACAACATGGAGGTACAGAAGATTTCATTTGTATCATTTTTTATTATTTTACTTTTCATCGGTTGATATTTAAGGCATTGGGCATATACTGACATTGATGTAAGATTTCTATGACACTGAACAAGGCGGTTTTTTTTTAATATTTTGATTGATTTCATGTAACCCGAGAGGCCTAACTGTCTTAGGACTAACTGAATTCTCTGAATCCCCGAAATCTTTTCTTACGTTATGATTTGGTTATAGAAATTGTGTTTTTTTTTTTCTCATTCCTAACTAACGAGTTACCTTATTGTTAATACCTTACACCTGTCAATGCAATAAAGCGAACACGATATATTACTTGTAAATAAGTATTTTCTTTTAAATAATTGATACCTACTAAAAGTCCATAACCAGAACAAATACTTACAATAATTTCTCAACGCATTGACAATAATGTTGCAAGAAACTTTTTGTCTACTTTTAACTATCCACATAGACTTTCTTGAGAAATGCCTCAACATCGCTAAATACCATTAAACCTGTAAATGCAAGATTCTCACCTGTAGGATACAATGCCAACAACAAAACAAAACACTACACTCAAATAACAACCGTATTACAAAGATACAGAGTCAAACATCGCTTGATACACAGAAGTATTGTTGGTTAAATTGTGGCCATATAATTAGCGGTGTGAGCATTCGTTTTATTGCTTATGAAAACAAATGGTGATCACCTAAGAGTGCCTAGGAGTACTATTTCTTCGCACTAAGTAGCAATTAAGCATGGATAAGTTAGTAAGTTAGACGGCAAATTGGGATTGGGTATCGCTTTGGGTATAGGTACAAAGGGGTCGTAGAAGGTGTCTTGGAAATGTTATAATTTATTTTGTGAAGTATTTATGAGTATTGGTCTTTAAGTTTTAACGAAACATTTGGGTACAATGATTTATCAAAGTTTAGTGCACTTGTTGAAAATTTGACATGTATAACTTACTATATACTATGTCTTAAAATACTCCAAAAAACCGTCGATATTAGGTATAGTAGAGAGTGAGAGAAAATAATAATTTAAAATTAAATATTTCCATAAAATTACAACGCCAAGGTGAATCGTATTCATAATTTCAATGTTTCACTATTAATTACAAATTACTTTCCTAAAGGTAGAATTCCGTCCATCGCGACATCGTAGGACGCGCGCGGCTTACGACTGTCGTCGGCCGCGCGCGACAATAGTCAACCTATGAAAATGTATGGCACCGCTGCCGAGGGAACGGACGAACAAAATCTACTAATTTCAAGACAATGCCGCACGCGGCTCACGAAATTCGTCGGCCGCACGCGACTGTCGCGGACCTCGGCAGCGGCGCCATACGTTTTCATAGGTTGACTATTGTCGCGCGCGGCCGACGACTGTCGCCGCGACCCACGGAATTCTACCTTTAAGAAACTAATTATTTCCGTATCTGGAAAAACTACAAATTAAACTGAAATCGTTGTTTTAATAGCCACAGGGCAGAGTGCATTCAATTACATCAGTGTCTAGAGTTCACAGATCGGTACAAAAACCGACGCCTGCACATACATAGACTATAGAGTAACGGAATAGCTGTCTAGAGCTTGTAGTATTGTATATAAACCTGTAATTTCTAATTAATATTATAAATTATGGTGTTTTGTTGTCACGAGTTAACAATAACCTTTGTACAGTTTATAGCCACTTACAGACAAACTGTTCCCCGTAATTCTCTATGTATGGGAACAATTTCCTGCATCCGGATAGGAAGTCTATGTCCATTCAAATCATTGCAGTAATTTTGGCATGACAGGTTTTACCGCACCAGGAGACAGAGCTACTTTCACATTTTGAATATTGTAAGGATTCACTAAACTAAAACTATGCAGATTAAAGAGGTACATAAAAAAAAACATGAAGTCCTTAATAGGACTATTTTGTTTTGCTTTTGATCGTTTTTGCAATTTCTACTCAATACTCAATACTTTTATTCAAATCAAATCAAATCTCTTTATTTTCAGGCTGCATAGGCCCATAGATATATACCTTAAAGACTAACATACATAATATATTATACAAACATTGTTAGTACATATAAAACTTAAATCTATGTTAGTAACACCTCCCTACGCACTTTGTCACTCTGTGCGGTTCTGTGGCACTTGTCCGCGGAAGCGACGGAACACCACGCCCTGTGGCCAGAAGTTCTCGTCCAACACGAGGTGCAGAAAACACGTCGGTACTCGCACCACGAACGCCTTGAAGTTGGCGTTATGGCGCGACTCCAGCAGCTGCACTCTCGGGGCGTACCTCAGCTTCTGAGGCACGTACTCCACGATGTCCTCCGCCTTAGTGGTGTAGTGTAGGCGGGAGATGTACACGGGGTATTGCTTTCCACATGTATTCTTAGGTGGTAATACATGTAAATAGTTCACATGGACCCAGCACACAAAATAATGTGTGGGACACAGCAAAATAAGCTAATTTATACTTACAAAACAATCAAAACCAAGATCAATTCAACTTACCTAAAGCTACCAAAATCCTAAAAAAAGGTTTTCAACTCATATTCCTAACATTCAGTCCTAGCCTATCTTAAGACCAGACTCCTATAGGATGCAGTAACATAATGTTCTAAGCACACAAGAACTTGGTGCATCTCAGTCAGGATGTTCACTTGCTATTGAATTTGGAATCAGCTGTAAATGGAGTTCGGTTAAGTCAAACTTTAATGGTTGCCTGATGACGAAGTTGTGTTTTGACTGTTTAATAAGCGGCTTAAGACGAATATGACCAGAGAGAACCAATACAATTAGGTACTCTTTGGTGTAAAAAAAATCTAGCGATTGAATATTCAACTACATCTTAATTTTAAAGGCAAACATCGTTCTAAATCTGTCACGCTTACATAGACTGAAATTCTTGTAAGAAGAACACAAAGTTCAGTAAAATTTAAATATACCAAGTACCAAGTAGGTAAGGGTTTGTCGTGATATTTATAAAATAAATTGTGTGGCTACCTCGTTTCACAACTTAATGTACTTCCACTATGTAATAAACTACATGAAATACACAAAAATTACAGTACATAACTGTTTACTCACTTGAAAGACTTTACTGAGTTTACTACTTTAATTTGAAAGTAGCTTTTACACCAGAATAAACATAAAGCAAAAATAGTGCACAGAAATAAAGTCAGCAGTTATTTTGCTATCCTAGCTTCATAAAAAACAATATTTCTATGCAATAACAGAGTTTCATTTCCCTCTAAGTGCCGCTCGCCCGGCGAACCAAACACTCGATATTTCAATAACACTATCTGAAATCAAAGTGGAAAGTTTATCATTTTATATCCGGGTGCTGCATTTGGCTGCAATTTCCGACCTTCCCCTCCCCTCCCCCGTACTCAAGTACTGGGGAAGTGGGAGCCGACGGCTTTCGGGAAATTATAGCCATTTCCCACTCGATGGAGACAGGTAAGACGCTTCCGTGGCCTTTCGCCTAATAAACTACGTGAGGTGACCTGTTTATCTCGAAATTGAGTTATAGACTAGTAAACTGTTCATATGTGGTTTTTGAATAAGTACCAACAATTGAAGACTTCTTACTTTTAACTTTTAAGTAGTTCGGCTTACGGTATTCGATAGAGAAAATATCAATTCTTTTCTTCTCTATTAAAATGATGGTTCAGTTCAACTGAAACATTGTGAAGTAAATACTCTACCGTACCTAAGTAGGTATCGAATCCTCACGTAGATTTACGATCATATTTCTAATTACCAGCTTAGCTAATTTATTAGTCTAAAAATGAGAATCACACAGGAATATTTGGTAAGACTATAAACTGAGTAGCCTATTATCAAGACTGCAGCTGTTACTTACCACGTGGCATGAAGCTCTGTAAGCCTGAGACGTTACATAAGTACCACGTGTAACGAGAAATTCTCGGAACGGAAGATACGAAACTGGTGTACAATAGAGACAGAAGAGGAATCATTTTTTGTTCATTGGTTTTACCCTAAAAACTGCTTAACTTGAAACTTGTATCGATTTGCAAAAATCTTTCACTGTTAACAAGGTACTCCATATTTTATCCGGTTACAGAAATTCTGCCGGGACACGGGTAAAACTACGGGAAAACAGCTAGTAAAATGTAGTTCTATGTTCGAGTACCAATGATCTGGTTTTGACTTCACAAAAAACACTTTGGGTTCACAAAAAATCTTATGTATAGATGCAGGTTGTTCAACTTTTCTTTAACATAATGTATGTTATTTACCTAATATTTATTAATTGTTTATAAACAATTAAGAAACAGACACAAACAGGTCATATGCTATCATTAAATAGGTGTTGTTAGTAGATAAGTTTTGTTTATTTACTAGAAAACCGTGTTATGTTATCACTGCACTAAAATTGTAGGCTGAGAATTTCTTGATAACAACTTATTGACTAATTGCATAATGTTACCGTCTTTATTACTAAGTTTAAATGTTTTAAGATATGATTTTTAATAACCTAGTATCAATTTGAGTTACAGATATAAATAGAAAACATAGTGATTAAGTGAACTTAAGTTATTGTTTATATACACATGCACTTTAATAAAATGCTTCATAAACAGTTTTTAATTTTGTGTTTTTTTCATCAACATTTCAAATACAAAAATAAAATTATTTTCATAAAAACATTCCTAGAAAAAAATCCGTTGAGGAAAATCCCACCCAATCTACAAACACCTACAAAGTTATACAGCTTCTATCTATTCCAGCGAAATACATTTTCCGCTCTATCTAACTTAAAAGAAAAATCCATCTGGAAAAGTCAACGCAATCACTAAACAAAAAAGATGCAGAAGACAAACTTCATACAAATTGCAACACATTTCGACGGCATGCGGCATCTCGTTTTACAGATAACCTTTATCTTATACAACAAGTAAATATGGACATAACCATTTAGTAAGTATGGTTGAATATTCCGTTGCATTACCCATCCAACCAAAATAAACAAGGCACATACTGCTAGCATTATGTGTGTATCTTATTAGAATCTTTCATAGCATAATTTATCAATCACACAAAAATCATTATGACAGCCAGTACCATCCAATGATGTGAACGTCAGCGATTGTTCTGCAACAACATTGTGTCCTACGTTCGTGAGTTTTTAAAAAGTGAACCTTTTGAACTTATCTGTATTGTGCCGCAACGTTGAGTGAATTCCAAACAGCTGTTTTAGTAAGTAGACTGGTGGTATATGGGTAGGTCAATTCAGTGCACTCGCTAAACCTAAAGCAAACGCCTTGAATCAAAAGGCAGTGCCGCTATATGTTTGTAACTAAGCTATGTATGAAGGTTCTCACACTAACATGCGCCATATTTCGGGTGCAGAACGGGTACATACATATATCTATCTAATCCATGTGTTTCCTTTATCTACAAAGATGTGTAGTAGACGCGGTAGTAGAGGAAGTGAAGCATATTTGGAATACCAGTTTGTTTTTTGAAAATAAATTGAAGGAGAAACGGGATAGCTCAATAAAAAATACATTAAATTATTGTCAAAATATTAAACTTTAATAATGAGAACAATCAAATATAAAAAATACCAGATATATTATCAAAATGCCTATCAAACTAAAAATACTCCAAAAACGTGATTTGACTTAGGGTGCAGATAATTTGGAATATAGTATTCCAAATTATATTCATTTTTTTTTCTTTGAAAATTGCTAACACTCTTTCTTAGAAACTAATAGAATTCTAAATGTTTTATAGTCATTGGCTCTTTACAAAAAAAGAAACTTTTACAAAAAAATAAAACCGACTCCCATAAAACTGAAAAGCAAAAAAAACACGGTATTCCAAATTAACAACACGCCAACTTAACTTAAAGTTGCATGTCAAATTTTTAATTCTAGAAATATTCACAAAATCATAGTAATATCTTAAACTAACAAGGTCACTCCGCAATTAAAATAATTACAATAAAGATTTAGAGTATTACAGCAAATGATTACCACTGATTGCATTCTTACCGAAAAAGTTTTCAAATCAGGCTTCTCGTTCGCTGGGGGCTGGTAGCCGAAATGTCAAGATAGCGTCCTGTTTTTAATGCTGTATGGCTTTGTGTATCGTTTGACGTTATGTTTACGGCATAAAAACTCAGATGGCGTTTATATATATTTAGATATCGAAGTATTCCAAGTTACCTGCAGTATTCCAAATATGCTGCAGTTCCTCTAGGTAGTTGTGTGTTAAATCCGCCTTGCCAACATCAAAGCGAGGCAAACTTCACAGGATTGATACTGTTATTCAAATGACGACTTTATTTTGATAGACTTCACCTAAGCCAGATGTTGTTTAATTGTGGTTTCTTTTCAAACGTGTTTAAAACCCTACAGTATTTCATCACCTCACAAATATATTGTAGCTCTGTGCTACTCTATCCAGCCCCTTATTTCCAGTCCCTATACAGTCCCTTATTTCAAAGTCCCTTTTCAAATCAACAACCACTTAAAACAGTTGCCGCGCGAACACACCGCTTCTCGAATCGCAAACACCCTTAATCTAGAACATCTCGGCTCGTTAGATTTCAAAACAGTCTAGCAACTGCTTCTTGTGTTCGAACCCTTGTTGTCCGCCCACTGTGGCCACTAATTCATTCATTAGCATTGAATGGCGGGCCGGCGCCACTTTCGCCGACAAGCTTGCCTTCGCCGACAACCTAAGGCACAATGTGACGTATGTCGGCGAAGCTGTCGGCCACTGAATTATGCCTTCACTGCTGTAAGCTCGTTCATTATTGATAAAATCAGAATAAGATATTTTATGTGGGAATAGCAAGGGGCGTGTGTTTTGAAGCGATTTTTCGCGATAAGATTAATCGATTGCTGTTTCGTCTACTTGAAATATTTTTCAGGAATGTTCTATAAGTCATAAAATAATTATTTATATTCTGATTTCCCTGATTTTAATTATAACCAGGTCACTAAGAAAGTGCTTTACTAAATCATAATTGGTAACTGCTTATATTTTAATCATGACAATTGTAGATGATATTCATCCAAGTTAAAACACACTTGCCCATTTTAGGCAAATACCTAAAGTACGTAAAACAGTCATTTAGATTCAATGTAGTAAACTGAGTGAGACGAAGACGATAAAATGTATTATTTCAATTCGGGACGAGGACTAAGTAATTTCACTTCAGAGCTTACTTCCATTTGTAATTTCAAGAGCAAAATTATTTCAATTTTCAGCAACGTTTTGTTTGTGATGAAATACAGAGGAAGGGATCATAAAGTCGCTTTTTAATCAGGCTCGTTGTATACATAGAAAGTGACGATAGCTTTTAGGCCAGAAATCAGAAACCTACAACTCTTCAGGCCCTATTCTAATCACTTTGACCTATCTTACAGAAATCAATTTTAGTGCAGCTAAACCTTGCTGTAATCTTACTAGAAATATTTATACGTATATTTTGAGTAGCAATTTTAAGGAAAACTACTTGCCCCACCCAGGTAAAAAGAAAGAAGAAAGAAAGAAAAAAAGAAAAATCATTTATTCTTGCAAACGCACACGTATACACACAATGATAAAACAAGATAAACAAAAATAATACTAAAATAACTTAATGAAAAAAACAGTTTTAGTCTATGTCTAAAAGTAGTCTAAGTCTATGGCTATGTCTAAAAAGTAGCCTATATCCTTTTTCAGGCCCTAGCAAGATCAAACATTGAAATCGGTTCACACATCGGTTCGAACATTAATAACTATCACCTTCTCTTAGGTAAGCAACATGCTCTGAAACTAACCTACGTTAAGACGCACATGATTGCAATCGATGCGTCGACGGGAGTGCACTAAAAGGATTACCATAATGCAATTACTGACACCCTGTGCGTGGTAGCTGAGCAGTAGGTAACGTGAGGATCTAGTGTTTATGTTATGTACATAGATACATAGATTGTATCCATGTAGGTATACATGTAGGTAGGTACATAGATTTGTTTATGCGTTGAAATAGTTTGTTTCTTCGTTTTTCCAACAATGTCGGGGTCAGAGCTTCGAGTCTGAATGCAAGAAAGTATCAGTGTTTTACATGGGGCGATATCCTTTGCTAAGACTTGATGTCAGACTTTCTGGCTAACCCATTAACTTTTAAAGTTGATTTTGGGAGCGGAAAGAAATCACGGCAACTTTGAAAATAAAAATATTCATGAGAAGACGTAGAAACTAAGAAGTAAAAAAATATATCAAACTAATATCCTCAATATCTATGAAAATACAAACACAACAGTGGATAGACCTTAAAAAATAAAATAGTAACTACAGATTATTGACAGATATTCTTTTGACCAACAAAATTCTTGGAATTGAACGTCTGAAAAAACATTTCGTTAAATTATTCTTATAAAGTCAACCATGAAGAAAAGTCTCTTTCATAAGGACAATGTACCTGTTGTGTCTCGCAATCCATCACACTGATCGCTTTCTTAACTTCGAGTAAAACCAAACAATTTGGATAAGGTTTAAAACACTTGTAACCCGTCTCCTGTTTACTATGATGAAGAACCCTTGATGTTACCTGATGATGCCTTGTTAGATTGTATTTTTCAAAGTCACCTGCAATCGAATTTCGTAGTAGTAGGTAAATCGTATAGGTAGTTATTCAAGGCAGGCTGCATGCAAATACAGATTACTACATAAGTTAAGTATGGATGTTTGTTTCACTTTCACACTGAAACACCTAGATGGATTTTGATGAAAGTTGGAAATAATGTAGGTTGTATATAGATTGTAGGAAAAGTCGTGGTGGCCTAGTGGGTAAAGGACCAACCTCTCAAGTATGAGGGCGCGGGTTCGATCCCAGGTCAGGCAAGTACCAATGCAACTTTTCTAAGTTTGTATGTACTTTCTAAGTATATCTTAGATACCATTGACTGTGTTTCGGATGGCACGTTAAACTGTAGGTCCCGGCTGTCATTGAACATCCTTGGCAGTCGTTACGGGTAGTCAGAAGCCAGTAAGTCTGACACCAGTCTAACCAAGGGGTATCGGGTTGCCCGGGTAACTGGGTTGAGGAGGTCAGATAGGCAGTCGCTTCTTGTAAAGCACTGGTACTCAGCTGAATCCGGATAGACTGGAAGCCGACCCCAACAGGATTGGGAAAAAGGCTCGGAGGATGATATATAGATTGTAGGTATAGCAAAGTAATATAGACTATTTTTTATCCGGGTGCCGGAAACCACTGACGGAAGCCGGTACAAAATAACGAAGGTCGAGCAGGCGCTACTCTGTGTATTTTAGTGTCTGTTTTCATTTGTAAAACTTACTCCAACGGAGAATCCTCATCCTCATCCTCCGGGCCTTTTCCCAACTATGTTGGGGTCGGCTTCCAGTTCTTCGGCTTTGTTATTACTCCAACGGAGAATATTATTAGGAAAATAATATAAGCCCAAACACGACGTAGTTTACATATTCAGTTGTCGAGTTCCCTCAACCCTCTCTGGTCTCCATCATCAGGTCAGCTCCAAACCTTCACTGCTGAATAGTGCTTTCAGGCATACACCTGAGTGTCAAGTTTTTACCCTATGTATCCCTACAACTTTCGAAGGTTGCCCTCGATTTCTCAGGGTTTCCATCATCAGATCCTGACCTGATGACTATGGGACCAACTGGCAGCCATTCCGCGTCGAACAAAAAAAGAACCACGTAAATCGGTCTATAAACCTCGGAGTAATCGATGTACATACATATTTAAAAGAAAACCAACCCGGCCGAATTGAGAACCTCCTCCTTTTTGGGAAGTCGGTTAAAAAGACTTAAAGCTAGAGTTCATCTTTCGAAAGTTACCCACAAACCAATTAAAAATACGTAAGAGTAAGACATATACAATGAAAATTAATAAAGTAAAGGGTAAAAGTCTTAATTGATTTTAGATAAAAGACTCATAGTTTTAGTTTTAGTTTAGTTTTTAGTTTCATGGGAAATGTACTGCGGGAGATATTTTCCATTTGAACTCGATTTTATAAATAGCCGCACGTGTAAGCTTTCCGTTGAATGGGTCGCTCTGAAGGTAATACACTGTAGGGATGTACGGTAATAAAGTATTAAATCAAAAAGTACTTGCACGTGTTATTTTAACAGGATTTCACGATTTACAAAAAAAATGGGTGACACCTATAGTACCTAAGGAAGATTTTTTGAGATTTTGTTTGTACAGACCTCAGGCTCCCAAACTTCAGAATCTATTTGAAAAATCTTTCTATGTTGGGAAGCTACATCATCCCCAAGTAACATAGGCTAAATGCTAGTGAAACCACGGGAAAACTAGCAAGCAATGAGTTTTATGGTTTTTCAGTATCACCTATATCCAAAGACATTTGTACGTATGAAAGTTTTTTGAAATAATTAATGGTCAAGTTTTTTGAAATATTTAATGGTCAATATGATTGTGCCTATTCAGTAACAATTTTTGAAAACCAACGTACTTTACAACGCAATAGGGCAACAAGTGCATTACTAAAACTGCAAAATGCACTACGCTGGACCTATGTTACAAGATAAGAGAGAATTTGTCATATAACTGTACAGTTGGTATTTACCCCTATGTTCCCCAGAGACAGGGGTCGTAAACTAACGTGCTGGCTACACATGGAGAGCAAAACGACTAGCGGAGGTGCCATAACGGAAAACCTCTTAAGAACGTAGCGCGCCAAAATGCGCGTGTACGAGGAACATTACTGTCTTCGCCCTTATACGCCTTCTTTGGACCCGACCATTTTTTGTAATACTAAGAAATCATGACAGATTTCACAAAGAACCCCAACACCTTGTAAATTCACTCGTAACTGATCATTTTGGTCCTGACCACAGTACGTATTTGACCTAGAAGAAGGCGCTTGACTTACGTGCATTATTCCATCTCTGCTCATGTTTCCTTACTCCGTGGCCTCACCATTGAAGGGGAGTGGACAGTAATAACCACCTGTGAACTCGTTAGACCAATCTTGATTACAGAGCCCGAACAATTAGTATAAATCGTATTGGGTATAATTTGATATGAAATATTAAACTGTTGTGAAATTGAGTCAACCCTTATAGTTGGAGGTTATATTTTATATGGAAAGTGAATTAAATATTAAAATTAAAACTGTTGCAACATCTGTGCAAACACATGGACAGGTGTTTTTACGTCTACAGTTAGTTTAAAAAAGAATCTATTTTGTAAATTCTCATTTAATATAGAAAGAAACATGAGTGTTGCATCTAGAAACAAGTGGTAAAAATAATTTGAAAAAGATTAATTTTATCATCGACCCCAGCTACTTCGATACTCAGAAGAAAGCATGTAGCCTGCCTCGATAAATGGGCTATGTATCACAGATAGACTTAAAATCGATTATTTATTGATGCATTAAAATTAATAAAAGCAATTCACACATTCCCACCAAAATATAATAAATAAATATCCTACCAAGACTCATATAAAACTTGCTCCTCACTCAAACTCCCCTAAAACTTATAGTGGAACCCCTTGCAGTAATGAGTGTATGAATGACGACGGTATCGATTGCGTCGCCGTTGCCTAGCAACGCGGGAGGCGTCGCGAGGCCGGATCATAGGGGCTGTTATTGTTTTTAATTAAGTAGGCTTGTTTGTTAGTTGATGGGAACTCGTGAATTATGATGGTGAGGTAAGTAATGGTAATATTTTTGGAGTGCAATAAAATGGGCATAGTTGGATATTATGATGAATGAAATACGTTTATTCACGCACGCGTGTGACACTGCCATACAAAAAATAAATAAAAATTACAGTCATTACAATAAGAAAAATAAAAGACGAATTACAATTAAAATACAGTAATGGGAAATATGTGGGCTGATTTATGATTTTCTAATTACGAATATAAAAGATTTTAATCTGTCTTGGTCCTACTACATAGGATCTCACATTTGATCACGTAGAAATCGCTCGTTTCCCAGATTTTTACATCTCAATTATACTTATACATATGTAGAATTGTAGATATAAAAAAATAGTATGGGTGCCCCAATATTTCATAAATGTACTTCCACGCTAACCTACCATAAGCTACACAAGGAGACCATTCAAAAAATATTAGAAGTAAAAATTCCATGAGCAAAACCGTTTGGTACGGGTAACTATCTAATTGTGACCCATAGCAGTGGATTTTCTCATGCCCAGATACTAAAATCAGTGATAGACCTTTACACCACAAATAAATATACGTGAACTTATAGTATAACCAAGCTATATACGGCCACAAAGTGAGCCGAACAAAATATCGGACCGCTGTGATGTATGGCGGCCAATCGACGGCGCGATACGTTTGCGGACGGCCTAACGTACGAGCGAAGTCTGATATCCTAAGTGTGTAGTACAAGTTATAAGGTTTAAGAAGGGATTAAACGCTACTAAGTTTTTACCGCCAGTTCGTCTGCTTTTGGAAGAAATACACGCTAACAGATATTTTTTTTGCTGGATATCTTACCTATCATATCAAAAACTACGTAGATACAAGTAAGTAGGTGACCGAAAATACACACAAGAAAATCCGCTGAGGTTGCTGCTAAAATTACCACGGAGCAACAGTGATTACCAACTATAGTGCTCGCGATCGTCTCTGGTCGCCATTTTCCCTCACTAATTAGGCAATTTGTGTTATCAATTATCATAATTATTCAGCTGGAATTAAAAATCTCCAATTTTAATAAAATTAAAGTAGCACAATCAATAGACCGATTATAAGGACTAAATAAAGTTTATGTACTTGTGAGCATTTCATGAAAATTACGGCTAATCGCTCGTAACTTAAACAGAAAGAGTGTATCTCACCGATTATCCGCGGCGAGCGGTCCCGGGGGCACTGCATATAGCAATTGATGGGCCAATCAGCGGCTAATAACTCGAATTCATAGTGCTATCGTAAAGTTATTTATTACTAGCTTTTGCCCGCGACTTCGTTCGCGTGGAATAGTGACTTTCGGCAGATTTTTGGTTTGACCAATAGATGGCGAATAAATTTTATTTTTGTATTTTTTGTAATAAAAACTATCCTATGTTCTTTCTCAAGTTCCAAACTATGTCTGTACCTAATTTCACACAAATCGGTTCAGTAGTTTAGGCCTGAAGAAAAGACAGACAGACGGACAGAAAGACAGACAGACACACTTTCACATTTATAATATTAGTTAGGATTAGGATTAGGATCAACGACTGCGCATGATTAATGAATCAAATGACCGACGGGAATCTGAACTAACGGACCATTGTAGTTTTTTGTTGCATGCAAATAAGACGGAGAGATTATGTGGAGATAGTCTTTCTTTGAAACTATGTTTAAGTTGAAAATAATGATCGCACTAAGTTTGAAAGTCAAGAGTCAGAAATTCTGACAACCAATTCAGATTTTTGTCAGGTGACTGGGGTGATATGAATTCTCTCTAAATAAAACAATATCTACCTAATTGCATGTTTGCACTACCCTAAGAGCGGGGGCACACGATGCGTTGCGGCGCCGCACCGCAAAGATTTCACCGTGTCAGTGGGCAAACGAGCGGTGCGGCGCCGTAACGTTGTTATTTCGCAGCGGCGCCGTAGCGTTGGACAGTCTGTTGTCCTTCCTCGTGACGCAAAACAACTGAGCGGTGCCGCTCCGACGTCGCAACGCATTCACTCCTCCCCGCCTCGTCTTGGTGGTTGCAAGTCCAGTGCGGCGCCGGAGCATCGTGTGACATGCCGTAGATATTTCTATGTAAGACGACGCAGCGACACCGGTCCGGCGCCGCACCGCCGCCGCAACGCATCGTGTGCCCCCGCTCTAATAGATTAGTGGAAAGGCAGGTAAGTATGATACAAGTTCATTGATCTTAGACCAAATGCTGACAGTTCATAGTGGTTCATATTTCGAAAACAAAAGATATTTCGGGCAAACAGCTAGTAGGTAATTAATATACATACATACACATGTATGTAATTTATTCGAGGACCGGAAATATGATAACTATCCTTGTTTACTGGAAGATCGGAAGTTGTAATGAGCTCCTATCGATGACGTAGCAGAATCGGGGTAATAATAATGTAAGTATTAGGAATATTTTCTGTTTATCATGATTAGTCACAGTACACAAATATCTCAATGTTGGTAATATCAATTGATTAGGTATTAGAAAAACTATTAACTATTACTACTGGACTCAGGTGGTAGTAACCATGGCTATTGAAATACCTAAATCTTCAGAACCGATTTAAATTACAGACATAATAGTCTACACCCGGAGAGCGAATAGAGGCTGATTTTTATCCATATTCGGGGAACCCTAGGTATGCCCGTGGATCCGTAGGAAACATCAAAATCTGCCTAGCCTTTTCCTATGGAGAACAGCTAGTAACAAATAAACATAACAAGATCGTAAGACTACAAGGCTTGTAAAAGGTGTTAGTTAACTTCTCATAGAAGTACACAACTGATAAGAAAACCACTATTATCAACAGCCTGGCCCAGTTCTACAAACCCTATAAATCAGCATTCTACAACTATTGTCCTATCCCCCTAATTACAGCAAAATATTCGATTTCTGTCCGTCTGTCCAGTTAATTAGTTGTCAAAACTGTACTATAATGGTCGGTGGTGCAAGAATCGATTGCTCGCCGATACGAGTCGATTCGATTATAATCAATATAAATATCGATTTAGTGTCGAGTGCTGAGCTGTTGTTTATTGGGGCGTTATTATGGGCAGAAAGGTCCCTAGGTTTTGACATTGTAATTATAATGTTGTGATTAGGCTTAGCTAGATCTTAAAGATTAAATGCAGCTTAATGTTCATTCAAAGACTGTAAAACTGACTCAATCAAACGTAATTTAATGTCATATTTATTGTTCCATGGCAGAGGACAGACATATTCTCATACAGAGAAAGAATAAACGCTAATCACGATGCTGATCAATGCGGTCTCGCAAGGTAAGACTTTTCAGGTCTAGGTTTCCTCAAGATACTCTGAAGATATTTACGAAGTATATAAGTAGGTGTGTAATGGATAGGCAGGTGCTCTGCAAATAACTAAATGGTACCTAACCTAATTAAGTTAATAACAAATAAAAAAATATAACAACGCAAACTTAAGAACATAGCTTAAAACCTCATGAAAACAGTAGCAAAACTTATCCGTATCGCGGCAAATTCTTTTTTAATACTTAACATAACTTTACATAATCAATCTGCAATGTTTATTCAGAGCAGAAGTTTGTCCGAGAGAGCCAATGGACGAAGTTTCCTGACTACGGCAAGTTTATTTATTTATTTATTTATTTATTTATTTATAATACTTTTTGCACAAATAGTACAATGGCGGACTTAACGCCTTAGGCGTTTTCTCCCAGTCTACCTTTGGGTGGTGGGGAAATAGCAGTGGTAGGTGCAGTTTTTAACACAATCTACATGCAACGAGAAAAATATATATATATAGAATATATGGACAATAATACACAAAATATATACATACATACATACATATTACATTTGCCATGAATAAAAAAAGAATAGAAAAAAAAAGCTATGGTAGCGATTCTGCCAATTTCTTGTGAATGTGGTCGCGTAGTTTCTTTTTAAAGGAATATCGACTGTTAACCATCCTGATTTCCAGAGGAAGCTCATTCCACAGAAGAATGGATTTAACGAAAAAGGAAGAATGAATGATGTCTGAACGGTGAGTAGGGCAGTGCAGAAGACGATTATTTGAAGAACGAAGATTTTTGGAATGTTGAGAACACATATATTGGAAGTGAGGAGTTAAATAAGAAGGTGAAGTGGGAGAATGTAGAATAGAGAAAAGAGTAGTTAATGCCCTCATCACACGTCGTTGTCTTATCGGTAGCCATTTAAGTTGCGCTCGATACGCTGACACGTGATCGTACTTGCGGAGGTTAAAAACGAATCGAATGCAATTGTTGAGAAGCCGGTCAAGTTTATTGAGCAGATCTGCATTCAGGTCATAGTAGCAAACATCACCATAGTCGATTATTGGAAAGATTAAGGTTTGCATAAGCGTCTCCTTAACCTTGAACGGGAGAAAATTTTTCAAGCGATAGAGGAACCGTAGCGTGCAAGTAACTTTCTGACTGACAGCTGCAACCTGTGATTGCCAATTTAGCGTAGAGTCAATGTGTAGGCCAAGATTTTTCACACTACAGCTGTACGGAATGAGGATACCATTAAAAACTAAAGGTGGTAAGCCAAGACCATCAACCCTGCTCATAGCTCTCGAGCCCCCAATGATAATAGCTTGACACTTGGTAGGGTTAACCTCTACCCCAAACCTGTCAGACCAATTCTTCACTACTTCCAAATCTGCATTAATTTTGTCAAGCGTATCAATCAAGTCAATGGCCTTGGTGTGTCGATAAAGCTGCAAGTCGTCGGCATAGAGATGATACGAACACTGAAGCTCGAGAGTGAGTAGATTTATAAATATCGAGAATAAAAGAGGTGAGAGTATGCCGCCTTGTGGAACACCAGCATTCAAAGTACACCAAGTTGATGAGCCTTCATCCACCCGAACAGACTGCTGACGATCCCGAAGATAAGAAGAAAACCAGTCTAATGCTTTAGAAGAGACCATCAAGTGGGATAGGATAGATAATAAGATATCATGACTGACGGTATTGAACGCATTCGAGAAATCGACTAAAACCAGTACTGTCAGGTTAGCGTCCTCCGTGGCCCATCTAATATCGCCAGTCACTTTAAGGAGGGCAGAGGAAGTGCTGTGGCCCGGCCTAAACCCAGATTGTAGTGGGCTCATAAGTTTATTAGCATAAACAAAACGCGCAAATTGCTTATGAGCACAAGCCTCAAGCACTTTGGACAAGAAGGGAAGAATAGAGATTGGACGGAAATGATTGGGGAGAGTGGGGCTGGAAATTTTGGGAAGAGGGCGTACGTAAGCTTTTCGCCAAAGCAAAGGGAAAGTTCCAGAGAAAAGGGAATAGTTGACAATATGGGTGATAACAGGAAGGATCGGGACAAGGATGGTAACAATCATTTGCCGACTGATGTTATCACATCCCATCGCTTTTGACTTAATGGACAGGATAATTCTTCTGATCTCTCCCTCATCGACTGGCTGAAAAGTAAAAGGATCAATATTAGGACGCGTTAGACGTGATATAAAATTGAGAGTATCCTGTTTGGTTAAAAAATCCAAATTGGAAGAAGTGCTGAATTGATTGTTTAAAGCATCTAAAGTAATCGAACTAGGTATGTCTAAATGTCGCGGTTTGCCAATACCCAAAGTCCCTAAGAACTTCCAGATATCGGCAGAGGTCGATGATGAGACATTGCTTAGTATATGGCGGCGTTTAGCGTTGCGTATCATCAGATTACACCGATTCCTAGCAGCCTTGTATAGAGCCCAGTTTTCGTCCGTACGCTCCCGTTTAAACTTGCGAAACGCACGGTCCCTCCTACGCATGGCAATCTTGATGAGACTGGTCATCCACGGTGCTGGTGGTCGTTTTACCCTTACCTTTTTAACTGGTGCATGGACATCGTACAGCTTGTTCACCAAATTGTTAAAAATGGTGACCTTGTCGTCAACTGAATCAGCTGTCACCAAAGGCGTCCAATCAATATTAAAGGCGTCCTCAAGCAACCGATCAACATCCATGCGTGCGAAGCACCGCCTATGCAAAACCTTAGTCTTGGGCTTAGGAGGTTTAAGGATATAGGAAAGGAAAATGAGGTCGTGATGAGAAAAGCCAGGAGCAAGATATTGACCGTGAGAGGAAACAAGGGATTGGTTGGAAATTATCATTACATCCAGCCAGGAATCATCACCGACCGTGGATCGGTGAGTAGCCTGGAGAGGAAGTACAGTTAAGCTGGATGATTGTACAAGGTGCAGGAGTTTATGGGAACGAGGTGAGTTGGGAGTTAGGAGATTTGTGTTAAAATCACCCATGATGATGTAATGCGCATACTCTGAACCCAGCGATTCTAAAACCGATTCAAAATCAGTGAAGTAGTCAACACAAGGGGGGCAGTAGACAACACCAACGACAGCTTTGGCCCCCTTGACTGAAACCTCAAGAAAGAGATATTCAGCACTAGCTAGAGGTCCAGACGAACTGGCCAAAATCCTATAAGGAAAGTCTGATCGAAGGTAAATTGCCACTCCACCCCCTCGTCTCCCAAGCCGATCATTCCGAATAAGAACGAAGCCAGGAAGAGAGTACGAGGTGGACAAGAGATCTGGTTTAAACCAGCTCTCAGAAATCAGGATGAAGTTATGAATGGAAGACGGTACCGGCTGATTAATCTACTGCCTTCGCGATCGTTGAATGTTAAAAATATGTGTAAGAGTTTTGGGTTAAATCCTAAGATAATTTGTAAGGAGTGAAGTGATTAATTTTAATTGGATGAGTATCCAGCTAGCGGTGTCTCCGCGAAGCACAGGGTTTTGAGGTACACTCATTGTGAAAATTGTAGTGATCAAGCGAGGGTACCATAAAAACCCTGCTTATATCGGTATCGTATCTTTACATACGGTATCGCATTTAAGACCCGTTTATTTATAAATATTAATTGATTTGTTTTACTGAAATAAGACTAGAAAAGAATAAGTTTAATAATTAAGGAAATTTCCATAATTCATGGAAAGGCTATTTACTTATAAGCTTATATTGCAAAATGTCAGCGTAATATTATCTACCAATATCCATTACCTACTATTAATGAAATCAAAACATACGAGACTACACTTTACAAAACAAAACATTGTATCGTTAGTTCCACCCCGCGGCCTGTTATCGAAACTTCGAGAAGGTAACGTGGCGCGTCAGTGTGTACAGACCATTAGAATGGCTGCACAGCCTTGTCGAGTCTGTAACTACCTTTACCGTTACTGCCAAATATGGAGCGAATCAAATTGAAACTCGGAGCTGCTTATTTTTTACTGAGATCAACAACACCTAAAGAGTAAACTTACAAATGATTTCCTAATTAGTGGTAAAACTCACCCGAAGGAAAAAAAATCGCGAGCCAGAATGAAATACTTTGTACCTGTAAAATTGAACATCAACCTTAGGTAACCATGACCATGACTAAGTTGTAAGGTTCAAAGGAAGTAACACACTTGATTTAAAATAGGCAAGCAGAGAGCACGCCATAAGGGTATTTTCCTATTGGATTCAGAATCGTGATAAAATATTAACATTAATAATTCCTATCAACACTATTAAATATTTCCACCCGCAATTTCCACGATCGCTGAGTCGATAAAAATGCCTACACACTAACAAACACAGCATAATTGCAAACACAACAATAAACCGCAATAAATAAACAGATACTAATAATAATCATAAACCTACTACACAGAATATAATATTCCACTAACCGAAGCTACCTACATATCGAGTATCATTCTGAATAAACATGGGACAGCTTACGAAGCGTTATGTAACCCGAGTGCCTAGTGCGAGATTTGCAAGTAAATTTTTTCGTTGCGAAGATTATCATACCATTGAATCACGTAGCACTTGTCTTAGAATTGTGTATTTAATAAAGACTGTCATCAGTACTTGGTCGTATTACACTTGAGCTCACTTTTGCGAGTGTAATCATTATTAACCGGCAAAATAAAAGAAGAAGTAACACCTAAATCATGTGACGTAGCATACGACTCTTTATTTCAATAGACTTATAATTACGTATCGGGTTGCGAATGCTGTCAAAACTCGGAATCAGCACTCTGGTCGCCGAAGCACGTACGACTTACCGTGGGCTTAGTGGCTCATTACTTTATTATTTAAAAAGATTAATTATGTATGTATATGTTATGGGGGTGAATGTAAGCTGAATAAGGCAGGTAGAGCCTGATAGGGTAGAGAGCAATCAGCCATTTTCTTGCTCACAGAGTGATGAGCAGAAAAATGGAGGATTATGGTCGTCGAGATTCGAAAGATTGTTAGTAAGTACTTATATGCATAGTTAAGTAAGGCAGTTATTATAAGTAAGGTTAAATAAGTAATTGTTCAACCTAAAAAAATAGAAACTATCTTCGTACTTTTAGCACACCGCCGATTAGACCTGTACACAAATCAGAAGGTAACAAAATACGATATTATGTATGAACTATATCAAAACACAAAAAAATAAAGTAAATAAATATTGCCTTGGAGAACATTTCGAAAAACGCCTGAAAGAACATTCTTAAAGCTAAGTGCACAAAATCTTAAAATTAAAACACGACAACTTCAAAAATTCTTGCTTTAGGTATAACATCTTGAAAAACCATGTTGCTGCCGCCAAGTCTGCGTATGTCCTGGATATCTTCAAACAGTAGTATGGCCCAGGCCGAGACTTCCACTACGTCACATCACACGTTGTACCATCATGACCACGTGACTGTGAGGTAATGGCCATTTCAAACCTGAACTTCTTCTCTCTTCTTTACGTCTTCTTGGGTCTTCGATGTAATGTGAGAGTGAGGTGAAGTGAATGTATATTATTTAGGGTCAATCCCCACTGAAAGAGCAGCGGCCGGCAGCGGCCGTAAATGCAAGTGATTGAGCGCGAGCGCAGCGGGCCGCGCTCTTACATTGTCCGTGCTCTTACGGCCGCTGCCGGCCGCTGCTCTTTCAGTGGGAATTGACCCTTAAGGTGCTACTTGAAGTAAGATATCGCAAAAATTTGAAAGCTTTAGTCGCAACACAAAGATAAATAAATAGGGTTTTATAGTTTAAAATTATTAAAAAAATCACACAAACATAATTAAACATCCTTAAAGTTACCTACGCCATAAATGGAAAAATTAAATCGAAAAGGACTTATTGTGAACTTACCAATGTAGCTTTTTCAAGATGCTGAACCATTGAACGGCATCGATCTGCCTTCCGGAACACAAAACTGAAAAGTTACGTTATCAACTTCAGACTTGCATTATTTTTAATTATTCAACAAGAAATGGATGCCTCAAAATTAAATAATTCGTATTTGGCACTGGTTTTTTGAGAATTTCGTATGATGAGGAACCTATTTAGATTATTTTAAAAATCCTTACTTAAATGGAATGCGTGAAAAATAATTACAAGTTAGCCATTCTAAAATGCAGTACAAAAATAGTCCCGACCCTGGAAGAGGCTTCTATTATTACCTGATTGCTGGAAGTGGTTCTCCCGGGCCATGGGCGAAGCCATGGGGAACAGTTCTTCAGTTTCTGTTTGGAATATCATATTTGACCATTAGGAATTACCTAGTCGAAACTTAAATACCTACTTATGCTACACAAACACATTTACTATCTATCAATCCCCTAATTCTATTGCCTATAATACAAAAATTCCACATATGTATGTAATTAAAATATTAGTACTCACTTGGTCCGCAGCAGTCGGTCGGTTGCGCAGGAGTGGGCCGAGGCGTCGCGAGCAGGACGCTACCCGAAGCTTGCTGACGAGGCAGTCTGATGCAGCGGCAGGGGCTCTGCACTTTTGTCACTATTGGAATTTTAGTAGTAGGTGTTTGACAATATATCGAACTTCGCACAGGGAATTAATGAAACACCTAATTATTATTTTATGTTCCTTTTATCTATATACTGAAAAGTGTGTGAAAATTCGTTCACAAGATGGTTGTTTTTGAGATTATCATTAAGAAATGATAGATTTTTGCAAATCATTTCAGCCGCATTTTTTATTAATGCGAAAATAGCTCTTTGCCTGAAGAGCTTTTTCAGTAAAAGTGCTGAAACTGTTCGTTTTAGGGTTAACTTGTGAGTAGTTTTCATATACTTAGCCTTCCCCATTCTTAGCATGATGTCAGCTTAAAAATATAGGTACGATATTTTATTTTTTAACATTCAGATTTCCATTATATAACATCGTTTATACATTTAGCAAACCATTTGCATAATGGATAGAGATAAAACCGCACTGGCGGATGATCCCAACGGATTTAAATGTCACGCTTGTAATTGCTAAACGATTAAATATTTAGGAATATTACTGAAAGCACTAAATATAGCCTGTTATATCAAATTTTCCATTATAGAATAAATACAGTGTACTTACCTATTCTGGCAAATGAAGGTAAATAAGTACAAGCCTATAGTAATAGTTGAAAAGTTTTCAGAAAACAAATCCTACGTCCTAATCTGTTTTCCCTTCCTATGTTCCTACCTCCTTTCTATTTAGTTCGATTTGTATGTACTCCCTTTTGCAGGTGGGTAAATACTAGGTATCACACAATCTTTCAATTCTTAAAAGGCGCTAGGTTAATGTTTCCTCCATGGCGATAGACAAGCTATATACTTACGTCTCAGCTTTTAAGTAAATACCTAGTTAAAAATATTGGAACCTCCAAATTATCATAAAGCTTTTTATTCAATCCATAAGTAAATTACAGTGTAATAAAAATTAACACTTTCGTGACACCTGGCTTGGTTTCAGGTTACCTTGTGAAACATTCGTCGACAGCGTTCCCGGGCGCAACAAATACCTTACGAATTACCTATAATATGCATTATGTGCAACTAGGTTAGACCCGCGGCTGCACCTGTGGGACTGGATGCCGGATATGATATAAGAAAAAGCTTATTCCATCCAGTAATGTGTAGTAAGTAGCGAAGGTACCTGTTTAAGTACACTCATATCTCCTCTTGTATCTATGTATATTGTATGGTCTAAGTCTACTTATAAGAATCATGAGTTGAAAATAGTAAAAAAAAAAGGTAATGATCAGAAATTACCTATTATTTCATGTCATAAAAACTCTTGATAGGAAAAGTTTATAGCACTTGGCATGAAAATCGCACCACAAACTCATTGGCATCACCCCTTGCAATCTAGCCAGTTGTAAATTAAAGTTTCTCCTAAAAATCATTCATATCAATTCGATTAACAAACATACATACAAACTACTTTTGCAATACTATATAACGTAGTCTAAACTTGAAGAAATAAGAAACTTGTCCTTGGGTATCTAACGCAATACTTGCTTTGAAGTAGTAAAATGCTGACGGATATGCATCGGCACGTGGCCGCTGCACTAAGGAAATGCGGCAAACAAAATATTGCAAATATTTCAAGGTCGTAGTTGCCTTGTTATTTTGGTGTTTTGTTTTAGTTCTTTCGCACGGAATAAAAGTATTTCCCCAATATTTAGTGTATGTTGTTATACATATAAACCTTCCTCTTCAATGACTCTATCTATTAAAAAAACCGCATGAAATTCAGTTGCGTAGTTTTGAAGATTTAAACCTACAAAGGGATACGGGGACATAGGGACAGAAAAAGCGAGTTCGTTTATAGGTACTAGGTGCAGGTGTAGTGATGATGAGTAGGTACACTACCCATAACTTTCTGACTTTATACCAATTTGAAGAGAAAAGTGAGCTATAACCTATATACCTACTTACCTATACGTTCCCAACCATTTCTTAAGTCATAGGTATTCCTGTAATGAATTTGGTATGAGACACATCTCTGTCTCTTGTAAAAACAAATAGAAATGTAGAATTCGTTCAGATAAATATCTGAGACACTAATTTGATATCTCCTTCTGATTGTACCACGCAAAGGTGGTAAGTGGCACCATCTTCAGGAATATACGAAAACTATCTGTTTCACGTACCATCAGCTTCATACAAATCTCGGGAGAATTAGTTGCCTATGTCCTGTATCATCCTTCTCACTGTGTATGCAAAAATATCAGTAATTTTGATGTGAAAGCCAGATGAGCCAGACAGTTATTATCGGTCAAATATAAATGTAAATGGACTCTTTTTATAGATAAGGAAACTTTCTTTAAACCTTGTATGTAATACCTCGTACCCCAGACCCCATAAATGAATCAACAGATTCGCAGTGTGACCATCAGTCAGACTTTTGCACTTCAGAACTTATGGTTTCTTGAAAAAAAATTTTTACCGACTTCCCAAAAAGGAGGAGGTTCTCAATTCGTCGGGATCTTTTTTCTTTATTTTTTATGTACATACGTTCACCGATTACTCGAAGACGCCTGGACCGATTTGAAAAATTTTTTTTCGATAGGGTATACCTTCCAGGTGGTCCCATAACCATCAGGTCAGGATCTGATGATGGAAACGCTGAGAAATCGAGGGCAACTTTAGAAAATAGTAGGCATACGTAGGGTAAAAACTGACACTAAGGCGTATGTCTGATAACACTATGACATGGTGAAGGTTTGGAGCTGATCTGATGATGGAGACCAGAGAAGGTCGAGGGAACTCGACAACTGAATGTGTAAACTACCTCGTGTTTGGGCTTATATTATTCGTATTGATGACTTTCCACTTATGCGGATAGTGACAACTATGCTTGTCACTGAAAACCCAAAATTAAAAAACGGTGTCTAATGGATGTAGGTACCTGAGTGTATACGCCACCGACTTCTAGGCCGATGCACCTAGGATTTTTTTTCTGCTTTTCAGTGTTTTTGGGAGTCGGTTTTATTTTTTTGTAACAAGTTTTTTTATGAATAATCATTATGATTTCACCATATTTTCAATTTAGAATAAAAATCAGTAGGTACAGTCAACTTCAGGTCTGTGGTAACAGTTTTATAGGAAAATCGTACTTATTGGCAGTTACCACTGATGTGCAGTTTACTGTACCTTTAGACCATGGTAAAATTGTAGAACTCAAATGTTGCTTGTTTCTGTATGCACACATTTTCAAATATGTAAAGATAAAGATAAATTTATATTATATAAAATGTAGTTCTGTGTACTCAGATATTATAAGTGATAGATCATGAGGTGATTTTATATAAATAGGATTAGGTATTTGTTGTTTCAGTGAAGTAATAAAACACATAATTATCAATCATACAATATGTATTTAATATAAGATACAGTACTTGTGACAGGTGGACAAACCATTTTATTTGAAAAAAATCTTAATAATAACTACATTGAACAAATTTCAAATTTAAATTAACATTCACTATTATTATGCCCAAATGTGTGATAAATTAATTGAGGTAGATTACCCATCAGCTCGTGGGTTCAAAATTATAATTAATTTCACCGATTTCACCATAGGGTATAAGCAAATAAGACAACGCATTAAACTTTATACTATATATAATTAAATATCTACAAATTGAATAAGTAGTGCACACTATTTGGAATACACAGGCTCCACATAGTTACTATTGTATTCAAACATTTACAATAAAGGAGAACATTCATATAATAAACGCATAATATAGGAAACGTGTTTGAAAGACAACTCGCGAACATTACCACTATACTACCCGCGGCGAACCCGAGACTGCGGCCCAACCAGCCAGCCCGGGCCCACCGCCCTCCCTCCCCAAGGCCCAACCAGGCGCGAAGCAAATTACAGTACTATGCAGAATAATACTTAATAATAAATACTTAACTATTTACATTCCTTGAGAGTGCGGCAGACGGATTAAAAACCACAATTTCCAACGACACAGTTGTGATTGAAGATGGTGTTTTTATAATCCAGCCGCGAACTTTACATCATCGTACAAGCGCGTCTGCAGACGGCTGTAATGTGTTTCACGCCTTCGCATAACTCCAGTGGACGCGCCACACAACATAATGCTCGTCAAACTATAGGGCTTAAATAAAATTGGCAACGACTACCATTGTTCCCCGTTGAATACTCTGTCACGTAACAAAAAGATTTTGCATGCGAGTGAGCCCGCGGTTAATTAAAATTCTATATTCGCTGAGCAATAAGTGAACAGACGCTCGCTGCACGGACATGCAAAACCGAACTCAACTGTCACATCAACACGACTATGACTATGGTGGCAGTGATAAAAATATATTGTATCTTTTCGAGCTTACCATTATTATCATGTATTTAGATATAATTTCATCACCTCGTCCGAAGAGGCTCGTCTTCACAAAATATCATCTCTGACTAACATTCTGAACCACTAACAATACTCTAATGTTAATTTAATTTTAGTCCGATTATTTGCCAAACACTAGACATTTCATTGCGTCGTAAATATAGCGAAACGAAATTTGTACTCAAGCATTTTGATAGGCCAAAATGTATGTTTGTATATGTGTCAAACTTTGTTCTCGTAAGTAAAATAAATTTAAATTGAGCGACACTTAACATGTTCTCTAAGAAGCACACTCGACACGCAACTCGCAGGATCCTCTCATGCATTCTCATCATAATCTGATACACTGTCGATTTCTGAGATCAAATATTCAAGTCCATATTGTTACACGGATAGAACAAAAAACTAATTTTGTCTCTCTGATTTTGGTGTCGAATTTCACTATAAAAATAATTTATTAAAAAGCGAGCCAATAAAATATGGCACTACGATCAGTGCTGAAAAAATAATTACTCTAATTTTTTAAATTTATTAAAAAAATAATCAGTACGTTGGAAATGCTCCAAAAGGAAGTCTAAACTGTATAATATGTTAGCATTACGATCCCCTAAACACGCGAACAATCAGGCACCAACTTGACTACTAGAGAAATTTTCCTAAACACGTCTGTGGCCGGCGCGTCCTGACCGCCTCAAGCCTCAGGCTCCCAAACATTATACTTCACGTTCAATTCACATTATTACTCTAGGGGCCGAATTACACTATTAAATGAATCTAATAAAATCTCCGTTCCAGTTTACGATAAGCGATAGTTTGAAAAATACGTTATGGTGTTTATACAATTAAGGTCACACCACGTTCACACAATTCGTCCTAACTTAACGCTATAGGCACTAACTAAAAAATACTAGCGAGATCGTGTGAGCACAGAACACAATTTTATATTCACTTGTATAATCCCTTATGGCTAAAAGGCAGTAATAATCTGACAACTTCTGTATAGGGGCATCCAAAAAGTTCGTTTAATCTAAACTGTACTAATCCAACTATTGACGTTATCATTGGCATGTTTACTGTATGAGCGACTACTTACTGTATATCATTCGGAGTCTATTCCTCGGACTTGCCTATAAATGCGCTTAGATCATTGGAAACTACCACAAGCTTTCTGACGCGATCTTACTTTACGTTTCATTTGGTGTTTCTTTTACAAAAATCGCTTACTCGTTATTAATAAGTTTAATATTATTAAGAACACGATGCAACATTGCTTTTCTATTGGTTATGGGGACATAACCATAACTTACGATAAATTATTAATATTGAACATTTCAAGGCTCCTTATTTCAATGATCTAAAAACATTCGCCACTACAATAATTATTACTTTCACAATAGCTTTACTAAATCCTCTATACTGTACACCACGTCTGTGCAACACGAGCTATTTATGGTATATTTACCAACGTCCTATTCTAGTCAACTCTTTAATAGTGCCAATATCAAATTGTATTCATGTACAATAAGTAATATTTAGATCCAGAATTACTTCCTTCGTCAATGTTGTGTGTTAAAAAAGGTGTTTATAAAAATTCTTGCAGTAAGAGCACTCGGGTTGCACAACGCGTGTCCCCTCAACAAACAAATCCTCTCATAAATTGAATTAGAAATTTACTCTATATATTTAAAAATCACTGCTACACTATTGTTAATGTATATTTATGTATCACACAAAAATACGGCTAATCTTGTGCGTGGAAACGAACATCGGTTATCAGTATCTTATCACAAAAGTTTTATTGCTAACAGTATCTAGTTGTACACAACTTTGAATGGCAGTGACATTATTAGACTACAGACAGTTGTTGATTCTTAGTCATAAAACTCAACAAGGTGAATAAAACGTCGATTATCAAAATTGTTCGTCGTACGCTAACTGCGAGTCTGATATGAGTACGCGGCTCTGAACACGAACTGGTGACGACACTCGCAGGCACTTGGCGCGGCTGCTGCCCACTACTCCTACACACGTACCGGGACTGGGACCCTACTCCGGCGACACTGGAAGACTATACCAAGCCTAGGCAGATGTAAATTAGTGGGAGAACCTGTCCTAGTATATCTACCGATAGAAATTCAATAGAAATAGTGAGATACAGCCCTTGTCACATGCGACGTGACTATACTATGTACAATGGCAGTGATGTGCATCGCTGGTCGTTCTTAAGCTAACTTACGCTATCAGACTAACGTCTTATCTATGCCTATCTTACATCGAATACGAACTTACTATACACTTCCGACTAACTATGTACACGTTTGTTCGCGCCGCGCTCTCCACATCGATGAACGGACGCGTTAAGGCTCGATATTTCGACCGTTCAATATCATTATAAAAAAGCATCAGTCTTGTGAATAAAATTTAACTTTCTGCCGTAGCAGTCTAAACCGCGACGCGGCTCCAACAATCTTTGGCGAGAATTTTCCTAACGGATATCGTCGGCCAATCGGCGAATCAACATCTGTCTCGCTCGGTGCCACACCGCCGATATATCCAAGCGATCGAACTAACTTCATACATTCAACTAATGTTTGCGGACCGGCGGACACTTTGGAAACAAGATATTCAATGTAAAAATGTATTAAAAATGTAATTAATCACACATAAACAAATTCATATCTTCATTCGCATAAAATTAAATTCATCTACATCATTTTCCTATCGTTCACTCATCTCAATGTTCCGAAGCGTCCGTCGGTCCGCAGTTACACTATAACGTGTCTAGTGCAGTGTGGCGCCGGGATCGCTCAGCTAGCCCCCGCACACGGCGCGTACCGGAAGCGTACCGCACTCCGACGGAGACCTACACGTACATTTTGAACAGTGTTTCCAATACAGCGAGTGTTTCGAGTACGCTTGCGATACGATGCGTGTGCGTGAGGGTTTATCGTCCGCAGGGCCAGAAGGAGTTGCCTCCGTAGCGTCGTCCCATCTTGCGTTTCTTGGCGCCGCTGGGCCGCTCGGGCTCGGCCAGCTCGACGCTGTCGGGCTCGGGCGGGCAGGCGGGCTGCAGCGGCGCGGGCGCGGAGCGGCGCTTGCGGAGCAGCTGCGCCAGCATGCGCGCGGAGCCGCAGCGCCGCGGGGCGCGGGCGGGCGGCGCGGCGCGGGCGGCGGGCGCGGGCGGCGCGGGGCCGCGGTACGACAGGCAGAAGTGCTCGTACAGCGCCACCTTGGCGGCGGCGGGCAGCGCGGCGATCTCCACGCGCTTCACGCGCTGCACCTCGCTCGCAGCCACCCACTCGTCCTCCAGCCTGCAAGAATAACAACCAATCACTAGCCGTCCGACAACGTGCCACACGGAGTCAGCTGCAAACACAATGTACTGTCATTATACTGCGAATATTGGTGTAATGTTGATCGGCTTCTGAAATAAAGTACACCTTATTCTATTCCGAAAAATACATAGGTACGTCATCAAAATTAAAACTTGTGTTTGCAGCGTTAATGGGCACCAATCCCATATTGAACGTGTACACTAAATGATGGGACATGCACATCTAAGAAGCTAATACCACCAACTGGTAAAGATATTTCCAATTTGACCAACAAACAGTATCCATAGAACAGCAATGCAATAACGGTACTAGGGCATGCAATTTCGGTAAAACAAAAATTACCGGTAAAAATTCGGTAATAAAAATATTTTTACCGGTAAACCGGTAAAACGGTAATTTTTGTAATTTTTTTAAAATGCGATATTATAACAATAAGATTGGGTAGTAGAAGCAAAAACTAAATAAATATGCAAAGTATAAGGTGGTAAACGTTTTTTGTGTCGTGGGCCGTAACAGAAAACATGTCAGTACCATCCGTACGCGTTGTCGCCGACAAAATGCAAGAGAAACGGCTGCAATGGTACTGACATGTAAAAAGGAGTGACACCTGAGGACATCGGCAGTGTGAATGTGATACTCAATCTCAATATATCCGGTCAAAGGCGCAAAGGCAGGCCGAAACCGTGATGGTTGAGTGTCGTAATGAATGACATGAAAATCTGCGAACTCGAAGAGGAAGATGTCTATTCAGGAGGATAGAGCGAAGTGGAAGAAGGAAGATACGGAAAGCCGACCCCGTCACAAGACGGGATAAACGCTAAGAATTACCGTAAAAAAATATATTTTTCATTGAAGTGAAAGCCCTTTTTTATGGTAAATCATCAAATGACAGACTCTTTCTGTCTAAAACCCATGTTTTTTAGTAGGCGTTTTATGGACCAGGGTCGCGGTAACTCTTTCGAACAATCCCGCGGCCTTGGCCCTGCTGGGCCCCACTGGGTTTGCTGACATCTCCCTGAGGAGCCCGTGGAACAACGCGCGCCGCTGACACGGGTCTGTTGTCTATGCAGACGGTGGAACGATGAGCCACCCGAACTCACCGCCCACAGACCGACGCCTATGGTGGCCGGGAATCGTCTCTGGACCCTTGGCGCCCGTGGTGTCTTCCTGGTCCACTACAGCGGCTGGGATGAGAGGTGCTACTCGCCATCTCCTTCTCGAGCATGACTGCTTCGCAGAAGGAGGCGACGGCTTCCCATTCCCTCTAGCTCCGGACCATGGCTTGAACCAGGGAAGGACGCGAAAGGTCGCCGATGCCTATTGCCTCGACGACAACACGGCAGTACCCTTCCCAGGCAGAGCACACCTGAACTGTGTGCTCCACCGTGTCCTCAGAGCTGTCCGCATAGTGGTGAAGTAAAAGCCCTTGCTCAGTAAGGTCATAGAGTAGGTAAAATAAGCATTAGCTACATTTGTACCTAGTATGAGCTGACAGCTTTGAGGAAAAACAGAATAACCTAATGAATACAATTTGTTTAGATTTTATAAATTAAGATGAGAATGAAGATTTGTATCTAACCTAGAGATAGTTAAGGAGCCATATAAGTTTACTTTGATAAAAAACAGCAACTTTAACACTCTTACAATACGTAATGTATGCAACATTACATTATATTCAGGCTACATAACAAAGATTTGACGTTAAATGAACAATTGCTATATTTTATCAGAAAAACGTAAAAACCGGTAAATTACCGGTTTCATATTATTTTTACCGGTAATTTAAAACTCGCAAAAATGGGCGATTTACCGGTAAAAACGAAACCGGTTAACCGGTATTGCATGCCCTAAACGGTACCAAATTGTATTCCTATACAATCTGATAGTGTATCACAAAGCTATTCATCAACCTATCTGTTATTCAAATTGCAAACATCTTCACGAAATAAATGGAAATTAAAAACTTATACACAAAACTGAATAAAACTAGACCCGTATCCAAACATCAAATAGGACTGGGAACCCATTCCATTGCTAGCAAAAAAACTATGAACCAATTTAAAAATAATCAAATATGTGAACCATTTGTTCAAGAATTGGCTTGTCGATAACATCCAGAGTAAGTAGTTCACATCAATATTTTGGTCAGTATTGATAAACTTTATGAATGCTAGCAACTTTGAATGTTTTTTTTACTCTCGTGTGGCACTGACTGCAACATCGAGCATGCCAAGCCAAGCAGAATGCTTGGGGATCAAGTGCATACAACTTATGCCAATTACAAGCACACCGTTGCCAGTTAGTGCCAATTTTGAGTCACAATGCATATGATCCCCTAAGAGCCTGTTATCGTGCACTATCATAAAATGGATAAATGTATGTAGGTGTTAAAATAAAATCCAAAGCTACAGGTAGTGGGTAAAAATCAGCGTAATAATTGAAAAAATGGTTTACGTACGTAAAATGTTTCAACTCAATCTGGTAAAATGGCTAAAACTGATGATGAATTTTGAAATTATAAGTAGATTTTTAGAAATAATGTTTTTCAATGAGAGCATGAAATCAAAATGTGCTATCGTGTTATTTGTAGAAACACAACTGACGTTGAATCTAGCTAAACATCAATGAAGTATGATATTAATTTGGTGTTGTTACTAAGAAACCCACCTGGTTTTACCTGTGCACATTATTATATACTATCTAGACACGAAAGTCCGAGCTGTAGACTAGATCGCAAGACTGATATTAGTATTCTTTCGTACTTTTAGATTTTATAATCTAAAGATTATTATAGGGGATCAATCAAAAGCCTAGTTTGCACTATTCTTATATTTAGTCAAGAAGCAAGTGGTTTAGTTACCCAACATTTTGATGATAAAAAATGATCGAGTACCTATTTATGTTCTTTGAAACACTTATTAATATTGACACTCGCAACCAAACTAAATAAGATTAGTACAAACTGGACCAAAGTCCTAATATAACCAAGATGACCTGAGCTAAATTAGAAGAAATTTTGAATATGGAATTTAAGTTAGACTAATTTTGGATATTCTAATACCAATTGTTTATTGCCTCTGCAAATGTAAGGGGCAGGGGTCATAGCTTAGCCTTAAGAATTGGGGTCCTGTTCTAAGCTAATATAGTACACGAGCTATCAAATTCCCTCCCTTTGTAATAAAATCAGTACTAGCCAGGGTGCATGGGTGGTTGGTGATATGAAATACTCCATTGCTTACCTGAAAACACCATACATTGTGATATCGAAGAAAATTATATTAACTACAACTAGAATATAATATAACATTATCTGATGACCGTATACAAGACAAATTATTTATATTGGTACATGTTTACATATTTTATGGTTACAATTTATGAACATAGAATATACACAATACACATCAAAAGTATAGAATCAAAGAATGTTTTTTATCACTGGTCATTTACATACCCAGTTTGAATTTAAAATGAATTATATCCAGCCAACTTTCAATAATATTTTTTATTCTATGAAAGCACTTACAAATATGTATTATATTTTGTGGTTGCAGACTCTTACTGACTGAAACTCATTATGTTTCTTTTGGCTTTGGCTTCAGGACTGGCCCTGGTACCTGAAGGACTCCAAAAGAAACACCACAACCGGGCCACAGCCCTGATTGGACTTACAAATATGTACCTACTATACATTCTTTGATTCTACACACCAAACCATCAAACCTTACACCTATCTAGAATACCGAAAACTAAGTCCACTTACACATGAGGCGGGTAATAAGTCACAAGCGCCTCTGTAGTCCGCTCCGTGGCGTTCCACCGCGTGGCCGTGAGTGAAGCTCGGAGCGTCAGCGTGTGTCGGCCGGGCGGCTCGCGCAGCGGACAGGCGCCGCGCAGACGCCAGCGAGTGGCCCGTAGTAGTCGCCACGCTAGACCCTCCATCATGCCCGCGTCGAAGAAGTCGAACATGCGCGCTGCAATGTGGAAAAGGTCTAATTAGTACCTATAGCTCAAGGAAACAACTTTGTATGCCTTTTGGATGCCGTCGATGCTGACGATAGAAGAATATATAAAAGACTGTCCGGAAAGATCAGGACAGACATTTTTTCTTCTTTCTGTATGTAAGATGTCATCTTCGGCATAGGTAGGTATGTTTTGTAAACTTTTTAAACGCCTTGTGATTTTTAAGTTTTTAGCATTGGGAAAGATTAGTAATGTCACACCTCTATGCACTGCTTATTCATAGAAGAAGATCGTCTTATGAGACCCAGTGAAAGTTTTGCAAAAATCCAGCCCTGTTTGCAGGCATTACTGACATTATATATAGCTACACTGGACGTCACCTTTCTTAGGAAGATATTATCTTAGCAAGTAAATAAATAACAAATAACTCACCAGACCATGGTTGTCTTCTATAACGCAGCTTCTTGCCGTTTCTGCGAATGAGTTTGACGGAGCCTTCGGCAGATTTCTTGCCCGATCCAGCGTTGGGCGACGCCTCATTGAAATGGTTGTTCACGTGACGCTCCAATAACGTCTGTAAGTTTATAAGTAAATGTTAGAAGATAGTTTTTATACGTTTGGGCCAGGGGTTTGTAAATCTGTGGGCTAAACATTGAATAGTAATGCAACAGCAGTATGCAAGTTCTCGCAGAGTTCGCTATAAGTACGTTAGTAATATGCATTTGAAGTGACGCTATAAGCAATTAATTAAGATTTTAGTAATGCTTCTTTTTTCTCTTCTTTTTTTTTTGTACGATTTGGAAATTGAAGTTTTTTTTTTTCACGAGTTGTTTTTTTCTTCTTCTTGGTATACCGTTTTGTTAGTTGTTTTTTGGTATATATAATAATGCTAAGCATAAAATAGCGTATTAGTTTTAGCATTAACTACGATATTATTTCAAGATTTCGATTTGTCGATGAAGGCGTAGAGTCCTTATGAACTACTTAATCTAGCACCATTTCATCTACTATAGTACTTGCTTTTACACTACACTTATTCCGAGGCTCGACGCGTCGTGTTGATAAAATAAATGAAACAAATTAAATTCATTGTATTTAACACTTCGACTGCCAAGGGCGGATTCTGACGTCAGAACAATCCGCAAACAATGCTGAGATTACATCGCATGAAATAAGAGTTATCGTCCGAAATTACGCCGCCATTGTGGCATGTTATCTAACATTCACGGTACGTTGAACGTTTAATAGCGGTCAAAGGGGTAAACCCAAAGAATTTATTGGTCGACAAAAATAAATAAAATCTCGGAAGTGGTTCCAGCCATCGAGTGGTCTCTTTGGCCTCGTCTTCGTGTCCTTGGGGAAAGAAAACATATACAAGTTTATCGTTTATATTCGGAGACTGCGTCGTAAATAAACGTCAATATGGCGGCATCACGCGACGTTCGTTTTGTGGGAACAATGAGGTTTCATACGATTTTGCCGTTTTCGCCTTTTTTAAGGTTCAGTGTAAGATGACGCAAAGGGCTAGTAAGAGTTTACTCGTGATGTGCCATACTTTAATCTAGTGATGGGATCACATCACTTGGCAAGTACTATTGATTCTAAAACTAAATAGATTCTTTGAATTCATTGTATTACGGATCTTTCAATTTTTTTTTTCATTTATTTTCTTTCAAATATTGAGTTTAACCGTCGATTGTTTTTCAATTTATTCTTCTTTTTTTGGTAAAATTTCACGTCGGGCAAAGGAGTTTAAAATTTGTGAATGGATTTTATGATCCAATCACTCGATTGGACGTTATTCAAAAGAGATTCGATGACAATACGTTTTAGATTAATTAGGTGAGTAAATTAACAATTTCAAAAAAGTACACGACTGTTACAACGACGTTAACACGGGGATATCTTTTTGAAACTGAAGATTTACAGCTGAAAAATCCAAAAGTATTTAAAACTAAAATAACCTTTCCAACGCCACGCAATTGTAAAAAAATCTCAAAACATTGATAGCATCGGTTTCATCTTGTTATTGCAATTGTAAGTTTAGATTTAAGATCAATAAATACATGAGAACAATAAGAAAACAAAATTAATTATCTAACTTTGAGCATTTTTTTATAATTATTTTCTGAACTTAAATGGCTTCATTTGACCCCGGGTTGGCGGTGAAAGGGTTAGATCGTTGAATATTACCAAAAGGCATTTCAACACAATAAATATAAACACAAATGAGTTAACTTAAATTTTAAACTCTTTACAGCAGATGTAAACATAATAAATAAATAACAATTTACTATGTATGCATATAAGTTATAGATAAGTAATAGAAAGTTACTTCTGCTGCAGTCGTGTTAAAATCATATAAAAATATTTGTATGTAAACAACGCACTGAAGAAACATTAAGACAATAAAATTATGAAAACAGCATGTTAATATTTGATACAAATTGTTCCATTTCTATCCAAATGCCCAAACATAGTGTGTGCCCTGTATTTCAAAAATTTCGATAAGACCACGTCACCACCGGAGTTTATTTACAAAAGTAATCAAAGAGTCTCAAACCAATTGCTTAAAGCTAATTAAATACGCTGAATAGCTCGGTTACAAACACAATTACTACGCAAAATAAATCGCTGAAAGCTCTCATTGAATTTACGCCTATTTGCCACATATTTACATAAAATAGAACTTCTTACGCTGTGCATCTTCAGTACGTTTTTAGATATGTGTGTAGGAATTTTATGGGGAAGATCGTATGTCCAGTATAGTGGACATAGGTCCGATAATGCCCGTAATTATACCTGAGTGGAGAAGCGCCTCTCGCAGCCGTCGACGATGCATTTGAAGGGTTTGTTCCCGCCGTGCGACAATGTGTGTCGCTCCAGCCACAGTCGGGAACACGACGGCTTGCCTCGCACCTTGCACTGCTCCCAAAGGCACACGTAGTTTTCCTTGCCGGCTTGTGTTTCTACGTGCACGCTCTGGAATTTTGATTAATTGGATTATTTTTGGAAAGCTTCTTGGGATCATTCAAATGAATCTAATATCTACATATGTATGTGCCAAATGTTTTGTGCTGATGAAATTCTACTAGGCATTGGGGCAACTCAAAAATTATCATTAGTTAGGTACACAAGTAATTTTACTGAAGTCCTATTTTGTTTAACGCTTACAGTGAACAGCCTATCGTTACATTGCTTAAGCGGCTATATACTATTTACCATGTGAGATATGTTAAAACAAAATAAACGAACCTGCAAATGTTCCAAGAGATCAGGATCTCCGTCGAACTCCCGCTTGCAGTTCTCCCACAGACACACGGTGACCGTAGACGTTGTATCCGTGCTGGACGTGCGCTTGTCACTGCTCGGCTTCGTTAAACTCTTCGGAGGAAACCGCAGCGTCTTCGGCTGCTTTAGAATAGGACTCTTCTGACTCGGCGCCTCCACAGAACTCACGCTTATACTCAACGACAACGACGAATCTTCATCACATTCTTTACTAGTTTGAGAGTCACTCGGCGAGTCTATAGACTTGTCAGTCCCTATACCCGACTCTGACTCCGTTGTTGTACTACAGAAATTTGCTTCTATCAATGTATTGTGGACGTCAGACGAAACGTCTTTGAGCACAGTGATCTGCGTAAACAGTGTCTCTTCCCGCCTCGCGACCTCTTCGATCTTTCGAAGTTCAATACTCGTGTCCACTCTCGACTCTTCCTCTTTCTCCTCCTTGACTTCGTGTTTTGCCTTTTTAGTAGCTAACTCTTCAAGCTTTTCCGATATACTACTAATTTCCGCAAATGGTCGCGTATTCTTTTTATTTGGTTGTAACGGGAAGATGTTGTTGTTTACCGTTTTAGACAGCCACGGAATATCACACTTTGAGGGCGTCATCTCAATTAGGTCGTGCTCCTTCACAGTGCTGCTGGGTGGATCCGTGCCCTGAATTGGGTTGTCCGGTGGTTTGACCGGCGCGATGGGTATACTACTCGTGTGAAGCGCCTGGGCCGTGGTATAGTTCGGCACGATGGGCGGCGGATGGTGAACTAAATGACTCGAATACGTCGTTTGTGAGGACGACACCGTATTCGTATTCGTATAACTCCACGTTTCCTTCACGTTTATATTTGGCACCGATGTGACAATAAAACCAGGCTGCGGCACAAGAACGGGGTGGCTAAAGTTGACAGCGTAATTCTGTTTCGATTGAACTGTCATGCCGACAGCTTGCATTCCTGTGACGTTTTTATTCATAACTGGAATTGGCTGACTTGTCACCGGCTCACTTTTGTTTACATTCGGATATGTCGAAGTCATAGTGTTAGCCAGTTTCAAAAGAGTACCGTTTATGAGAATCGATGCCGCTTGTTGGTTTTGTAAATGGTCCTGTCTCTGTGTCGTCAACTGTGGAGTTTGAGGAAGCATAAAGTTAGGCATCTTAGTCATTAGATTTGGTATTTGAACAACCGTTCCGTTTATGTTCTGCACGAGTGGAAAAACGAACTGACCGTTTAGTTTAGTCGGGCTCGAGACGTTTACATTGGGTCGGTTGAAAGCTGCCATATTATTTTGCTGTCCCAGTGTTTGTGCCGATAAACCGTTCTGAGGTATCCTTAACGCAGTAAGCATCATATTTTGTGGAACGGCAACAAATGATGTTAAGTTGTTAGGATTTACAGTTCCGTTACAAGGTTGTGGTATGTTAATTTGATGACAGTTTTGATAGCTTGTAACAGGTGCATTGAGATTGGTGAAGTTACCATTCATCATTGTATTCTGCCGAACGCCATTTTGGATGTTCATCTTCGGGGCAGGATTTGCCTCGCCTGGTCCATTTTTATTACTGGAATTCGAAGTAATGTTTGTACAATTTTGCTGTTGAAGTTGCACTTGTTTTAGATTATTAGCTTTAGACCACGTGAGGTTTTTACTATTGGCAATACACGCTGATGACTTTCGATTTGTTCTTTTCGTGGGTTGAGTAGTTTTCTTCACCGTCTCCTTTTTTGTTGGCTTGGTAATGGGATTTAAGTTTAAATTATTAGATCCAAACGTGACTCCATTCATTCGGCTGTCTAGCTTAGTTGTGGAGCTGACTACACCATTCCTAGATTTGTCAGGCTTTGTTACTTTCTTAGGTGATTGACTTATTGGAGTGTTGGCTGCAATCCTCATACCTACCAAATCACTGGAGGCAGGTATAGGAACTTTACGCCTAGCCACCTCTGGTGTATGTTTATTAGCTAAAATTCCATGGGCGGATGGGTCCTGCGACGTTTTTATTTCAAGGCCCGGTCTCTTACCATCTATCAAGTCTTTCAGAAGCCCTCCAGGTTGCTTCGCTTTTGGAAAACTTTCGGTTCCGTGTCGGATTTCCAAGAAACCATTCATATTCGTATGATTTTTTGCTATCATCTCCTTCGGTCTACCGAAATCATTCATACCATTAAAATTACCATTCGGCGTTGGTTTGCTGAGATCTGCCGCTTTCGTGGCGTCAATAGCGCCGTTCATGGTAGTGTTTGTTGACTTTCGATTAGCGGCTTCATTTTGCTTTCCGACGTCCATTAATACTTTAGGACTAAGAGTCTGTGACAAATAAGAAATATATTTCTCTAGGTCATGCGTGACCCCATTTTTAGGTAGGCACTTTTTCTTGGTTTCATCGTTGGCCGCGTTGTCGCGCTTGACGCCGTTCTGAGGCTTCATCTTGTGGTTGAAGTACTCGGTGATGCGGCGATGTATGGGCGGCTGCGAGCGGCGCACGGGCGCGGGTTGTGCCGCGAGGCGTCGCGGGGCCGGCGGCGCCGGGTCGCACGCCCACGGCGGCATGCGCGCGCCCGCGCTGTCCTCTGCGGTGCTGCACGCCGACTCGGGGCTGCGCGGCGAGCGCGGCTCGGTGATGTCGCTACCGCTGCATCCACCGCTCTCCGTCGGACTATGCACCGCCACACCACTGAAACAATACAATTAAACAGTTAGTTTCTAAAAAAAAATGAGATGTCATGCGAGACATAGTGACCTTACCATGTGGCAATAGTGCCACCGATCACGTTACGAGTTAAATGACAATCAGCTGTTGAATAGCTAGGATCGATCGCACCGCAGGCAGGCGAGCGTGGCGCGAGCGGGACGGCGCGTCGTGCCGGAGTCGTGGCCGCGGCACAAGGTGCAATGCCCTGGCGGTCCAGTGCAGTGACGCAACGAGACTGCACTGACCGAACGACCGTCCGGACCGAACGCACACATTATTATTTTTGGCCGCGTGACATTCACCGCACGTAGACTTGACGCGACTGCACACTGTGACGAATGATCTAACAATTTTACTTATTGTTCACGTATTTGAAAAGGTGTTTTAATATTTAAGTGCGCTTTTATATTCACTGGAGAACTTCGTCGGTGGTGGGTATCAATCATACGTCTCACGCCGACACTTACGTGACTTACAAAGCGAGATGGCTGCCGCTTATTTATCCACATAACGCAACTCTCGCTTTACACGTGAAATGTTTATTCTGGGAGCATCCTCCCGCGTAACCCGTTTTAGAATCTTTTGTTGTGCGAGATCCACAGGTAAAATGTCGAATAACACAATTTTATCGCTCAACCTTGGTTGCGGTGTCGTGTTCGATTATGAACTCTGTGGTTTTGTGGCTGGACGTTATTTTTCTTTGTTGGAGCGCGGGGGGCGGTGGGGGTGTGTCGCGGGTGGAGGGCGCACCCTCGCCCTTTGTGAAGCCACAACGTACACTCATAACTAGGGACGTACGTTCCCCTCCTTTCTCGCACTTCGTGGGGAGCTTTGTTGCTAATTGACCCAATTTTTTAAGATATTTTTCACTGAAGATATTCAGAGCAGGTATCTATCCGTCTGGAAGGGGATGGCTCTTAATTTGATACCGAACATCGTTAAGTCTACCGGAGTTTTAATTTGGGAAAACTTTTATTTCCTTTAATGAGAAGAGGATTACAGAGCTTTATTGAGTGGGTGCTGAATCGCGCAAACTTTTTTCTCGAAGATAATTAAGCAATAAAGATGTATAAAAATTTTAAGAAAAAATATCTTGAATTGGAATATTTAAAACCAAAAAACATATCAACTAAACACACATAATACATCTTCTAAACTTATAGCCATGAACTTTATGGCGTCACACATCCACGAAGCTACCTAAACGGTACAAACAACAGTTACAATAGGTACCTATAGGGCAGAGCTAGATACGTCATCAGCATCCGACTCGAAGATCTCCTTAATACATTTTTTTGCGAATTTTCGAAAGCAAAAGTGGCTTGTCAGTGTGGCGTATGTAGGTGAGGCGAGACGTCGCAAGGTCGCCGCGCCGATTTCGGTCATTCACCTGAGCTCGACACTACATTGTAATCTTCGAATATAGAATGTACACGCTTTGTTTTGCGTCATTTCGTCGCTTAATTGCCTTGCTGTTTACATACGCCGTCGTATTGATAAGTGTAATTGACGTAATCTATGTAAATACAGTTAATGAATCAGAAATTAGATCTAATGCAATGTATTGACCATACGATACGTGGTACTCAGACAATAATTAGTCCCTTGCGATATGTCTGATTGAGTTACTTGTAATATCTACGAGCAATTGATAGCCATACCAGTAATACAAACCTTCATGCATTAATGGTCAATCAAAACATTAATAAGCAGAATCAAATACAATTTATTGCGAGTCATTAGAATTGAATGCATTGCACGTCTGTATAAAACCAAAAGTGGTATTTTATTGCAGGATATTTATTTACCAAACGACGGGTTTTCATGGTTTCTGAAAAATATTTTTTATGCCTACTTTTATGATTAATTTATAGGTAACCCTCCGCTAAAGACAGTATTTTAAAGCCACATTTAGTCAATACATTCATGAACTTAAGCTAACTGAAGCTTAGCATCGAAAGATTCAAATCAACCTAAACCCTTAAATTCCTAATGTCAGTGACCTCGGTTCATTGAAACTGCAGCGCCGCATTTTCACGTGTCAAACTAATACACCTGTTCAACCACAAACATTGAAATTGTAAAGGGAAGCTCACACTGTGGGACAACCAAATACGCAGCATTTTACGGCCAGCGCATATACCAAGCCTAGCGCGAAGCATTTTACCATCAAAACGACATTATCCTTCTAATATTATAAATGTTAAAGTTTGTGAGAATGTATGGATTTATGTTTGTTACTCTTTCACGCAAAAACGGCCGGACGATTTGGTTGAAATTTGATATGTAGATGGTATCACCTGGTTAACACATAGGCTACTTTTTATCAACACACCACGCGGGCGAAGCTGCAGGCGGATGCTCGTCTATATTTACTTGTCACTTTGATTCTTTTTGGGCATGGATTTATTTGATTTTAGATCACGTGCTGATGGCATTTTCGACAAGCTGTAGGAATAGTAAAAAATCTCTTGGATGCGCTTCCCAAATCTGTGGCAGCCCTTACAAGGTCTAACTGCACGATTATTGAGCGTGACACAGGATCGCCGGCTGATGCTATCGGCCGTGGCAAGTTAACGAGACGCGACCCGCTCGCCTAGCGTGTCGCCCTCTGCGTGCGCGCAAGTGGACGTGTTAGTAAACACACACCAATTAAATTTATTAGGGATCATAATGGGTCCTTCTGAGGAATTCTATTTTTTTTATAGAGCTGTTAAACGATATCTAAGTTTTTGTTTTCTATTATGAAATTAATTCTTTAATTAATAAATGTTCAAGAAAAAATTGGTCTCAGCTTCAAAATTAACAGCTTACAAATACTCTGTAAAAAATTAGCTTTCTTCGACAGGCGGTTAAAATTCATATAAAAGTAAAAAAAAAATCGGTAAAAAAACTTTTAAGTTAAACGGTTTTATCTTATGTGCACTGAAAACTAGAAAATAAAAAAATAGTTACTTACCTGTCAACCTACGTAGGTGGTCCCGGTCATATTAAACTAAAATAAAAACGTGGGGCCCATTAACTATTGCTGTAGTACTTTCTTCTAGAGGTATAATAGGTGTGGATTGCATCGACTTACTATAATCGTAACTGGAGATTTTGACAATCAATAATCAGCCGTAGCGGCTTCACCAGCGAACGCCGAGCTCATGATCTACCAAAGTATAAAGATATGCTTTGCCATAGGTAGGATTTCACAGGGGCCCCACGTTTTTATTTTAGTTTAATATGACCGGGACCACCTACGTAGGTTGACAGGTAAGTAACTATTTTTTTATTTTCTAGTTTTCAGTGCACATAAGATAAAACCGTTTAACTTAAAAGTTTTTTTACCGATTTTTTATTTTCTAGTTTTTAGTATTTAATGAAAATGCGTACCGAATATTCCTCATTCTATCTAATTCATTTAGTGTATCATTATTACACGGTCTCTTACCTGACAATTTATTACAATCTAATTCCTCAATACATAGCCCTTCCAGATACTTTTTTTTTTAACAACCCCAAAAATCATCACATGACCTCTCCTGCTGTGGGTCAGCAGCGGTGAGGGAGTGTCAGACTCTTGACTAGAAACCGTTTTGTTCCGTCGTAGGCCTTTTATGTACCAGGGCCGCGGTAACTCTTTCGAACAATCTCGCAGCCCAGGCAGGCCTTGGCCCTGTTGGGCCCCGCTGGAGTTACTGACAGTTTTCTACTTGTGAAGCCCTTTCATTTGATACCCGTATTGGTGGGATTGATAAAAAATTGTTATCAGCCATTTGGTAGCGGCGGCCATCTTAGATTTCAATTTTGCATAGTAAATTGTATTCTACTTGTTGAGACCTTTCATTTGATACCCATGTTGATGGGATTGATAAAACCTACGTTATCCGCCATTTTATAGCGGCCGACATCTTGGATTTAATTTTTTATAGTATATTGTATTCTGTTTGTTGAGCCCTTTCATTTGATACCCATATTGATGGGATTGATAAAACCTACGTTATCCGCCATCTTAGATTTCAATTTTGCATAGTAAATTGTATTCTACTTGTTGAGACCTTTCATTTGATACCCATGTTGATGGGATTTATAAAACTTAAGTTATCCGCCATTTTGTAGAGGCCGCCATCTTGGATTTTAATTTTATATGGTACATTGTATTCTACTGGTTGAGAACTTTCATTTGATACCCATATTGATGGGATTGATAAAACCTACGTTATCCGCCATTTTGTAGCGGCCGCCATCTTGGATTTCATTTTTTATAGTAAATTGTATTCTACTTGTTGAGTCCTTTCATTTGATACCCATGTTGATGGGATTTATAAAACCTAAGTTATCCGCCATTTTGTAGAGGCCGCCATCTTGGATTTTAATTTTATATAGTACATTGTATTCTACTGGTTGAGAACTTTCATTTGATACCCATATTGATGGGATTGATAAAACCTACGTTATCCGCCATTTTGTAGCGGCCGCCATCTTGGATTTCAATTTTTTATAGTATATTGTATTCTGCTTGTTGAGCCCTTTCATTTGATACCCATATTGATGGGATTGATAAAATCTACGTTATCCGCCATTTTGTGCCGGCGGCCATATTGGATTTACAATGTTATTGATATTACTATATTGTATTGTCATCGGAATTAAAGGTGTATACAAAATTTCAGATTAATCGGTTGACAGGAAGAGGGTGAAATTTGAATTACTAAATTTGACCCAAGAATAATAAATAAAACAAACGGGGTAAGCTAAATAAAACCGTTTAAAAACGCTCCAAATCGCCCGCCATAAGAATGCAGTAAAGTCCTTTTGTCTCCAAGCTAACTGTGTATACGTAAAACACACGATGCATTCAAACGGTTGAGTAAGAAGTCATTGTGTGGGTTCTTAGTGTGCGGTCTACAACTACCTAAGCTCGCGGCTTCGCTCGTGCCTTCGTTCGCAGCTTTTAGGATTACGTAAATGTGTACCTGTCTTTATTTGTAACATGTTGATAATGTTTACGGTTAGAAAGTGAACTGAACATTTTCATTAAGCCCTTAATGAGTAAAATCTTTATTTGGGCATTTTTCATTCATAACAATTTTCTTTGAGTTTGTTTTGAACTCTAACAAATAAGGGTCTTATGAAGCAAAAATAACAAAAGGAAACTTTTTTCTTAGAAATTTTCGTGAATTAACTTTGTAACATTGGTTTCTGGATTTAACGAAAATTATGTCACAATCCTCAAAGTTGTGAAAACATTTTAACATATTTTTTATTCTGGAAAATTCTCGATGATCCTATTCATGAATGATTTGTGAAGCTTATACTATGTATATGAGTTATAAATGGAGCAATTTTCCCAACATGAAATCAGGACACCCTGATTAGAATGTAGCTACACTGACTGGCAAAAAAATCCACCCAGCATTCAAATACAAGTTCTACGTTGCTATGCTGTGATTACGTACTAGAGTTCCGAACATGGCGTGAGCACACATTTCTCGGAAATGTCGCCGCCCGCCGTACTAATTGTTCGCGGAAATTACTACGCTACGCTACGTTAATAGTAACAACGTAACGCTTACTATTAGTCGCTGGTTTAATTACACGAGGCTTTTTGTTGTCATGCTTCGTACAGGTTCATTGTTTTGTTCGGTAAACACGTAATAAATATAATTGGATTGTGGTTTTGCATTATTTATGGGCTAGATTTAATTAGTGCACCCAATAGGTCGTAGCGTAATTTTCGCTCATAATTTCGGTTGGTTGATTGTTATCGATTAAACATCAGTTGCATTAAGTTTGACTGGGCGCGGCGTGTGTCGGCTTAGACGCGAAATAGTGGGTGTGCAAAAGCGCAAATGATACTTGTCAAACGCACATGGCCTGGGTTCTACTCCCGTGCGATTAAACGCTTTGATTCAACACCCTAAGGATTTGATATAATAACTATGCCGCGGATTTAGTTGGGGGGTCTAAGCCTTTATAAGAGTACTGATGCATTTTATGAGTTATTCGATAGCAGCTTTCATAGAATTTTTGACTTTTATTGATGGACAACAACAGCAGTAATAAACTTCAGACTGACCACAGCGGCTCGCTAGCAAAATGATAGAGCATCTTCAATTTTTATTTGCATTCATGCATATGATGATACCCTATGCGCTATGCTATAGCTTCATTATGAAATAAAAACATGAATTAAATAAAGATTACGCTGCTAAGAACAAATAAAAAACAGCAGAAAACATCACTTGTTTGTGTATCATTATAAACTACTGAACGGATTTTAATCTGCTTTCAATATCAAAGACCGCACATGCGGGGCCGCGGGCGCCTATGAGTTTGAATTTAATCTACGTGTGCAGGAAAAGGGTTAACTAATAAATATTAATAAGAACAACGCAAACACACATAACTGACCTCTTTCTGAAGTACCTATTCTAACTTCAAGATTGATTTATTGCCATAAGCACAGGTATTAAAAAGTCAGTGAAATACAGCTAATAAAATTTCAAATAACATACACGATGCATAAATATTATTCACACAAAAGCCATTAGTAAATCAAATCATACACAACAAAAATGACTTCAAAACCTATCCAAATTAAGTCTCCCAATCTTTGGGGTCGTGAAATGGAATATTATTTCGTTTAGCGTTGGAAATTGATCGTCGTGCATGGGGCAGACCCTCTAGGGATTTAATCCTTGTCAAATTTCACTCGGGGGTTTCAGTGTGTTGTTGCGGAACCCCGCTGAGTGCATATGCGCCCCGCGAGGACCGAGCCTGCTGCACCCATAGTGTTGCGAATCACTCGGCAAAAACTACGCTCGACTTGATTGGACCAATTTGTATTTTAAACATTCTGTTCTAGCATTCATTTTAGTATTCAATTTTAAATAACTAACTCAAAGTTTTAAACAGTTCCTACATCATGTTTGCGTATGTAAAGCAGCAATGTTTTGTATTTAAATAGTTTGTAATCGTGTGAATAATATTTGTAGAAATTGTTCGTAGTTTTAATCACCTTGACCCATGATCGACTATTATTTAAATGGTGAAATAAATAATACATTTCCATGCTAAATTTGTCCTTCCTAAATCTGTTCCTTGAATATTGCTTCACGAAAAAGAATATCAACGCATGAATCTTTGTGTCACATCTCTAGTTGCTTTCGTAACATCTGCGAACATGGTTATTTAAATTCCTAACATAAATATCGAGGTTTAATTCCTCAAATATCTGTACTAACGTTTGTTTTTGCCTGGAATACGTAGCCAGTGGAAAGAATGATGTTTTATCCACAGTACCAGTTTGATATCCTTAGCAATATGATAATGTGATCTAGCGATGCCGGCTCATATTCCAATGCGTATGTTTCTCACGCTATATGACTTGTTAATGTCTAATTGAGATTAATGTCGCCTTTGACCAATATTCCGTAAAAGGATGCCAATTTGAAATATGTATGAGCAATTAATTTTAGATGCCATCGCTTTAACTAGGTTCGCAGTTTACGCAATTATGGTGATACGATTTCTGTGTTTTGCTATTCAATTAACGTTACGTTTTATAATTAGGTACACATTTACTATTCATATCAGTTAATAAAATGTTTTCTCTGTTCTTCTTGGAAACTCTAATTAAGTTCTACTTGCTACGATTCTCGGTACACAATCATTACAAGTACGAAAAGGGGCAGTACTACGTTCCCAGTAATCAGTGAACGTAACGAAAGGGAATTGCGTCCGCACAAAAACAATAAATAAAAACAAAAGGCAATTTCTAGATCGAAAGAATTCCCCGGTCAGTCCACTTTCCAAGTGCATAACTGTCGCCATACTGGTTTTCAATGTCGTGTTGCTGAGATTATGTCATCGGCGACGTATTAACGTCGTTACCCATTCATTACAACGCTGAAAGGAAGCGCGCCGCGTGAGAATCGTGTCACCGTAGGGGCGGCCACCCTCCCTCCCTGCGCTACTACGAGGGGGGTCGTCGCTCCACCCGCGATTATTATGCTAAGTGTCTGTCTGTATCGGGGTGAGTTTTTCGCGCATCTGCTATTTATTTACGCGTTTTATATTCATGGGATTGCGTAAGTCGCTCGGTCGTGGCGAGGCGTCAGGCTTACAGTTCATTACGTCGTGTTACAAGGTTAAGCCTTGCGTGCTGTCACACGATTTTGGCTCTTACGTCGTCCACGTATAGTTTCGATTTTAGGGTGTGTATAAATAGGTTACGAGGCGCACCCACCGTGACGCTCCTGCCAAACGTTGTTCAATTGATTTTGTTACTAAAATGCTTTTCCAAACTGCTTTTAGCTGTATTAGGAGCGCCAGGTAATGGGAACAAAATAATGTACCTATGGACAATCACGACAAGAAAAGAATAAAATTAACGGTATAAAATTCACTTCTTGTATTATCACACGCTGTTTATCTCATCGCATGAATAACTCATTTTCTATCATCATTATACAAATTAATTCTTCTCGTTAACGGTTTATGTTTGCACAATCATCGAGTAATTAAACTAATTAATGATAACGAATTCGTGCACCGTCTCACAAGACAGCTACAAATCTAGCAGATAAGCAACATCGGTTAAAGTTTCCCGTGGCTGCCTTCAGAAACCCAATTTCCTTCTCAAATCATATCGGCGCCGATAAACGCGATAGTTTGCGCGCGCTTTCGGAACCACGCGAAGATAGTTATGCCAATCGGAATTTCAAAACGCTTCCTTATCAGTTAAAACTGTAGGAAAATCGATGCTCGCACGGCAAAAACAAGTTGGTATCCATGGGATTTCTTTTCTTTTCGTTGTGGTAATAGGAGCTAGAGTGGCGTGACAAAGTAATCCAAATGTTTCATTTGATGTTGCATCACACAAAGACGCTGCAGTCCCGGTTTCCGTTAACGTCTAGGCAGGAAATAAGCGGATCCACAGAGACAGCTTTGTCTAGTACTTCGGTTAATATCCTCGAAAGTAATGCGGTTTTCGAAATAGCGTTGGCTTAAAGTCTGTTTTTGCTTTTGTCGTTTGGTTTGTGTAAGCGTCATTAAGTAGATTGCAGTTAATGATCTGAATGTCTTGGTTGACTTTTTGTATATTTAGGGATGTAATGAGAAATTCTTTAAATTATATGGAGGGCTTTAATGGATTCTTGCAAGGCTAGACGATATCTGAACCTTCTTGGCAAATATTATCTTCGTATACAAACCATATACTTTGTTTGCTTGAGCGCACTAATAAAAAATATTTCTAACTAAAGCCCATAATGTTGTTCATACAGTAATTGATCTCCCATCATCCAGCAAAGGCCACACAACAATAACGCACTTACATCACCGCATTACCACAGTAAGCGCGCACGCAACGCAACGACCAAAAATACGCACCACATAATATTCACACGTAGACTAAACAAACCCGCCTGTATCATATCCCAGGGAATATGAGGCTCGGTGATCACATAGCGCAAGTATTTCAATGGCTTAAGCTGAAGAAATAAACTACGGAAGTCTATAGTTCTTGGTAATTCTTGTATAGAAATACATTTTAGATGAATCAATTCGATAGATTTATGTATAAGTTGAGCTATATCGAGAGGTTTGTAAGATAATTTCAGAATCTCTGGTTTTAACAATGCTGATTTGACGAATGAATTTGGAATCCTGCCCATAAACCCTGCATTGTGTTTTTGACTTTTGGATGAATGCGTCAATTTGATTTTCCAAAATACATTTGAACTAAATACCAAAATATAACCTTGCAACGAATGCAACTTCTTCACTGTTTAAGAAGGCCTTCCTTCAGTGTCACAACAAAATACGCCGTTGTTATTGATGTAAAATATCGGAGAATTTGAAATTTAAATCAAATATATTCCACATGATATTAGAAATACAAATAAATACATATAAAATGGAGCATTGGCGTCGCACAAGTTGACGCTTATCTGCTGAACAAACAGTTTACGAAACGATCGGACGTTGTACCCGCTTGCATTGATAACTTTGTTATTGTACTACGTACGAATAGGACATGTCCGTACTTGTATACATTATATATAACGCGTAAATACATAAAATTACGCTTGTTATGCACCCAAAGGTTGGGCAGAGGAGACCTAGCATAGGTCACAGACAATTATCCAGATTTTTATTGTGCTCAATGATCTTGAGTGAACCTGTGATGTATCTAGGAATGAAATTAAATCAGCATAAAAATTTGTAAATCTCAATGGCATGCCTCAATCTCTTCGTAAAACTCTTCATGTTTATTCTAAGGCTAATGAGTTCGTCACATTATTCAATAAATCGTACAATACATATGAATAGTAAACCTGTACGTATGTTGATTCCACAGAAATAATCCCCGATCAACATTCCGGACTGCGCTATGGCCAGCGCGTACTTGGTCCGCTCAAACCGGATTATGTCCTATATGATAAAGGGGAAGCTAGCTATCGACATTTATCAGCTAGCGAAATACCTAGTGCCCTAGTTTACAGCTCTAACTTAATTATTAGTACCAATGTTCGTTTCTATCATAGACTCCATAAAATAACGGTGTGTTCAATGCAATAAATGTGCAATACTCAATCAAACCAAGAATGCAGAAACCTAGCATTATATTTGAACTTTACATAGATAATCATAGTCTGAACTTTGCAATCGTGACATAATCTAGTCATTACAAGTTCCTAGATGTCATTTCTTTGTGCAGTAAGTAGGGAATGCAATCCCGATCCCGCGGGATCCCGATCTCGCGAGATCTCGTGTAATTTTTCGGGATCAATCCCGACGCATCATATGACGAGATCCCGTTCGAGATTGACGGGATTGGGCGGCAGTGGTCAGCGCCGCAACACACACACAACCAAGTCCTTTTGCACGTATATCTACGTCCACGAGCTTAAACAAATTAGAATCTACCATTAAAAAAGAAAAGGATTTGTTTGAGTGTGGAGGAACAAGGGGGCGATTTTTGCAGTTTGCGTATAATTGCTTCGCCACGCTGTTGCCAACCAGCGTTGAGTCGGAGAGGGCATTCTCAGCAGCGGGGTACATTGCAACGGACATTAGATGCCGTTTAGCAGATGAAACTATTAATACCCTTTGTTTTTTAAGGAGTCATTTTCAAATATTTCAATAATTCCCTTGAAATAAGCTTATTGTTTTGATTACCTAATTTACCTACGTTAATTTCCTTACAACCTGATTATTATTTAGTTGGTAAGATTAAAGAATAAAGGTTTTTATTTTCTTTCGAGTGATATGTTATTTTAATTAACCTCACTATCACAAACAAGCAGTTATTAGCTTTTTCAGTCATCTGAATTCAATTTTTTTTTTAAATTAGACGGGATCCCGAAAATTCCGGGATCCTGCGGGATTGATATTTCTAATCCCGCGGGATCCCGAATTTGCAATCTCGAGTCGGGATTGCATTCCCTAGCAGTAAGTATGTCAAGTGCATGAATAACGCATTCATACGTATTATGCCGGCCCTATGCGGCACTGGCATACAGCGTCCCTTACTACACGTTTGATCTCGATGCGAGCTCGCGAATTCCTAGCTGTTGTGTTACCAGCTCCGGGTCACTGAATACGGTATTTACGCAACGGGGATCCGTATGTTAATTAATTTAAATGACTATTTAAGATGCGTGAGAACGTGTGCAAAGGTAGACGAGTCTATTCCCGGAAGCCAAACACGTGGTGCAGAATCAAATAAACGTTTTTTTAGGTTACCGTAACGACTCCTTTTATCTAGTAAATATTATTTCAAACTAAACGTGTACGTACACATTAGCGTACAAACATTAGCCACGTGTAGACGACCAAACAAAAATATTCGCCCACACACTGTGATCCAGACGACTAGACGCCTACGCTGAACTTCACCGACATTCAACCCTAGTACGGAGAAAACACGCTTTTATTCGTTTTAGTTCAGTAGTGTATGTATTTGCATATTGCGAGTTACCGATAAAAGTAACGAGCAGAATCTCGCACCACAATATCCATAAAGATTTAATTGTGTAAACAAACGAAAATAACCACCTAGGTAATTGAATTCATGAATCGAATGAATACAAAAACTTCCCAAAGGACCAAATAATTATCGGTCCTTAGAGTCACAAACAAGTCGAAGCACTACACACTTCCTCGTGCAATTAAAATAATTCCAAGCTAATGGTAGTGGTAACAACAAAGGGCATTGCATATGTTCCGTAATTGCGAGTGCAGCGACCTTGTGTCTGATGACAGGCGACCGGCCTCGCTGTCGACGCCTTTGTGTCGAGTCGTGATCATAAAAAACAAAGGATTACCGTAGCGCACGACGCTAATAACTATGCTACACCTATTATTATGCGACAGCTTGAATAAAAACTGGAAGCTACCGTTGACTCGATCACGTAATAAGTTTTAAATTATGAAACTGTTCGGAGCGAGCTTTTGGATGCTCTTTTTAATAATGTAGAACGGGGTAAATAACCGGGAAAATTTACAACGGGAAAATGCAGCGGTGCAGAATATTTTCGGTAAGATTTTTCGGTCTTCGTCGGTGTCGTTTCATGGTCTATTATTTTGTGTAATCCGATATGCTTCATCTGGGTGGCATTCATCGCTGAACAATGTGCATTCATATTTTGGAACTTCGTATCTGCCAGATAAGATTAGCAAGGACATTACTAAACCGATGAATCGGCAAAAGATTCAAACGAATCTCTGCTGAGTAGATACAGCTTATGCATACAGCTCAAAAGGAAGTTGTATAAAAAGGAGTTAAAGATTTGTTGTTTTTTTTCTTCGATTTCTTGGCCGATTGTGAACTATGAATAAAAGAAAAACTACTACATAATATGAATCATACCTAAAGGGCACTGACCGGGCAGTAGGTTTGTGGCTCAAAATAGATCTCTCGAATCCACGTGGGTGTTATACATAAGATTATCGCTACAATACAGTGTGATACATTTCTCGTGTTTTTGTTTACAGGTGGTTTATGTATCTCTAACTTCCTTATTGATTAAAACATATGTCAAGGTATCAAGGTTTAAGAAAGATTTTAGTTTGTTGCTTATTGAATGAACGTACATATGTCTCTTCCGTTCTCTTAATATACGTGGGATGGTGTTTAAACACTAGAGATGAGAATCGAAATTGAACTTGCGAAATAAGAGGTACAGTGTTCTTACGCTATCGTGTACTCATCTCTTCAGTTGATGTTATAGTAGTTATCTGTCATTTGTAACCGGGTTATAAACAAAGAAATCCTCCTATTAACTCCTAGATATGGAATCTAAACGTTCTATTACGCCAGTGACATCGCATATTAATTAGGTTTCATAAATTCTATAAACGCTGTTTGCTAAGAATTGATTCCCACGCTATTCCGGTCTAATACGTAAGTCTCTTTGTGTTATGACTTGTTAGGGTTCTAAATGACAATTGTAAGAAGTTAAGCTATCTAGGTGTATGGACAAAAGTGAAAAGGGTCTGTAGAAGTAATGGCAATATCCAGGCGACGTAGTAAATAATACAAGACACCATGTACAACGGAAGATTAGCGAAACAAAGGGTGATTTCATATTGTTATTTCATTACGATCAGCCAAATTGAAATACTAGCAATATGAAAAATTACTGTAAGTAACACGTTTATAAGCAAGTATTCCTACACTATGTAAGAGTATACAAATAACACTCTGTCAACTGAGATATGCCCCTATATCCTCATTCCCGACGCTGCGAATCCCCAATAAAAAAGGTTATAAATATCCAAGGCGTATAAAAAGCCACATTTTGGGTGTTTTTAATCGGTGCGCGCTGGCTAGAGGAAGTGAAGATCCGGTGTGGGCTTAATTAATGGATGCCGGCTCCCGTATAGCGGGGAGACAGTTTCAAAGTATGTACATAAAATTGGAGTGCTCCTATTATTGCTATAGTTTCGTGTTGGCTGGGAAGACTTCTTGGAACTTGGTGCGTTTTGGTTAATGTTCTAGAATCTAGATGATACGGATAATGTTTGTGATACACATACTTATATGGCTTTATGAAAGCAGACTGCTAGGTGTGTTTATGACATGGTCTAGGAGCTATCCAGTAAAATAATTAAAGTTATCATATATCATATGAGTGACTTTACCCAAGTAGCAAAAATACGAACGTCAATGTTTCAAATTATATCATTGACAATTAATTCAAATGTTTTCTCATCATGATTTATCTTTTATCTTCCACAAGAAGCCTGAGATTATTCAAGTAATCCCACTTTAGCCGACGGATTTTCGGTATCTCGTTGTTTCGAGATAATCTGGAGCGGTAATTAAGTTAACGATAGCGAATTAATGTTTATACAACTTTACTAAAGTTCTACGCTATTGTGGTAGTGCGGTATAATGTTAGTTAGCTATTTCGCGTCAAGGACTTTATTTACTTAGCTGTATTTGGTTCCATAATCAGCATACTGAATTATTTCAAAATGTTGGTCCTTTCATACGGTTTTGGACCTTTATCCGATCACTGAAATGTGTAAAAATTGGTTTTCCATTATGGGCCACTTGCTTACAATGTATCATTTTACACAAAAGTGCCCTTTGGATCTAGAATTAGTTCAATATGCTTCCAAATTATGAACCCTTGCGTGCCCTAACTGATATCGAAATTGATTTGTAGGACTTGGAGCAGATAAATCTTGACTAAATGAGCTCAATTTTGAGATAAATCAATATAAACATAACTTAAAGTTATGATAAACCTTGGAACTTAAAATTGGAGATCCAGTTCTTTCGAGGGACACTTCGTTACACATTTTCTCTCAATACTCGGAATATCCAGCCGTGCCCTCGCTGTGGCGGCATATTGGGGTGACAAAGTGAGTCTCAATGTAAGACATGTCATCGACACGAAAGAAAAAGAAGAATACTCGATATTTGAAACCGCGTACGCTTACGTACTGCGCGAAAAGCAGACCATATTTTGAAGTTGCACTCAAGTATTGTATAGTAATAGTATAGGTGTGTCGTACCTGCAGTCGTAACATAAATAATAGCAGTGGGCGAAAGTGAATGCGCTACGGTCCGCGGGCCGATAGGAATGACTTGCGCAATACGATGCTCGCGCGCATTGTTCGACCACTGTGCAATAGAACATGTCGTGGGATGCATGTGCTCGGCTCTCAGGTAGGAAAATAAAATCCGATGCAATTTGTGCTCCTTTGAGTCCTAATTAGAACTTTTATGGGTTAGATTTTTTCGTTAATGATCAATTAATGCGAGATTATGTTTCAACTAAAGCAGTAACTGACTAAGCGTCAAGAAATTTTAGGGTGATTTTAATTACATAATTAATTTAACTTTAAAATCTATTTGCTTTGAGTTTAAGCTGATGTTATCTGGATAACGTTAATTAAAGTTAAAAAGGTTTTTATTAATATGTGTATTTTTAGAAAATTTCAGCATTTGCATTTTATTGCTGACTAAAAGTAATACAAATACTTTATAGCCAATTAATAAGCACACATACTTAGTAAACACGAGTATCCAATTAAGAAGTTTAAGATTGTACCATTCGATAAGTTTCATGACACATGAAAGTCTACACGATTATTATTTCAATAACGTTTGATGGTATCAGTGAGACGATGGGGGTTATTTGTGGTGGGGCATCGAACCCTGAACCCTGCCCGCATGGCCATTGTCCAGGGAACAATGTCCACTTGCGGCTGAACCAGAACATTTGTTTTGCCTTCAAGTAACACTGAACTACATTGTTGTAGGATCTGATTTACAGCTCTGCGTGAAACTATAAAACTTTTCAAATGTTCTTTAATAAGAAAATGTATCGTAAAGGCTTCGAGTGAAATACGACGGAGTTATGGCTCGTCAATGATGTTAAAAATAATACCTATGGTTTGAGATGTAGTGCGTACCTACTTACCACAATACTGTAAGTCCAGTTTTCTGAAACATATTTTTATAGGCTACCAATTTCGATTTGTGCTACTAAATTAGACGTTTCCCTTCTTTACTGAATTTCCTGTATTCAATTATTATATCATTCACACTTTTAAAAGCTATTTTAGTCATTATTCTTAGAAGTTATTACCATAAAAGGGAATTCCTGAAAATTTTGATGATTCAAAAAGCATGACTACACAATTCTATTAATTAGCATTATGTATGTAGGTACATGTTAATTATTATCATATAAGACTATTTTCCTTCCTGTCCAATAATTTATAGAATACCCATGAAATTGCGTCAGAAATGAATGAGTGAATCACAAGTATTATTTTACTATATTACAATATTCCACGTATTAACGTCATATTGTAATAACTTTCGATAAATTACTACATTTAATTACATCGAGGCTAAAACTTAACTACTGTTATTAATTTTAACATAACTAGCGACAACCATGCGATACGGAACAAAGAAAAAAATATGGCTAGGTCGATTTATGATTTCATAAATTAAACTGGACATATCACCTGTACACATAATTGCAATAAAACGGCAACATCGCAAATAAATATTTAAATTAATTGTTTTATCAACTTCTTCAACATTTATAATTTGAATATTTATTACCCTTATTATCCGACGATATTTAACAGTATAAATAAAGTAGCTGGCATAATAATTGCATTAATTTGACAGTTTACATAAATGTATGTCATATTGTGTGCTGTTTTTTGTGACACGCGACTGTAATTAATGGAAATCATTAAAACTATCACGTGCCATCAGTGTAATGGAGGACATTATACGGGTGGGTTATGATCATTTTTTCCTAATTAATATGGGTACTGTGTCAGCCGTCGGGACGCCCGACGTGACTTAGCAATACTCAAGCTAAGTATATCTTTACAGTTCGGCTTCCCTTTGTTACATTGAGGCCTGTAATGTTATGTAAAAGACATACGATATGATTTGTTGTCTGCCAGAGGGTATTCACCGGAATATGATGGATTGTTGAACTCAACGTTGCGTAATTATGTGTGCTGGGTCATTTATTTTGTCCCGATGTGTATTGCCCAAATAGTTCCAGTAGATTTTTATAGAAAGTGCTTCCAAAAGCTAAGTTTTAAGTTATTCAAAGTTAAACAAATAATACACGAACGCTTTCACCTAAGTTGGGTAACTACTGGAGGTAACTATTATAGCAGTTTATTATCGCGACATATTAACATTAATTTACATTTCCGATGGCAGTAATAAACGCTCATTGTGTGTTGTTTGGCTCTAATAGGCTCGTACTATGATTAAGTACACTTTTGACTATTAACGACTTTTTTATGCTTACGTTTTTGTCGGTTTCATAAAAATAGATTATAAAGAACAAAGTTAACAACATGGGACGGGTTTATTATCAGCAGCATTGTATAACATAGGAAACTATAATTAACTTACATATCCTTTTAGGATAAAGCTCATAGAAATACCTAATCATATTCGCGTCCTGGGGTTTTGTTCATAGCAGATTACGCCTAATTAGTTACATGCTCCCTTTCCTCTCTTTGTGCGTGAAATAATGATTTATTTCTAACATTTTTGATATAAGTTATTGTTTGATATCCTAATGATGGTAGAAATCTGTGTAAACACAACACACCACAATGTTTCAAAAGTTAAACACGCATAACAAAGATACTTTACGTTACCGCTGCCAAAACATAGATATTAAAAACACATATCCAAAGTTAAGAAACTAGGTACAATCTCCACAAATTAATACAATATTTACCTGCTGAAAATCAATCTTAATGTTGAAATCCATAACGAACACTGAATCATTATACCTTGAAAAACATCTCAATTGAATTGAAGCGCCACCCTAAACATTTACTGTAATATACTTTATACTGTAAGTATACAATATAACATCGAGTTATGAACTCGGTAAGTTTGTATCACAAAATGAATGGTCGTTGTCCGGCCAGCGGGACACAGTATCGATAATAACAATAATAAAACGATCGATTCTCGCCACGGTTCACTACACGAGGGATGTAACAAAACTACCGAATAATATCATTCGATTATAGGCTGTTTTTACAGATCTTTGTAGAAATTGTGGAGATTAATTCAGTTTATTGTAGAAATTCACTAGTTGTTAATTCCTTAAATAAACTAGAATATAAAACAAATACTTTATCATTACGGTACCCAAATTAGTTCAAAAATGACGCACACAAGATATTAAAGATCAGATATGACGATAATTTTTGGGATAAGTTAAAATAATTTGATGATAAAATGATTGATTATGTCTATATGAATGCTTTCATTGCATAATAAAGATAAGGAAGACAGATTATTTATTCTGTTTTCCTGCTTATCAATACATTCTCGTATTTCATACAAAGTTATGATAACAAGACAAACAGCTATAAATTAAATGCCTTCAATATAAGGCTAAATGTCAGCTTAGAAGACCCACCAAGGCAAACTTAATGTTAGTCTATAAATCTAATTTATTCAGCCTTACAACGCAATTTGATATCGTAATAGAAATCATCATTAGATAAATTGCCTTAGACCGAGATGGTATTAACATTGCGCTTTTTTTCTTTTGATGATTAGCGATATCGCTGCTTTTAATTTCAGCACCAAAAAAAAAAAGAACATTCAGACGTATGGTTTATTCAAACAGTTTTATTTAATCGAGAATGAACTAGAATCGATCTATCAGAGCGTATCTTAAAAGCTAAAAGGATTGGAGTCGATTCTCCTTGCGATGCAATTACTTGCGATCGATCAAGTACTCTCCTACTATCCATCGAGATTGGAAATAAATCGATGTGTGAACTTGACCGATGATCGAGTCGATTCATTCACGGCTAGGACCAGTCCCGCATCCGTTCCGTTACGTTGAAATACTATGAATAAAATGATTTTATGAAAACCGGCTCCTGCCGCGCCCCGCGATTCATAGGTGTGTCAATGTAAATAAAAGATAAATACTTACAGTACAGGTATTGGTCAAAGAAAGGGAGATATCGTTGTGGAAAGTAGGAAAAGTGATAAATAATCACTTTAGTCATACTTTAAATAATTTGTTTAACTTTATATTTTCTTTACAATGTTTCAAGTTCGTACCAAAAAATGGTGTGTATAATTTAATTACGAAGATATTCTAAAACGTGTGATTAACTAAAAGGTACGGGCTATTCGATTCTCTAAGATTCGATAAGGACGATTAATTTTAAGCACTACATAATTTAAGCACGTTTTTTGTACAAAATAAGGTCATTGGCACCGTGTAGGCTGTAGACAGGAAACACGCTTAGAAATTATTTTTATTACATAACTTTGTAAGAGGTTTTTTTTTTTTTCAATTTATTATTATACATAGTTATTGTACTACGCCTACGCTAAATGAAATCCGATGAGAAACGCATAAATATTACATTTTTATTGTACAGGATTTGAACGCGTAAACTTTATGAGCGTATCGGTTTTGATTTACCCAAAATACCTATTCAGTTTCCATTACAGATTTCATTAAATATTCCAGTTTTATTAAATTTTTTATTTCGATGCCGTTGGAATTTGTGAACTTGATATGAATTTATGTGCAGAATTTTTCAACTGAAACATAACCACAAAAAAAAACTATCAAAAATAAAGTAAGTATCTGGATTCCAATACAGTAGCATTGGAACTAACATTTATTAATAATACACAAAACTGAGTAGAGAACCATTTTTCCACAAACGTTAGGTACATAAAAACATTATCAGCAACAAAGATATAGCCGCATCATTTTGTACCACGAACGCAAGGCGATCCACGCTGACTGATATTACGCATACCCGTCAGTTAGCGTTATCACATACATAACGTACTCATCTAGTCATCATTACTGGGGCTCGATTCTGCTAATTTTACTGTGACATACGATTCACATCCGACTGAGATCAAATCACGAAACGTAGGTAAGTATGTGGAATTCCACTATTTTTTTTAATGATCGTTTTATCCTTTTCTGTGATTTAATAATAAATCATATTGTCTGCAAATGATTTACGATTGCAATATGATTGTAGAGCAAAGTAATGGCTAACCAATGCAATGTCATTGGCATACGATTGGCTTTGAATGTAGGACATTATTACATATAAGCTTAGTAGCAGAATGTCCGCTAAGGTTATAACTGCTATTGCGATTCAATTGTTAACCAATCGCCACACTATTTATTACATTAGCAGAATTGAGCCCCTGTTCCCCACATATGATTATTATGCGAACCGTGCGTTAGAACCGACGTATTTTTAGCGACTGTCGTGCTAAAGCCCGGAATAGACGAACTGTTTGCTTCGCCGACACCCGATGTGTGTGGCAAACGCGCTGTCGATATGGATAAGATAGTGAGTGCAGAATTGACGTTATTATGACATTTTATTACGATTATTTAAGTTATCTTAATCGTGCTATATCGTTAATTAAAAACATATCAATGCTAAATTCATCAGCTGATGAGGGTCTTAATTAACATTATGCAGACGATTTTATGGTTATTTTTTTGAGAATTAGCCCAATAAAAATAAATTTAATATGTATCAGCGGACAGTGTACCCAGAGCTTATGACACGCGAGGTTAATGTACTGTGTTAATTTCGTTACGATTGTGTTCGCGAGTTTGATGTCATTAAACGACATTTTGTGAAGCTTTGAAGGAATTATATGGTTTTTAGTTACCTTTTTGCTGTAGTTTAAGTAAGCTGGGTTTGTTATGTCATATCAAGTATCGAAGTAAATTATTATCTTAAAGGTAGTGAAGTATTATCTCTCTAGTAAAATGTATCTGTCTTACTATGACACTTACGACAGCAGCTTAGAAATGAGTTCGGTTAAACAAGCTTTAGTAAAAGAATAAACTAAGGTCAGAATTTGTTAAATGTTACGAAGCTACATGCTAACGGTGTTTTTTTACTATTTTAGTCTAGACAGTTGCGTTAGGATAAAAGTGTTTAATTATGTTGCGTTACGGTAGTTTACGGTTTAACATTATTTCGCTTTTGAATCCACAACATTGTGATGTTTTTAACGTATTCGGAGTTTATTTTTAGATTCGCCGTAAGTATTATAGACCTGTAGTTTGGACCAGGTTTTATTTACAGTTACTGAAAAGTGAAAAATTATAATGTGAAAAGTATACCTAAAGATTGTTAAAAATTATTTATAATATTCCTTCATGCAATGCAAACTAGTTAGAAATAAACAATAACGACTAGTCAATGTGGCCCATTTATGAATAAACAGCCCATAAGGGTCTGATATCCATCGCCATTGACATTTAATACCAATAGAAATAATAACTTACGAACTAATAATACATTTTACAGCTTTGCGGTAACAAGCCCTATATTGTTTACATGCTAAATTTATAAGGGTAACATTACATTATGCCTTGTTCTCAATAAAACTTTTATGAACTACGTTGCTAGGCTTTCAAATGTTTTCTTTTACGACTGCGATATTGTTTAAACAAACCAAAGTAAAACAAATAAGGAAACTTCATATTGAAACGAATAGAAATAATGGCTGGCATGTTTTTAGTGTTTCCTGATTAAGATTCATAAACAGGCAACTGATAATATCCAACTATAGTACCGTTGTGTTGGTGCTTATTATAAGGTATGATTATGAATGTGTTTGTTTACTTGAATGCAACTTAAGGTTTTAAACCATCTAGTCCAATTGATGATACAAAAGCTCTAGAGGTATGTAAAAATAATGCCATAAATAGAAAATTATTTACTTAGGCCATCTCTAGCAGGAATAATCCGAATATAAAATGGTTAAAGCTAAGAAGAGTATAAACGCATCCGCAAAAAATCAATTGCTAAAATAAATTCTAGAGTTCGTAAATAAATAAAAAATCGTTTAATTTAATCGGAATAAATCTACATATTCTAGACTACCTATTGAAAGCAGGTGTTAGGTTAAACATAACGAAATAAATGGCACGTGCTTAAAAAACAACACTGCAAAGTTCAAAGTTCAAACGAACAAAGAAAAGAGATATTATTAAAGCAAGAGTAAAATAAACATCACTAATTCTTAATTCAAATGAATTGAATTCAAATAACTTAAACGTCAAGGCTCTTAATGATGAAGATAAAACACACGCTAATGAATAATGAAGAGCCGCACATATAAAATTTGTTAAACCCAAGACAATCCCTCCAAATTAAATCCTTAAAAGTGTAATTAATCTTAAAGGTGAATTTTATTGTAGAGGGCAGCGCTCCTGAGAGAAACCAGTTCAAACCAACCAAAGTTTTATAGTGGCCGAGTTGGAGATTGCACCAAAATGTTCTTCCATTCCGTGAATATTTTTATTCTATGTCTTCTACGAAATCCTACGCAGATAAAAGATAGGAAACAGGAGCTCATTTTCAGATGTAATGGCCTGAGAACTAAGCAAATGTTTCAAATGAAGGCGTTAATGATGTCGTTAATATTATGTATGGTTTGTTTGACGTGAAACAAGGACTTTAAACTTATGACTCGTCTGGATATGGTTGAGAATGCAATTTTCAACTAACCTGTTTAGCACTATCTGATAATCAAGATTGCAAAAGTATGACAAACAAGTGTTAATGCTCTTATTACAGAAATCATACAAATTATGAAACTTGTTCATTGCTATTATAGATCACTAGAACTAGCGCAAGATATATTACGAAATCGTCGGATCATTCGACATTTGGTACGGAAATTGAGCGCAAGAGACGACGAGATTGCTTTTAAATCGCATTATGCGCTCGATGCACAGGCGATGCAACCAGCCGTCTATCGAGTGCAGAGAGGACGTGACGGATCACTTGTTAATTATAAAACTCATTTTTCTTCGTTAAATGAACCTTTGACACGCTTCAAGTGCAATTGATGTACGATGTAATATTTATGAGTTGAATTTCTGATTAGGCGTTTTAAATTCAAACAAATGAAAAACATGAAAAAAGCAATTAAAAAGTACTGTTGGAACTATAATGAATAAAGGCAAGGCAAAGTCGAAACCTCAGAAACAAACAAAGGAAAATTAAAAAAAACGATTCGTGACAATATCGAAACCGAGTTCACAGCAAATAAAATTGCAGGCACAAGGGATCGCTCGTAAAACTTCAGTTGATAGCTAGAATGGATAAAAAACTCAAACGTTAACCCAGCGATAAAAAATGCCCGCAAAAACTTCGCCCCAGTGTGTGTTCCGAACACAAAAACTGAATTTGGAAAAAAAAAACTATCCGGCCTTTCATGATCGACGAGGGACGTTAGAAAGTCATCAATGTGTCAACAATTGTAATATTATTACGTTTAGCTGTTAAGGATGATAGAAAAAATATGCTACACGACTACGCCTACTAATATTATATGACGGAAACGTCACATTTAGATACGAGGCCAAAAACTAGCACATTTGAGATGCATCGTAAAAACTATGTTTGAATTTTATAGCGGTAAAACACGAGTTCGAAATTAAGCTCGATGATTGATTAATATGCGGCTCTGATTGTAGAATTACAGAAATATAATTTGATTCGTCGTTAATCTAATCGGACAAAAACCCGGAGCGTAGTGTCGACGGGGTCACCTTACTGCGCCATTTGTAACATCGGCTCTAGCACAATTTGTTATTGCTGAAGTTTCTACCGTGTGTTAATGATAAACGACTCCAAAAAAATACACAACTAAATATCACAATATTAATTTTATACTGAAAAATAACTTATTAAATGCAATACACAAATCGTAAATATTAATTTAATAGATTGAAGATACTAGGCCATGAAAACTATCGATAAGGAAAAGCCTTCATCGTAATAAGGCGACAATACAAATGCGAATATCGTAATTGTATTCAGCATTCACGTGATAATAACATCGATAACATTCAAGAAATAAATATAGTAGCCAACTTAATTATGCAAATTGATGTTATTGCACTTGATGCAGATAAAGAAAAGTTCAAAGTCAAGGTGAACGTAGATGGTATGAAAACGAAGTTAAATAATAAAAAAAGTAACTGCTACGAGAGAAATATAATAGGCATGATGACAAATTTTTAAATTCCTTTGTATGATGTAGGTATACGTCTATTTTATATGAAAAATTATTAATTTTAAGAAAATGCGAAGTTTTTTTATCAAATAATTGCATTTTTCTCTGTCCACTTTGAATCCGGCGCGAAAACGCTTGTCAGTGTCATGTCGTCACTTGTGACGTCACGACTGAAATTACAAGACGCAAGTAAACAACGGTCGTGCAATAATTAAGTTTTTTGTGTTATTAAATATGAATTCGAAAGGGCATAGGTGTTGTGGGGTCCCCCAGTGTAAGAACACATCCAAAACAACTCCGGATAAGTTATTTGTGTACGTTCCTCACAATAAAAAAATACGAAACAAGTGGCTTAAACTTGCAAGGCGAGATTCAAAAGCAATATTGCCCAGGGTACATCTTTATTTTTGTGAAGATCACCTTGATGTAAGTTATTACATAGTTCTCTAGATTCTAGCATAGTTTATAATGTAAATAACTATTTCGAGGTTAGGTTTCATCTCTCATTGTTTTTTAATTAAACTAGTATACTTACATGGAAGTTTTAACATTTCTAAATTCAGCTGAACAAAAATCTTTATTTGATGCCAAAAACTTTCCCAGCATTATGATATCAATTCTAGGCAAATTAGCGCTGTTTGCCTTGATAAATCCGGGCTCCATAACTCGTGTTATAAACAATTAATTAATTAAAAACAAAGATCGCAGTGGAAGTTCACAATAACGAAATGTGACGTTCGCGCGCTTTCGCGCGAGTTGTTTTGAGAAATGACGTCACGAGCTCTGATTGGTGTTCAAGATATCATGGCGGATTGCCTTATTTCGTAATTTTATTTTATAAAAATACATATTAATCATATTATTAATAAAGAAAACAATGCGCGTTTTATATTCCAAGCTTCAAGTTTAATTTAATAAATATATTATTTTAATGATTTTTGATTACTGTCATCATGCCTATTCTCGGAAAGATGGAGGTTTTACAAAAGCGGTAAGTTAACTTCACAGACGGTTACATAAGTGTTGTGGAAATTAAAACGAATGTCGTCAAGTTCCTGACAGTTAATGAGTCATTTCATGGACACAGAATATAAACGGTGAGAATCATCGAGAATTTCAATGACTTCCTTACGGTTCCTATCTGTTTTAGCATCGCTTTGTGACAAGGCTTGATGAAATGTAATACATATACCTTCAGGCTAAAGTTTCGATATTACGGAACTGTTTTAGCCGTCTTACAAAATTTCTTATTCTTTTCGTTAAAACATGAGCTACAAGAGAATTTGGCGTGTTTTTGCAATACCTGCCAGTTTCTAACAATTTTTTTTAGTTACTTAATCTGTAGCTGGAAGATTTTGTTTTTACTTTATTAGTCACTTTTTAAGAACTCTTCTTTAAAATATGTATATTGAAAGTTAAAGTTATTCAGATTAGCATAGTGAATTACAGCTAGCTTATTAAATCAGCATTCCTTATAGGTATTGGAAAAATCGAAAATCGATCTCAGTGGCGTGCACTTGGAGAGGCCTATGTCCAGCAGTGGACTGCTATAGGCTGATGATGATGATGATGATGATTGGAATAACAAAGAGGTGGTGATCATTGCTTATAGTAACATAAATATAAAACAAAGACCAGATAATATATTCAATGGATAAAGCCGGAAGGCTAAGCACAAGGTGCTAGGCACACCTGCCTTATAAGCACACTAATGCGACGCTCGCTCTAACCATTCTAGGCTTCTAGCACATTTTTTTTCTAAAATATATTTGCTGTTATCCTAGGCTGAAACAATGAAGCTATAAATCTTTAGTGTTCCTGGTTCAAGGCCCTCATTTGCTAGTATCCTAAGTACAAAACAGTTACTAGAATGATTTCAGTTAATAAAGCAAACACTAATGCAGTAGATACGGAGAATGGCAAACATTTTAAAGAAGACCACGAGGAATGGTTTACAAGAATCGAAGATAATTTAATAAATGAGAACAGAACTGTTAATGATATTGAGAGAATGTTAACGAGCAATAATATTAACTTGTGAAACGATGAATGTTTAATGTGCAATTGCATGAGTATGATCATTTAATGATTTAATGACTAATGAACTTTGAATTGCATGTAAATATGAACCGTGGCCTCGCGTCAGACAGTTATTAGTTTCAGTATTTACTGGCAAACAGAAACGTGGGTGCTAATTAACAAAAGGAAATAAGATGCAGCTGATGACTTAATTATATCTAATTAATTCCTTATGAAATCAGATTTTCTCGTTACTTCACTGTATTACTGTCAACAATGTTTCCTAGTTTGTAGTGAATTACGTGACGTATATGGAAAATATGGTGGTATTTCTCATAAAACTACATTAGTCATATTATTTACTTCAATGCAGATAAATCGGAATAACCATGAATTATGCATACACTTGCATGTATTAGCAATAATTAGTCCGGAGGAATTACTACCAGGAATCATCGTGAAATGCCTTTTGGTTTAAATGAAAAAGTTTTGGAACTGAAATAGCATGGAACATAACCGTTTCTGCTTGGAAAAAAATCTCAAAAAACACGTAGGTAGTAGTTATTCGGTACCGGTTTCTTTTTATTATAAATGCCCTAAAAAACCGACGGCAGATACGTAAAAAATACGAACCGCACCTTCTTTCATACAATGAGTCCCCCAAGCGAAAGGGCGACATCCATTGTTGAAATTTCCAAAAAAAAAAAAGGAACTTCTGTTACGGCCGGCGCACTATGGGACGAACCTGTGCGTTTCATCTCAAAATTCTGTAACTTTTTTGTTTCTCGATATTTTGCATTGAAATTTTGTGTATGTACGTCTGAATAGTTATGCTATTAGATAAATAAATCGCTGCAACTTTAAATAATAGATTTATTACGGAAAAAAAAGTCAAATATAAAATTTTGAAATTTTTCATACAAAAATTAAATGAAATCGTTATAATGAATTATTTGCTTACGTTACATTACAAAAAAAATATTAAGAAGTTAATAAAAAGATTATGGCATAACTTTAAACAAAAAAAAAACATGAAATTTCTCATCACTTGCCAATATTTAAAGCCCTTTAGCTTCGTCAAGTAGTTCTTTTGGTATCATAGTAGGTACTGTTTCAGTTTAAGCTAGATATATAGGGGTCAGAAGTATACAACAACAAGTGCAGAAAGTCTTCCATTGTGGCAGACCTGGAACACTTTCTAGCGTGTGATTGAACCGATATTTCTAATAGTCTTTATTACGCGTCTTGAGCATCTGCCGATAATTGGACTATTAATAAAACTGCAAAATGTTCTTTTATTTTGATACCATGTATAAGAATTTTGTGACTGAAGATGGCATATAGTATAACTGTGCGGTCCCCAGCGCATAGTCACCAAACTTAACTGCGTTTACAGAAAATCCCGATGACATGGTTTCTGCAGAACATTGATAGTTTTGGAAAAATCTCCTTGCCGTATTTCCGTCACTGCTATTTCCAGAACCTTGACGAGGTTTATCAATGTTTAAAGCCAAGCAATTTTCGGAAAAGAGTTTGAACGTACTTCTCTTTTTCTTTAATCTTCTTATTCTCTGGAGTCGATGCAGACCACTTTAGAACAAATCGTAATGAAATTTTATTTGATACTTTGCATAACCATTTTCACATCTGTTGATAAATGAAAATTGTCCAACAAATATTTTTCAATGTCTGAAGTACTTTTCCCGCTTATTATCTGAGCACATATTGCGTCGAAAACAAACGAATTCACTCATTTTTAATTTTATTATATTGCAGTTAGTCACACAAAGAAAATATTCGGACACATTGATGAACATGCTGAAAACCCGAGTATTTATAGGACGCTAGTTTTAGTAACTTGTGAAAAACCAATGAGAAAAATGATAAGAATAGTTCTCACTTAGATAAAAAACTATGCAACATGATTTTTATCATATGTACATGTGGTTAGAATGTTCACTGCAAAAAAAAATATCATGAGAAAAAATATTTTGGTCCATATTTCGGCTTCTAGCTCGAAATGGCGCAGTAATGACGCAGGTTTTTTTTATTTCCCTGTAACACTGAATAAGTAAAGTATCTTAAAATGTCATTAACTCGACACCGGGAGCCACCGATAACAACAAAACCTCCACTTGAAAATTAGAAAGACGTAAAATTTCCTTATGACGTTTAAAAATTAAATAAAAAAACAAAAAAATATATATGTCATAAAAACATAACGGAATCGTAAATAAGAGATCTTAAACTATTCAAAAATGTATAATACTAATATATTTCCTTGAAAGATATAGAAAATATCTCAAGTTGAACTTCTATAACGAGTAGTTTAGTTAATATGAAATATTCAACGTATGAAGTTTGAATGTAATTTTATGCAAATAAAACATTTTTTTTATTTTTTTTTACTTCGGTTTCGGATAGGTCTATTATTAATGATTGTAAAACAATCAAAACAGTTTCAGTAACACTACCTTTGTCTCAACCATTTTTGAGACGGAAAATACTGTTTGGTCCCATAGTGCGGCGTGGTAGTTTTTTGGTTTATCCCAAAAAAGCGCCAAAATGCTGGCGTTGCTTACCGAGAATTACTAACTTAGCAGAATAAAACACTAAAACCGTCCTGGGGCCCGACGGAGCTGTCTCCGTGTCGGGGCCGCGCGCATGCATGGTGTTTTTGGGCCGAGGTCGGGAATAATCACCTCGGTCGGTGGCGTAACATAACTTCTCATCTCCCGTCAGCGCCGTGGTCAGCTCCTGGGCGCGGTCCACGCACTGCACATCCTGGGCATGGTTCACTCACAACACAACATGATCACTGGTCGCGGCTCCTGTCACGCACACACTGTGTCACTGTCACCGGGTCGCGAGAGCGGCGTGCGCGGTGCGCTATCAACGCCGATGCATTGGCGGCGCGGTGCGCGCGGTCCCGGGCGCGCAACAGCTGACGGGAGGGCACCCCGCGCCCCGCCCCGGCCCGCGCGCGCAGCCGGTGCGTGCGCCACACCCCTCCCCCGGCCCGCGAGCCCTCCCCACCTCTAATCCATTATTTACGGACGGCCGACCGGTTTCAGGCGCGTTCGTTCTGCCCGCCGCTTCACGACGATCGTTCAAATTTAATGCCCTTCCTATGTCCGGCCTCTAATGCGATAAGATTACGGTCGGAGAGCTGTGGAAGCCGCTGCCCTGGAGCCGCCGCCGCACGGATCGCCGACGTCGCGCTCGACGATATAATTAACGAGAGCCGCGCAATACTGCAACAACTAAATCGCTGCACAGACGTACAGGAGCTCGTTAACTGTGATACAAACACGTGATTGATATGACAGCAGCAAGGTGAACGAACTAAAGGCAGGCATCGGCTGGCACAGAAAGCACTAAAACCAAGTCATATTTTGTAAGCCACAAATACACTTTTGAAGCAGTAAATCACCGCACCGAACATAAAAATGCAGTAAAAATAGAATTGGAAAATGTATCAAGTAACTCTTCGCTAACAACTTGCATATTCCCTTATTGTTATATTTCTGTATAGCCAAGCTGAGAGTTCTCTACAAACACTTGAGAATGCAGGTTCGAGGCACAAAAAGTTTTCACGGTTGACCCCCTCTCGCGGGCCAAGTTTATCTTAGCATTTATCTTATTTCCGTGAAAACAACTTAAAAAGTTATTCCTTATTTTCCAATTCCGAGAATATTCTTAACTCTCGTGCCAGTTAAAATGCTGAACATTTCAAGTGTGCTACCAACTGACGTTACTGTTATGATATGAAACCAGCAAAATATAAGACTTTAATTGAATCGAAGTCATAGGCTTATTTAATAATAAACAGCTGGATCCCACCGACACTTATAAGTCAACAACGATTTATCAGTAATAAGATTAGCCACCAAACATCTTCTGGACCTCAGCGTTCGGAGTAATAGAAGATAATTTAGTCAAAGCTTGCAATACGATCCAACTAAGTTGCACAGCGACCGAATTTTATGTTTCGAGTTTCTCTGGTAAAGAATGGCTAAGGTAATAAAATCGATGCGGGGGCGTTAATGTAAATTTAAAGTCGCGTAATTAGATCAAGTATATAAAAAGGTTTCTGTAAAGGACCACCACGGAGATGTGTCCTCGTCAATCATCTCGTGTTCTAGAACATCTAATGCGAGACATTAGATACAGTAAAAAGGACAGCAACGCACCACGGATGGGGGTCCGAGGCGCGCAGCCGGAGGGTAGAGCGAGTGTTTCATTACACGTTTCTCCGTAACATTAGCGCCAGCCGAGTGGCTCTCGAGATACTCCGGGCTCCACTTTCGGCGGACAGCCATAGAAATCACGTAGTTCGCGGAACTTTGTTACCTGTGGTGCGCCGGCAGCGCAGCGCGCCAAGGTGAACGTTCGGGCCAAGGACGAGTCGGCGGCGGGAGGGGCCGCCGCCCTCCCGGCACCCGCTTCTCCCCCGAGCTCGAGTAAAAACGCTCCGAACCTTCGAACGCGGCCGGTGCAACCCAGCAAAAAAAGGGCCCGACGGAACAAATAGAAAATGTTCGGGTCCAACAAAAAAAGAATACAAATAACAGGGGTCTCGGGTAACAGAACTAGTTAGGTTCTCTGGGTGGATGTCGAAATAATGTAGAGTTCGCATGTCACCTGCGCCTACGCAGACGGGTCACGCACCGCGAACGCGCATGCTCCTATGATGTAATAGACGAATGATAAAAAACGGCTAACGGAAGAGGCGCGGAACCGGCCGTATCGACGACGACGGCCCACTAATCACCTGGCACGATAGTTATTTTATAATTTCACAGCTACAGCGAACCGTCGAGGATATTAATATTCTAGAGATGACTATCTCCGCTTCAATTATTCATGCGTCTCCTTGCTTATTCGTGATGCGTAAGCGTTGAACTTTTTCCATGCGAATTAAAGGAAGACTAGGAACGATAAAATACCAGGACCGCTTCCTAGGCGTTGTGCTCTGACCGGTTCAGCTGCGCATTGTAATAACTTCCCCACCAGAAAAACTTGCGCTAGCTACAAAACACGTCCCACAGAATATTCTTTAACGACTCGCATTAGAAATGCCATTAACAGATAACATTTTTGTTCCATACAAGGGTAAAAACTAAACGAATACCAATCATCGTGGTGCCGGTTACATCAGGGGAAATAATTATTAGCTGCGATGTTCTGCGGCAATAATATATTTGATCGTTGATTGATCGACTTCCTATCGATTGTCACGAGACAATAGATGTGTCGGTGTGTGCGGTTATGTGACCGGTCTATTGGTCATATTACATCACCGTACATAAATAGAATCTCCTGGAGCCGCTCGTACTTGCGTACAGCGCGTGCAAGGAGGCGTAACTCTCTGTACTCCTCTAGCCAACAGCACCGAACGAGAGAGAAAGGGACGAGGCAGTGTTACAGTTAAGCAGGAACTCTATTTATATGCAAATATAACCTCGGAGTCGACACCTGTTTGCGTATTCTCAGCGCTCGCCGCGTCGCTTTGTGGCAACACTGTCTCCGTGGTATCCTTTAGATTATGTTAAACCAAATCAACTTTGCGTACAATCCATGTATGCCATCATAAAGAATGACCCTTATTACAAAGACATAGAGCTTAGCCGCAACTGGGTATGCGTCAAAGTATCCTCGTCATCCAATACCTGTGCCTTTGTCGCTTCCCTCTTGTTTTCCGACCACTTTTTAATCTTATTGTTTTGGGCTGCATTATGAGATTTGTTAAGTAAAATTAATTACGAGTTTCACTCGAAATCCTCGTCACGTTCCAATGAATGACGTGATGGTATGGATCTCGTTAAAAGTTTGAGAATTAAAAACAAAAAGGCAGAAAAGATATAGATTCAAAACGGCTGTTTGCGTAATGCTTGACAAAGCTGTGCATTAGAATCAAATGATAGTAGGGCAGAGCGGTATTGAACTCATCTATCACGGCGGATTGCTGAGTACATCACTCGAACGATAAATAGATCGTATTTGAGGACGGGATTATCGAATCACCGGATCCGCTGATGTGTTTCGAAAACGTGAGAAAAAAGTAGATTTCTAAGCACGGTCTATCCGGAGCACGGAGCACTGCTTGAAATTTTTTATTGATTTTGTAACGGAGGGAGCTTTTAGCTAAGTCAGATAAAGGATGTTTAATTTCGCAACGTCCGCCGTATTTCCCTTGTGGTTATGGTGTCACATCTTTCCATTACTGTCATATATCTCCCTCCCACACTGGCGGGGTAAAGAGAAGAAGTGGAGCGGGTGTACGAGCTGTCCATTTATCATACTCGGCCGAGCAGTCCCTGAGTGCGTTCCTGTGTACGTCTGCCGGCAAAGATACGTACTTGCTGCTTGTTTTGTTTACACGTGTTGCGACGTTCGCAGCGTCTGCAATGCACATTATGACTGCAGATTCGTATTAAAGGTTCTTTATTGAAATTGTAATCGGAGTCCGAATGAAACCAATCTCTGTTGGCATTGTTTTTGTGTTTCATGAATCGGTTTTGATTGAAGCTTCAAATTGCATACTTTAAGGGAGCATGTCATAAATTGAAAGACCGAATTCAAAATCATCAAGATAAGGACCTAATTTGTCAAAAGGACGTCCTTCACCTCAAAGACCTCATTTCACTTATCTTGGAAAGCGAAATCTCCGATAGAATCGCAAACAATTTCCTTGCGTGTTGTGAAAACGTTTTCCTATGCAAATGTGACACATTGGCACCTGAGCCCGAGTCGGCAGCGTAATACTGCACGACGCGATCGCATCGCGACACACCGGCGGCCGGGTGCGTCGCCCCAAGCGTCCTTCCTTGCCCTTTGAAACAAGCCATGTATGACATTGCTGTACAGTTTTCGTGATAAGTTTCAATAGAAAATTATGTGATTTCAAATGGTTCGCTGTTTTCGCGATGATTTGATTTTGCTCTCTACAACTTTATTTTTGACCGAATACATTTGGGGGTTTATTTTTTGTCATAGCACCTTTATGAGTAAAATTAAAAAAATTCTATGAGGATTTGAGGCAAACATTTTATCAAGCTTTAATAGGTTGAATTGAATCGTACCTTGGAACTAACGTTTGAATTACGTACTGCTTATTGTATGTTCCTAATTCACGTAGTATAACTGGAACGTCTATCGCGTTAGGTGGGAAACTTGCAATAGTTAAATGCAGAAACAGTTCGCTAACCAGTCGCCTATAAGGTCCATTAAATAACTCGTTGCCCTCAGTTGACTTTAACAACTTTAACGGGAGTATAAACAGCTGATAAAATCTCCTACAGTTTTATTCCCACGCTACGGTACTAGTTGCAAAAATAAGTGGCTAGTTATGTATAAATTAAAAAATATTAATGCACACACAATCACAATCAATTGCACAAGGTTCCAAAAAATCAAAATCAAAGTCTATATCTTATTCAATGAAGCTCAAATTTCATAAATTCTATTTGTGAAATCTTCATAAAAGTTCAAAGACAAACAGACAGAGCTTGTATTGAAGATATTTTATGGCCGTAGACTCATGCGTGTCCACCATCGTGTTGCATTTCTGCGATTCCATTACCCGCAGAGTAAAAACCCATCGTAAATAACTTATGGAACATTCTACTAAACTAGATCTAACGCGCAGATAACATTAACAAGAAAAAACTTAAACCATACAATTAAATTGTTTAGTTGTTTAAGAGTGAACAAGTTAGTAATTTCGCAGCTGCTAAGATATGAAGTTAATAAAGCTGTATTTACGCCTCCTGTGGCCTTACTACAAAAACTTTAACCACTGTTTTACACTTGTCTAAAAAAAATGTGGCTCCAAAATGAACCATATGTCAACGTCATAATTTGACATTTTTTTAGACAAGTCTTAAACTGACGTTAAAAAGTTTTTGTGGTAAGACGGTTAGTGTTTCCAATACATTTAAAAGCTGCATCGAAACATAAATACAGTATCGTGTGTAGTAGTAATGTAATAATGCAGTAACGAGCCACGTTTTATGTCACTTAATTACGTTTTAGACGTACAATTATTCATGTCAGTTTAACACTTTGATGCATCGAGCACGCAGACCTGTCGACTGCAACTCATTACGACGAAGACTCAATAATTTGTGTCGGTGCACCAATTATTCGTGTTATCTTTAATCAAATAGAGACGGCACTCCGCCGAGGTTGTTAAGGAGTGCAAATTTAATCTGTAAACTCCGGTAGTGGAGTGGCAAAGACGCGCTTTTTGCCTCCGTTCGGCCTGTAACGCAATAATAAAATCTTGCACTTTGATGTCTGAAGACGGGCGGCGGCCGCAGAGGGTGGAAAATCACCCGAGGCGTCTTGCCTCACGACGGCGTTCAATTTCAAAGTCAGAGGGAGCATCGCGACGGAAGGCGGCCTTAAACTGGAGTGCGACGCCTCGCCGCTCTCTGACCTATAAACGCCATCCGTAAGACGCTTGTCTTCATATCCCCGTAAATATTTTGTTACTCTTCCTTCCCATATAATATTTATGGGATAGGGACCTCCACTGCGATTAGAATGTCGTTTCTTGGCAATATTGAGGACTTTATTTCCCCTATTCCATATGGATGTTTGCATAATTTAGGTGGAAAAGTATGGAGTTGCATCAGGAGGAATTTCTGAGGAGGTGGATTATTTGCGTGAGGGGTAAGGGTCATGCTAAGCTTGATGGCGCAAGACAAACGTGCAAACACAACGCATAGGAACTGAACAGCCGGCTCGCCCACACACAGCGCTAATGTTAATTAAAACGTCGTGACCCTTCGAAACGTGTTCAGCAACATTTTTCAGGCTTGATAAGGTTTAGGTCTATAATTTTATTGAATCAGAAAGATCTGAAATGAATGCCGACACAAAATCGGACGTTAATATTACTGATCTAGAAAAAAGACATCAACAACATCAACTGTAACTTTATACGACATCAACACTAAATTGGCAGCGAATTGACCAATACATGACCTAACGAAATAGTATTACTAGAACAAGTGGTCAGATAACATAATAAATGGAGGTACATTGAAAAGAGCTTCGGCAGGAAGGCGCGACGGCATTGCGGCGTCGCGTCGGAGACAATTTTCCAATCAATCGGGCACTGGTCCGCCAGTTGTCACTCCAATTCCTATTGCTGACAACTATGATAGGCAGTAATCGACACGTAATATCAATATTCTACTCGTCTATATCAATAAATTCCTTGATTACAGTGTAAACGACTGATTGTTGCAGAATAAGAACCACTTCGTTAAACCATGCATTACTAATGGTACAATAAATAGTGCACTTACTCGAACATTTAAGCGACACAATACTGAACTTTAAACGTGCATTTAACATTTTCTAGCCGCTCGGAATAACTTTGTAGCGAGGACATTCGCTTTATTTTACACAGACATGCAATATTAATATATTTAAGTTAAAACCTTTTAATATTTATGCGAGGTATGCAAAACACGAGATGTTTTCTGTGTCAAACAACTGAATTAAAAGATTTCCTCCGACCGACGAAAGGAATATATTTAAAACCTTTAAAAGCCATTGAGCACGAAAGAAGCGGCGCAACAAACAAATGAAAACTACACTCGTTAGACTAAGCAGGAATTTTAACTAAAAAGGTAATTAATTGGCGTCGTTGTTATGCAAATTGCTGTGTATGAGAAAAACGATTCAAAACTAAAGTGAATAACGTTGAGAAAAATGTTGAACGAGCATTAATATTAATTTAATTAGATAGTAGCAAGGAGTTAATGACACACATTCATATTAATTAGGTGTAACGAGTGACTGCGGGCTGTACGTGAAATTTTAATAAATCTGGCAGCTTGGTGGAGCTTCACAAAGTGAGGCGACAAAAACTCCGTCTGCCGTCACTTTTTATCCCTTTCTCGTTTAGTCGAGAGTGGATAAGCGAATGGATTCGGGACCGTCCAATCCCATTATCAAATTGCTGGAATATTTTCTTTAGTTCGCGTCCAAATTGAAGAGGAATTAAAATCTGTTTCAGTAAATGGATCTCGGACTTTTTAAATTTTGGTACACCGTAACGTTTTTTGAGTATCCGTCAAACGCACCTTTTTATTTATTAGAAAATGCATCGCCAAACTAGACAGAAAGGTTTTCTTAAAAAATATTTAATTCATTTTATTTCTGTTAATCGTAACTTGTATTTGAGTACATCGATAAATCTAGCCCCAAGATGTGTATTATAGTACCGAATACGCCAGAAACTATCGTACATAAAACATATAACAGGCATGGCCGTTAAACTTTCATCAGCGGTAATTGCGTTGCATGAGTACGTGCGGTTGTATAGCCACAGAATATCGAACTTACAGAAGCTTTACTATTATTATCACTAAATATTATATTCTACATAAGTTCAGCTTCATAAATATCAAACGTAAAACTTAGTCTGTAATACTGTAATATTCACATTGACTCCAAACTATTTGAGAAAGTCCTGTGCTTTCAGAACTTTATGTTAAGACTACTAGGGTTTCAAGCCATTCAAAACTTTCCCTTTTAAAGTCAACTTCAACACACAGCAATCATTGTTCACCTTAAATGAAAATTAATTAAACTAATGTTTCTAATCACATTTCTTGAATGATCCTTCTGGCACTTATATCTATCTGTATAACGGAGACGGCTCCACCAAAGCTTGGTTCTACACTCCGGAAGTGTTCTCTCATCCACTGCCCTATTTATAAGCCAAGCTATAGCACACAGATAGCGTTTGTCGGCAAGGGAAATTTCGTGGCGAATACGCGTCATTTTCTCGGTATCATTAGGCAACTTTTGCGACCAAAAACGACAGAGAGCTCAACGACAAAAAAAGAAAATATCTCCGCGAAGCACCACTCAGTTCTCTCAGCCGGATATTCTGAAAATTCTACAAACATGGAAGGATGTACCGCATTAAAAGAGACATTTATTACTGGAAATATCTATCATGAAGGATTAAGATATGATCCGTACCAAATATCGCTGGAATCGGTTTAACTGCGGGAGCCGCGGATGTTATAATTAAAGTTGTAAAAATAGTGACTTATAACAAATTGATTTCACGAATGAAGGCATAAAGCAAATTTAGTCAGTTTGTTTATTTTTCATACTCAGTATTGCTTTAATTAGCGCCTTAATTAAGATCATGTGCCGAATCAAAAACGCGACGAGTGAAATGGAAATGTGAGTGGAAAAAAATGTGTCAGTTTTTTTCTTTTTTATACAAAGGAACCCTTTGGAATATCCAATTATAAATATTTAAAGTGTGTAAACGCAGTCGCTGGGGTTCTGTAATTCAATTCGTCGGTGTTGAGTTTCTTATTGACGTATCCATTAGGTATTATTCGAGTTCTAGGGTGGCGGCGCTCGGAATGTTTTCACAAGCTTCGCTGGAGATTTCCAGATGAATTTCGAAAGATTAGATTGGAGTAATGAGAGTTGCTGTAAAGTTACTGTTTTTTCGTTTGATTAATATAAAGCTTTCAGATATTGAATTTCGTTAGTTAAAATAAAGAGCAAATTGTATTTAAAAAAAGATAAAATATTGTCTATAATAACAGGACATTTTATCACATCCGATAGAGAAAACTTGCAAACAATGTGTAAACTGTAGACATTTCCTGAGTAGATCATCGAATTATGTCAAATTACAATTCACGTCTCGAATATCCGTTTCCGCTCAATTTGGCGATACACAGCAAACATGTCTAAACATAACTTATTGCATATATACGGAAGTAGATATGTAAATGTCGCCATATGTTATTTACAGTTAATCCAGTAAACAACTCTAGTCTTGTATAAATAGCTCTGAAGCGTAAAAAAAAAATGTTAATTCAAAAATACTAGAAGCTTTAAAATAAAGTTAAAATATATCCATGTTCAAAGATTATTTGGGAACACGGAAAGTTTAAACATACGAGGTTCAACTGAGGTTAAACGCTACGGTGCATCGAACGAATGCAACACACGCATGCCTAGGGATATACCTATAAATGTACTAGAAAATATATTAAAGCTTGTTTCACCACTTCTTTGTACGAGATATCTATTACTTTTTACAAGGAATATGATAGTTGAAATTTTGTGGAAGATAACATGAATTGAAACTCATCAGAGGATATTAGTAATAAATACAGAGACAACTTTAGTAAAAGATTTATAAAAAAAGCCAACAGTTCAAGAGAAAACGAAAGTGTTTACAGATGTCAACAATGCGAATGAACCCAAGAATGTCGATTGGAGTTTTTAATCAAAATTCTTTCGAAGCATTCCTGACAATGCTTTTGAGACGCAAGATGTCTTTTTATGTCTCATTTTAAAGCTTACTGCAGTAAAAATTGCTGTATCCTCTTTTGGATATGATTAATTGACCATATATATTAAAATCTATAAAACTAGTATTTAGATATATAGTTCTTCGTTCGTCGTGTCTCTTCGTTTGCTTATATGGCATCCTATACAGAGTATTTGATCTGCCTCGTAGATGGTTTCTGTTAGTTTGTACGAGTACTACGAATCTATTAGCCCCTTTGAGCAGCAAACAGTTGGAAAACCAGCTTTCGTCCCTAACGGACACGGCTAAGTTGCACCTTTGATCTTTTACTTGCATTCGAATCGAGCGTATACTAGTTCAGCTGTTCCCAAATGGGGTTCCGCGGAACCCTGAGGTTCCGTGATAGGCCCTCAGGGGTTCCGTGGAAAATTCAAGATATCTATATGGTAAATCGTTTCACTTTTGACAATATTAAATTATTATTCATTTTCAATTAAATTGTTTTAAATATTGCATTCCAAAATTCCATTTAGGCACCATGTGACAAGTGGCGGGGAAAGGCAACGGCAGCAGATAATTTAATTCCGTTTTTTACAAATTGTAGATTAACTTAATACCTCCAGGTCTTCGGCAATCGGCAAAAGTAGGTAGCGAGTCGGCCAAAAGTCACCGCATTTTTTGGGCTTATTTCATCGCCAGGATTATACGTTTTCATACATTTGACAGGACGTGAAATGACACGGCATACGAGTATTTCCGGTGGCTATTTTTAACATGAATCAAAGTGTGACATTATTTCCAATTTTTGCACCTCCGTGAATCCGAAAATTTCGCGCTCGCTTCGCTCGCGACTCCATGTTACGTGTGATGCTTTTATGTTCGTTTAATTGCTCAAGTATCCACAACACCGAAAAATTACGCGCTCTTCCGTCGAGGTTTCCTTTGATGTTTATTCTTTATTCCTCTGATTCAGATAAAGCAATAGCGCTTTCTTCGCTAGTTGCTTATTCATTTGCATTTGCTTTTTTGTGTGGATATTGTACTTTTTGAGACCTTTTTAAGTAAATTAATAAGGTCTCAAGTGGTTTTGTTTATTTTGTGTAGGTACTTAAACTAAAAAAAAATTCGCGCTCGCTTCGCTCGCGATACCGGGTACCACTGAATGTCTTTCAATGCTAGCGGGTGCTTGGAACTTCTTCTTTTAGTTAAAAAAAATCGCGCTCGCTCGCCTCGCACCTGTACAAACCCAATCTATTTCTTTTTGGGTTTACTTTGTCAGTCTTCAAACTGAAAACTATTCACATAATACACAAAGTCAAGGGCGGCTAAATTGTTTTCTGGCCCGTGTGGCAGCCATGCTACGCCTGAGTATACTGAATGTGTCTCTAACCATATAACCATTTGGTGCGCTACCACGCGCCACGAGCCGTACCTAAGTGAATTTACGTCTTTAGTTTACTTCTTACTTAAGCTAAGGTTCCGCCGAAAAATGGTGAGACGAAAAGGGTTCCGAAGCCAAAAGAATTCGGGAACCGCTGTACTAGTTTATAGTACACAGAACTTCTACTATTAGCTCAACTGATTAACATCTATACCTAAAACAATTTCGAGCTCCTCTTTAAGATCCTGTGGAATGAGAGTATCGGTTTCATCATAACCCAAGTTATAGTTGAGTTACCAATAGCACAAGTTTCATAATCAGAATCCATTGCGGTATGGCTGCGGTTTTACAAGTAGCTACCGACCTGAATCTAATTTAGTTAAAAAACCTTCCAACAAATTCAATAATGATGAATGCGTAGGCTTGTAGGTGTAAATAAACAATAGCGGCAAAGCCAAACCATAACCCTTCCCTGCACGAGTAATATAACTAATATGAAACCGGTAACCGGTTCTGTAATCCGAACGCGCGGCCGCCAACTTATTGAAGGGGGTTCGTGTTTGAGGAAGCGCCGTATCCAGTCAGATGGGATGTTTTGCTCAGACAGACAGCGGACCCGTATTATGACAGCCGAGCGAGAAATGAGACGTGTAAGATATTAAAGTTCTGCATTAGTAATGGTGATTTTCGGTGCGGATTAATGTTTGTATTAGTGTGGTCTTTTTGGAGACCACAGGCATTCATGCTACAAGTTTTATATTGACGATGTTATTACATGGTCAGATTTAATTGCCGAATTTATATCTTCTGTCAATACATAGCAATCAAAGATGAAACCTTCACACCAACCTTTCTCAACGTTACGGTAACTACTCCCGATGGTGAATTCCAAAACTTGAGATTTTAGGCAGTAAAATTTAAAGTCCTTATATCCCCAAAAGCGCACAGCCATCACACTTGTTACGTACCCCGAAGTTAACCTTTTTCGCGCTAGCTGAACCGGTCACGTAACCAGAGGCCGGTGGCTAGTGCGGGGTACATTCGAGGAAGCGGCTCTTTCTCACGGGGCTCACGCGCATGCGCCCGGCCACCGCAGACTACCCAACGTACCTGCAAACAAAAACCTACATGTTAGCTTATATTACTTTTACAATGTAAATTGCACGAGTATGGGATTGATTTCCATACAGTGTAAACAGCCGTTACTGGATAATAAGACCTGTTATGGCCGGAAAAAATGGTAGTTACAGCGTTGGGTACTATTACTAGAGCAATTAAGTGCAAGACCATAAGTGGCAAAAAACTAGAAATAAAATTGTGAGCATGGTGTTTGTAAGGAAGTGTCAACGAAAACAGGCCACATAACATGGTTTCCACAGGGTTTGAAATAATCAGTTCCGATAGGAGACAGGTTCGTCTAATGTGTCTGCGTCGACTTCCTACCCCGCATATCTGTCAGCATTAGGTGCACATCAAAGGCACCGTTAAAGTGGAGCTATTGAGACCGCGTATCGTGTTGGAAACGTACTTTGCATATTGCGTGGGTGTGTAAATGTATGTGGAATTAATCGTGCCGGTTTAAACTTTTTGCGTTGTCAGTCAGTCATTCCGTTTTTTCAGTAGTTTTTGCACAATCCATCTTTAAGACTTTTTCTATATTCGAAAAATCAACACAGACCTAAGAGAAACGAAAAATGTTTCGATATAAACGAATAAATAAAAGAAACATGATATTCATATTCGTTAGCATATAAAAATATTTCAGCGTTCATATTACAAGGCGACATTGGCAGACATTACTCACGTTTCGAAATATGCTAATGTATTTAAACAAAGTCATTGTCAAGATCGTACGGGCACACTGCCATATGTTGTTGTTGATGTGCTGAACTTGGGCTTTCATAACCTAATCATAATGAAGGCTAGTTTGCATTTCAATAGTTCAACCAGAAATCATGTTCTTAACAGACCTACAGAAGATTTTTTTCTTGATATGTTCCCAAAGTAATCATTGCTTATCAACTTCTTCAACAACATCAATATGAAGTTTCAATCCAAAGCTACATAAGAGGTTAAACCGAAAACTTTTCCTATAAACTTTTCCCTCTCATCTGGCGAAATCTGAATCAGCAAGTCCTTTTTGGTCCTTAACTCCGCGCACTTTAAGGTCACGTGTCGGCGGCGCGCAGGAAGCGAGCGCGTAGGAGGACGTTTAATACGGGCGAGGAAGCGCCGTGTCCGGTGCCGCACGACGTGTATCGGGGTTTGTCGCCTATACCTACATATTCACGTCTCACTTCGGTACTTAGGTGCGGTATTTACACAGGAAACTAAATGGCTTTCCAAAATTTTCGGCGGCATAAGACTGATGTTGATGAATCATGCGGTTATGTTACACACCCACGTGTGACACTTAAGTTGCGGAGCAATGACCGATGTGATCTTTGTATAGGCCATTTGCCTCTCTGTAGGTTTTCCCTTTTTGTACTTCATGAATCTGAATGAGTAAGTTTATGGATTGAGTTTATATACATTTTCTGCTTACTTTGTCAGTAAACGTTAAGATCTTCATCATTTATTTGAACTTGTGTAGGATCTAAATAACTATTGAGCTAGAACACATTCATGTCCACAGTCTCATTCAGCTCGACTGAAAGATTGAACTCCACGACACAATCCCTAAATAAAAAACAACAATCTGCAGTACAATCCCCACGAATCCCATTCCCATAGTCAACGAACTATTCAAGTTTATTCCCATTTCCGCGAACAGTACAAAAGCGAAATTCATACAAGCACGTGTTCTAGCTCATCTGTTATTGTTGTGCATTCCGCAAAATACTCTGAAAGGCCTTCATTGTACCTTTGTTGGATTGTAAACATCGATGGCTTGTTGGCGAACTGGTTGCTATCGCACGTAATTAAAGCCAGTCAAAACATTGAGGTGCGTGGGAGTGATGTAATAAAATCGTAAGTGTTACGTATGTATCGGTAATCTTGATTTTCTATTTGCGGGTACGCGTCATTGAACGGGTGTGTTGCTTTACCTGAAACTGAAACTTTGGGATGATTCACGTGATGTATGTGATACGCTTATATCTCTACATACATTACGGATTGAAAATATACAGGAATTGCTTTGAGGTTCTATTGATGTAATTGTTCAACCATCATCATCTTGAGTTTCACGTCCAACTTTGTCATTTCTTTCATTCATTTAAACATGATCTCAGTGATTTATACAGAAGCCTGTATCTTATAAATTCAGACTATTAAGTAACGTCCTCTATGCAATTCCTTCTCCCTAAATTATTAAATTAATAATAGGTTCCGACCATTGTCTATGATGAGAAAACGGATCAATTTCTACAGTACAGCAGGTTGTACGTAATCGTTTTAGGCGGCCCTGTGCCCTAAGGGTCGAAGGGAAATCTAATTATTGTGGCAATACTGCTCACTGGTCCGTTACAGACTTACAGGCTTTCAATTTTGTAACCAGATAAGATTTTTAATGTCTCTATTAGATCGCTGACAGCAGTCAATGCTTCGTATTGCGTTTATTGCCCATTCATCACTGTCGCAATGAATTAATGTATTTCATCGCGTGTGTAATTTACTGATTGGGCTGGACTCGGAGATGCAATAAGTTTTGTAATAATTTATACATAAGAATGGAAGATTTTTTTTACAAGGAGTAATGCATAGCTGAAAGTTTCTTTAGACTTAATGCAAGCATCTCAGTTAACAACTAAACCAGTCTTCAAAACCTTATCGCCAGCTTAACTACACATTTCTCTTCAAACCAACAACTGCATATCACAACCCATTTCTAGCTAACATCAAAACTCAAGCAAACCATATCTAAACAAACCCAAAGGCGAAGGGATCAGTAATAAAAAGGCTAGTAATAAAATAAACATGAGCTGCGGCGTTGCCGCTCAGCGTGCGCCTGCGATCACAATGGTACGAGGAGTCTCGGGTTCTCGACCCACCAGCTGTTTGTACCTGCGGTGTTTACCGATGCCTCTGCCCATGTGTTCAATAAGCAGTAATGGAAAATTTTCTAGTCCTCCGGTACAGAAATTTATACGAGGATCTGCTTCTATATTTTATATCCCTGCTTTGAATTCATACACCAAAACAAGCATAGACAGTTATTATCATTAATCCAACGAACGTGAGCCTTCAGTATTCAGTAATAAACAGTGTCATTATCATCCGATAACATTCAATAACTCAGCTGCAATTATCCTTAATTATCTTAATGGTTAGTTCGTTAATGTCCAATGTTTTTCGCCAGCCAAATTGTTGTTGCGGTTACTTATTGCAATAAAAGCTGCTACCAAAATGTCCACAAAAACCCACTGGCAGTGCATTAGGCTAATTAAGAACATTTTGTTCGACCAGGCCAAAGTAGATTAATTATACGAATATGGTGTGCGACAGTAAAACAACATTTAGAAGTAACTACACACTATTTGCGATATCGTTATTTCTCTAATGGTATAATGAGGCTTGTAAAAACCAGACATCATGCTCAACATGTGATCATTAGGTACGAAGAGAAAGATGAAGACTAAATAGACCTTTATCTGTACTTAATTTGAAAATGCTGTAACCGTAATAAAATATAATCAGAAGTTCTTATTTATAGACAGATAATATGTGAGAAAAATATTTGTCAAGATCAAAGCCCACACACTGTTCGAAATATCAACCGATTAGGTTAACGATGTGTACATATGTAGCAATTTATCTGATGATCTGTGAGTGATAGATGTGGATACGATATGTTAGTTTAAAAAATATCTTTTACATCCATCTCGTTAAATGAACTATTAATCTATCATCTACTAACATAAGGTGAGATAATAAAAATTATGTCAAACATGTCATTACTGCAAGTTTCTCTAGAATTGGAACACTGCTACACATGTGCTGTGCCAAGGACCTTTTTCTCAACGACAAAGAGTAATCGATCCGCGTGAAATTGATCCGTTGGATCCACAAGAGCGCTCGAGAAGCACGCACTGCGCATATACGCGGCGCAGGGCTACCATTCGTCAAGATTCAGCCTGACAGGCATATCATGTTAATGTCGGGTGTAGGTCTTAATAGAGCACTAAATATTTTATAGTTGATTGTGATGTTTTAGTTAGATAATCCTTCTTCTTTCGAGTCGATGACATGTCATATGAGACTACACTATGTCAGCCCAATATTCCGCCACAATCCTGTAAATAAAAAAATCAATGCATTGGTAATTGAAGTCCAAATTCAAAACTGAAGTTTGGAAATCACGTCTAAACTACTAAATGAATAGTTTCAATGTGTTCGTTGACCACAAACGACACAATAACCCATTTTCGAATCGAGTTTGACGGAGTAAGAGAAAGCGTCATACACATAGCCTGCTAACCCTACAACCGGCGCATACAAACCCCTCGCTCCTACTAGGGGACACTTAATCCCCTGTCTATTTCAAACACGTTTCACCTCATTCGTTTCGCGCACAAAAAACTCTCTTATTAGATTTACTAAGTCCCTCGATCGATCTTTGTTTGTGATTTGACAGGTTTTTTACAAGCCAAGAGAATGGAGTTACTTATTAGAAGCTTTGTTATGGCATTCGTAGTTTTTTTTTTATGAAACTGGTCTACAATAAAATAAATAGCTGCGGCAGGACGAATTCTAAAGAAGCCATTTCGAAATGTTGATAGGAACAATGGGTGTTTGAAAATGTAATTTAATTAATACGGTTTTTCTAACGACGTTGGATATGGTATAGCAATTTTTTCTTTATCAGTCCATGATAGTTGGATCATTGTTTTTATATAGCTGTAGTTATGCAGTAGGTTGTAGAACTCCATTCCTGAAGCAAATTAGCAAGAATATCATCAAATTAATATTGATGTCTATAATTAGATGTTATAAAAGAAATGATGCAGTCTATACACGTTGGTGGCGGCGCGACGCAATGTCTATGTTTTTACTCTGAATAAAAGGAATAGTGGCTCAGCTGCTAACATTCGCGCGACAGTCGTGAGAATCAATTAAGGGAAGTGGCCTCTATGGTACTCTAGACTCCAGACTACAATTCCGCAGTCGCCAAGTTTAGACATAGAACTTTTACTAGCAGATGCAACGCTAGTCTTTATGCCTCAGTATTTCGTGTACAGTAAATTATGAAAATAAGTAGTAGAATAGAAAATATTTAATTTTATCTCAGACGGCGTTATCGGCGAGGAAAGGCTGAGCACCTCCGAGTGATAAATGAAAATAGCCGGCGAGGGGGGGCGGTCTCCCGCAGTGCGTGCACACATGGCCTTATCGACCAGACGACGCGGCCCGGGGGAAAAGAGGTAGCGGTAAAGGGTTGACTAATGTGAATATTTATAACTGAAATTGATTGTTTTTACATGAACAGTTTAAAAACAGTACTTGATATAGGTTATTAGAGTTAACACCTAAAGATATAATTCAATTGAATCAAGTCTTCATTTCCAATACTCTTACTTCGATCCCAACAAGCATAGGTACTGCCATTCTTAGGATGCATCAGTTTATCAAATGTCTTCCATAAATTCATCATCAAAACCCATTAAAACCCGCTGTCACTCACGCATCGGGCCGCTTCTCTCTCGTCCGTAACACGCGCTCTCCTCCGCTTACAATAATAAGCGCGCACGCACGCGCCACGCGTCGCGTGTGACCGACGACTGCCGAAATAATTGTCCATTAACATCACATACTTGTGGGGGACCGCCTTACAAACACAGGATTAAAGATATGTATGTATCAATTACTTTGAAAGCTTCGTGGACCGTGGATACAAGACTTCCTCGAAAATTACGGGAGAAAGATTTGAACATTGTTATAAAGCATGGATAGATATCTCAAAAGATTTAATTACAGGAAAACAACATACATGACAGGCAATAGATGAATGTTTAATAGTCACAAAAAATATAGCTACAATAAAAGCTTAAATGCAAGTTAACAGCCTCTAAGATACACTAGAAGATGGATATGTGACGGTAGCTACAATACGAGACACTCAAATGGAACAGGTTTAAGTCATCAATCAGTTAGCCAGCTTATCTACAAAGCAGCAGCTGGTGACCTAATCTCCCTCATAGTAAACTGACGAAACAATATTAATGAATTGAGGCGAACAAACGACTATATCCCATTAGAATGATGTTCTATTCCGACTTCGAAAAAGTCGCGTCGTTCGTGTAAAAAGAAGACATAAAATAAAGCTGAAGCCAACCTTACTGTTATCTCTTTTTTGTTCTGGTTTTTGCTATCTGGTCCTTCGAGCCGCAACATGGCATTAGGAACGATTACTGAGTAGTGAAGAGTATTAGTTGCATGGTGTTTAAGAGCGAATTATTTTTATCGTCGCTTCTTCTCTGTTCAACATCCCATTAAAACCACTCAAATATTTTAAGTCCAGAAGATAAAAGCGTGTGTGATGCTCATCCATACGTTCACTCTGGAATGTTATCTAGGTTAATTCACAGTTGTGACGATTACGTCACGTCTAGGAAATGTTGGTCAAGATCGAGTTGGTTCGTGTCTCGCGCGATTTATACTGCCACCGTATGACGGGAACTTTTATAGAACACGCTATGGGGTAACACGTTGTCTATAGCTGTATGGAATAAGAACACGTGTAATGAATTCACGTCTAAATTAATTTATTTTCGTTTAAGATTAATGCTAATAAAACCGTCAAGAGAAGCGTTTAACATGATAAATGTCCTGTAGTCATGAAGAAATATTTTTTTCTGAAAAAGGCCAGTGATAAACGTCTCCAATCAAAAGGCATCGTAAAATTCAACACGACATCTATAAGACGTTTACGTGAGACCCATCACACTTGGCCCAGCAGGGATGTAGACCGACACGAAGGGGACACAGGGGAGAAGGGGACTGAACTCGTAAACCTAAAAATAGATGCGACGACGACACCACGCCTTCAATACACAACAAACAACTTCCATACACCGGCCGAAATATCAAAATGTGACAGGATCACGTCACTAGGCCAACGTAATAAGAATCAAATTGAATTGTTTTAGGACCATCAAGAGGATTTTTAGGCGCAAAATGGTATTGGTAATATCCACAGCGGACTACCAATAGCAGCATCTGTCAAAACAATACGCACCGGAAACAATAAACAGTTGTTTGACTAGTTAATTTTTAGGGGATTCTGTATTCAACGGAGCATTCATGAAAACATCGTCCATAAATGTTAATTACCGAGCTATAAGCAGACATATTGGAATATCAATTTGTCGGTGTCTACAGACTATTAATGAAGCACCTGCAATCAGGAGATATGTACCAGGCTTTATTTTTTATTTGAATCGTAAATGTGCAAATTAATTTTAATACGCTTCTCATATTACCATATTGGCCATCAAACAAATACTTAGTGAAACATGACTATTAGATCTTTTCAAAAGCAGTAGTAAATGACGCTATTTGTTCAATAATTACTATTAAAAACGAATAAATGGCGTCTAACGGTAAAACACGTAGGCACAAACCAGAAATATACAAGTTCAAGACGTCTCAATTTAAATAATGAAGATATGTAGTTTAAAAATATATCACTAATTAAACCAGTTCGAAATGCTTCTGGCTGTCTTTATGAGCAACTTAATTAAATATTTTGGTTGTTAAAGGGCGCCGATACTATGCATCATTTCCGAAACGTTAATTTTTATTGGATAATATTATCATATTAAACAAACATTCGTGCTTAAATGTTGTAGAAACGCAGAAGATTGGCTCGAACAAGCTAAATCACTTCGCTGAATCGGATACAAGAAATATTTTATGCCGTTCATGGCGATGCCCATGAGTGCTGCGAGAAGTACTCTCGAAGGTATGCTCAATAAAATTCTTAACTTATTAATTGAAGCCAAAATACTTTTTCCCTTCATCGAAGTTTGTGGAAGGCGACCTTTTTAAATTCCAACAGCAGAACGAAAACAAACAAAACGTAATACTAACGTAATACATAAAAAAATGTAATATTCGTAACATTAGCCGTGACCTCTTGCGAAATTACAATTTCAGGGTGAGATAACTTTGCGTTTGATTGTTAAAAACGCGAAAGAAATCATACAAGTCATTCTGACATAACTCAGTAAATTCCTGCCAAGTTTGGTTTGAAGTTACAAAACAGTTACGGGCTATCGAGGGGAGAAATTACCTAACACGGCGTCTCTCCGAGTGTTACTATGAGTTATAAAAAGTTGCCGGGAAGCTGTGTCATAATACCCGAGCTCCCCCGAATCCCACCTTGCTCCGAGGGGAAACTTTCGTAACGTTGTTGCCATGTTACGAAAATTAGGCAATAATTTATTTAGCTTTTTCCTTTTATTTGTACAGATTATGATAATAGTTTGCAGTTTGGTATGTCAAATCGATAAGTATTTTCTTGAAATAGATAAATTAATTGCATTGAAATTATTTCAGTTCATTAACAAATTATCGTTTTATCTAAATTAATTCGACACGAGTTTGGGAACCCTAATAAATCACTGCAGGTGTCATCATTTTCCGCTTATGAAGTTCAATCAACAGCGATTCGGACACAGATTGCATAAGCCCGAGGGGAAAATGGTACGAATGCGTTTAAAGTCAACAGGCACACGTTCTAAATGATTCACAACGAAAAATAACAATAAAAGACATGAATCAAAAATCGCCACCGCGTTTATGTGACATCGATGCGTGAGCGCGTTCTAAATCCGTAGAATGAGTGACAGGTCCCAATCAAACTTTAATCAAAGCGGCCGACAGCTTCAGCGTCTGCGGAGTAGACAAACCCGGTCGGCGCGGCTAATTGAGCGGAATGGCCCCGGTACATATTGTGCCGGCGATTAAGTCACAAACGCCAGCGACCCTTTGTTCGGCAACAGAAGGTCGATGAATGTCAGGACATGTGCGGTTTTATTTGCAGATTATAATGCATTTCCATATGTGACTAATTGACCGCGACGCATCGTAAATTCGCATTTACAATTTAAATTACACTGGCTTTATATTGAAGCACTTAAAAAGGATATCTTGCAAAAATTGCGAAAATACAAAACGTTTTCCGAATCAGTTTGATCGCATATTACTTGAACTAAGTTGGGACGTTATGACAGAAGAAGTCAGAGCGCTCGCTTCAGTTTATCACTGGAAGCTGTCATAAGTGCCACGACACGAGTAAAGGGTGAAATGGGGAAGCAGAAAGGGACGGACAACACGGTACGATATCACGCGTCCACGGAATGCCGGGAATGTTAAGTTTAGGTCCAGTCAAAGGGTTTTGAGTGGCTTTTAAAATTAAAACGACAAACATTGAGGCTCACAACGTGGTAATTGATTCGTTCAGTTCTGTTGCTCATGAATATGCTATTTTAAGGCGGGTTGTTTAAAAATTTAGAATATCTTTTAGTAAGTTATGAATTATTTGTTGAGGATAATTGAGAAATTACATTGAAAGATGCTATCAGAAATTAGAAGATATGAAACATTGTGGAAGTGAACATACACGTGTATTAAGCTCAAACCACATAATTAGCAAAAAGTTGTTACACAGCACTGATAAGGAAATATGCGAAATACCTAAAGCCAAAGTAGGTTATCACCCAAAACATAATTTAGATGATTGTAACATAACTTTTGTATGACTTCATTGGTGATAAACATTTCAACGCTTAGGGATTTCCTAAGCATGTCAAAGCACATTTAAATTGCGCACAATCAAAAAATAAAGTTTAGAAATTACCAAATTAAACCTAGTAATAACTAGACGACATAGTTTATAATAATATTCAGCCTTACTTATAAACGTGAATTAAACATAAGTAATACTTAAGGGCTGTTTAAGAAAATTCTTACTTATAAACGTTGCTTAAGCATGTCTTAACTAACATTTAATCACTACTTAAGACTTAGTGATTAGTTAAAATGTTGCTTAGAAGTTGATTAGAGATTTTATAAGTAAGGGGGATTATGACAAGAGTGACGTGTAATAGAAATTCCCCAATTAAGTTGGTAGTTATGACCGGAATTTAAACATTGTTATCGAATTTCTTTGAAATTAATTCACTGATAAAAAACTTCTACACGCCGTTTACGGTGTATTTTCAAGTCGTTATAAAATTCACACATATCAAGTGTTAATATAGTTTCACGGAATTGACTTACACGTGTAGTAAGTAAATTATCCTTCAACTTGACCCACAAGAATATTTTATATCAGCTGTCGACGATAAGTATCATACTTTACAAATATTACAATTATTCCATCCTATTAATGTTACACGCGCTAGTTTTTTTCTATAGATTTAAGTTTGAAGGTTCTTTTGAGTTCAGGTTGAGGACTTTAGGTAGGTAGTCGTTCCTTGTAAAACACTGGTACTCCGCTGCATCTAGTTAGACTGAAAGCTGACCGCAACATAGTTGGGAAAAGGCTCGGGAGGTGATGACTTTGAATGTTCTTTTTTAAGATTAAACAAAAGAACAATAAGGAAAGTCGTTTTAAAGGCACAGAACGAGGAACCATCTAGAAAGAAAGTAGGAAATATGTAACAAGGCAAGTGGGACCAAATATAAACGCTACTAGGTATATAAAGATACATTTTACATCGTACATGAAAAAATAAACCGATAGAACCTTGAGAAGCGCTAGACGCCAGATATGTGTGGAACGCCTAAGCTATTAGATCCCTGGCAATAGATTGAAGATAAATGACCCTGTCGGCCGTAAATAAAATTGTTGCTACGTCATCAACTTACACTTAAGGAGATTAGAGGTATTTTAGTTTAAGTATTAGCTAGTTTCATACAACATGTTACAGTTTGGGCGGTGTCAGGCGATGTTTATTTACCTTATAACTTATCAAAAATACGTGGATTATAATAATCAGATATGTTAATTACAGATAGGCATTTTATGATTTTTTTTTTCAATCGATGTGCAGTAATCTAAATTGATGTGACGCAAAACGCAGATATGTTGAAATATTTACACGCGTACATAATTACTCATACGATGCCTACTCATCGCTATTGAAATTACAAGACACTCCAGTTTCAATAAGTTAATGCTACTACAAATATTCATATCAGCACGAATGATATAACCGTAATATACCAGCACGCACGCAACCTATTCCATTTTTAAACAAATTGCTTCACAAATCATCCCTAAATTAGAGTTTTAATTGCATATTCAAACATTCGTGGATCTATGCAGGCGTGGGCGGTCCCGGTCGCAATAAAATGAAACGGACTATTTTTTTATCAAAGCAATGTACAGACTAATGGTCCAAATTACAATTATGCAGTTAAACGTGGTGCACACTGGTGTATCGCGTGGCACACAGCGCTGTACCGGGAACTACACATGCGGCGCTTTCTCCGAAAACTCATTACCTCGCACGCGTCACGTAGGGACCATAACCGGCTTTATTAGGTTTCACTGACGCTCCCCAAGTCGGCCCAAAAGTCTGTGCCAGCCTTTATTCTACACCCACTGACTCGTAACCACATGTTGGATAGTTTTTTGTAGTATTATGAACCAATATGTTTAATGATCTCTAACGGGGTTTTGTTCTACGAGGATTAACTCCACAAAAACCCAGAAAATACTACAAAATTAAAGAACAGAGGTACAATTTCCATGTATTTCAAGTCTAACTATTATGGCTATCTAGTTCTAAAGTCTAAGCGAGCTTAGCATAAAAACTACTGAAAGGAATTTAACGGTACATTCACTTTTACAATTCTAAAGACCTCGGGAACCTAAAGTTACAAGCATATCGTTCCGATGTATCTGCAGGGGAATGGGTACCTAATATTTTAGGTCCTATCTTGAACGGCTAATGAGGAACGTAGTCTTTACTGCTAGAAATATTGAGGGAAAAAAACTCTGAGCAAAAAATAAGAAAGAAATCAATTTGAAGAAAGGTTGAAATCTGAACCGGGTATGATTGATTACAATAGATCGTTCCTTTCTGCCAGGATATACATTTCCAAGTAGCGAAACGAATTGGGTACATGAGCAATGAAAGTGCTAAAAGCGTGATTTAGTTAAGGTATTTGTCACTTACGCATTCAGGGAGCTGTGCCAATGCGGAAGAAAGGGATGCCAACCGCAATGCAAGTATTCTCACAAGACACATCAACAGTATTAAATATTGTAAATAATTCTGATTCATACATTTCCCGTAATTTATACGATAACATGAAATGTAACGATGCCGATGATATAAACGTCTATATAGCCATTATTTTCTACATAAAATCAATTTCTCTGCTGTATAATAAAATGATCAACTTGTTGTTGATGCAGTTTTTACGAGGAGAAAAGCGTGTTCGAACATTGTTCTAATTAATTTTCCCTCGAAATTGGGAGGGTGTTCGCCAGTCAATACTAAAGTTTAATCACAGTTTCGGCCAACTAATCCCTTCAACACAAACGATTGGCGTCAGGTATCGCGCAGTTAGCTAAGATTGTAACTCGGCGGTTAGTCCTGCAACCCAAATATTAGTTCATTGTATCTATCTGGCTAGGGAGCGGTTATCGCAACTTGCGTAGTTGTCGGACCGCTGGGGCATCGATAAGTGTTAGTTTCGTGATTAACTTTAGGGTATAATTGATGCGGATAGTTTAATTGCCGAATATGTTTGTGGGGGAATTTGGTTTGGAACTTGAGACGAAAGGGGTTTCACATGAGGGGGTTAACGTGAGTATTGTTTTCTAACAACACAAAAATCTATATGCAGTATTGTCGTAAAGTAGGACATGGATAAAGCATAACGTCATCGGCAATGGATTAATATGGTCAGAGTTTTCTAAACACGTTTACAGCAGAAGGAATGTTAACAAATTAAAATTGTAAATGTAAGAAACTAGCATGCAATATCCTTATTGGTGCAACGTATTGTAAAGGCAGAACTAACCGCGGCCGCACAAACTTCGCGCCGACAACTATCGCAAACAAACTTGTGCCACAAATAATATCTAAAATTAATTCTCACACCATTGCAGGGCCGACCGCATGTATTTGTGGCATGTTTTAGAAAGCAAAAGTACTAGGTTTGCATAGGAGCGAAGGAGCTTAGCGGTGGCCGCGTAGGCTCGGTGCGTCGCGGGCAGACGGCGCGCGGGGGTGGATCGATACCCGGGCCGCATTGTTGCCCCTGCTCAAAGCCCCCTCGCCCCCGCACACTTCCCCGCGCCCCGCCCCAGGCTTGCACCCGAAATTCGCCCCATTTGATCTTGAGAGCGCGAATCAATCGCTTTTGTTGCAGTAACTTGATGCATCACTTCGAAGGGCGAAGTTGCCTTCGTGTACAAAAAAGCCCTTTCATAGTATTGTAGGTCGCTGCTGCCTGCTGATAGAGTTCAAAGTGGCTCAGATTTTTAAGAAAATTGTTTTTTACGGCCAACAGCTGTTTACGACAAATGTTAAAAAGTACGCATTGTTCACATGGAATCGACGCAAGATTCAATAAAACAAGAAAGCGTGACTCGACGTGAAAGGAAAGCTGACCTGTTAGTTTTACAATGCGCAAAACGCTAATTAGAGATGCCAGTAAGTATTAAACAATATTTCATGGTCGAGTGCACCGCTTAATTAATTGCTTGCTCCGACAAAGATTAGGTGCGGTGGTGCTAACACTTTTTAGATAAATGAAATGACAGGAATTAGTTACTTCATCCTGTATCGCTGAAATGCAGTTAATAGTGGAAAGTACGGTTAAAATGAGTTTATGTGTGTGCCCGCAGGCTATTGCTTTCGAACACACAAAGTGTACATTAATCTCGTAGGCAGTTATAAACTTGATTCTGAGCTTTGTAAGGTATGAAGTATCAATTTGTAACATTAAAACAATGGATAATCTTACTCTTAAGCTAACGAAGCTTTAAACTTAAGATTTAAAAAGAAACTACTTACAAGATTATTCTTCATGGAAAACGTGTGGGAAATATATTTGATGTTCAATCCATATGGGAATATTATAAAACTAATAGCAAACAATGGACAACTATAAAATTGTTTCTTGAGTTTTGCTGTGTAATTTACGCGGGAAACATAGACAACATGCTGATTATTATCTAAATCGAGTCTAAAACCTATTATCGTTAATAGGACATTAACTTATGAAAAAGTTTCACTATGTTGTTTGTTCGCCGTGTATTACAATTTAAGGTCTAGTAATATATTCTCTGTTGCAAGAGATAACCTCTCAACGACATATTAAATCTTTGTTAAGTACCAAACAAGAACTTTGGCTTTCCGTGCAACATTAGACTTTACGCTAGAAGTAAATTATTTCGCGTTTTGTAACCTTTTTTTAAAAAAAAACATGTTTATAGGAAGAAATATATGCTGAAGAAAAAAAAGAGCTTCTAAATAGAATTAAAACTAGTGTAGAAAAATAAAGTTAAGAACTAATGCAAAGAAGCAGGCAGTCTGAAACCTTATAAAAGCGACACTACCTGTATTTTACATTAATTCCTTCAGGATAACACAAGCTTAAGACCAAAGCACTCACAGTATAGAAAGTCTACACATACATCGGCATGTTATAGTCAGTTGTAAATGTTGTAAGACACCTTTGGCCCTTGCTTCATAAATCACAAATAAAGACGTACAAGCAATTAGTGCTATAACTTACTTAAAATAATGTTTAACGCACCTAATCGTTAGGAGAATACTTGGAAATCTATTAATTAGGGTCTTCAAATCTTCAAAGCATCGCATGCACTGTTAAAGGGAAAAGTCCCGGTTATAAAGTTTTCTGAGAAACTGCACCAGCACCAACCATCATTAAAAAATAATATCGATTCCCATAACTGCATTATATTCCGACAAAAAAAAATATTTCTAAGAAATAATAAAGAACAGCTGAGCTATTAAAATGGGGAGATAAAATTACTTTCATACCATTTTCAGGCAGGTAATTTGGTGTGGATACCCCTTTTGCCAACCCTAGTTTTAGTACCCGTTCAGTAGCCTTATTCGCTAACTCCACTGACAGCTTGCAGATATCATCAATTGGTAAAGTGTACATCAGTAAATCGTCAAACAGCTATTTTCTTATTCGCTAACGCCAGTTACCAAATGAGATGACGTCATCAGCATCGACACAGGCTGATATCCACCATGACTCATTTTGACAGCGGTTTCTGTATCGATAATCGTTATATTGCGATTCCGTAAGCCCAGTGGACATCAAATTGATAGCCAATGTCATTTTTTGAAATACACTACAAATAGCAGTGTTTTATGCCTCATCACTGGGATGTCTATACTATATTGTTGCATCAGACATATTAGATTTATCTAATTTTGCGATTCCAATAGAAATACAAACCCTGAGTCGTTTCCTTTATTTTTTGATAGTGTTATTTTTAATTGTATTATTTTAATTTGTTTTATCTTTCTTTGTGTGGAATAAAAATTTCGAGTGTATTTTTGCTGGCATTTGTGAAATAAGAGACAAAACGAAGTTTATCCAGAATCCAGAAACGTCGTATGCGAGATTGCAATAATTCTCTTGATTTACGGGAGAAGGAATTCATGGCAAATTTCCGTATCAACAAATCAAGGTTTCAGCGAGTTTCGGCAGAGTTACGTCCGTTTCTGCAACGTGCTCAACAAAACACTGCTGTTGCAATTGAGCTAAAAGTAAGAATTTATATCGTAAAAAGTTAAATAAATACCAATATTACATAATTTGATGTTACTAATTTGCAGCACGTCTCAACCTTCATTTAGTAAGTGAGGTAACCGATGCTCTCAATGTATGGGACGACCTACTCAAGTACGTAAAGTTACCTTCCTGTAGTGTACCAATTTTTGTTTTGCATGCAAAACATAGGAATCTACGTATCAAAATATTGTTTACGTTGTTAAATTTATAATAACTACAATACTCACAATATTCTCAGTTAAAATATTGTTCAACCACACGGAATTTTAGACACCAAGTTCACACACAATAGAAAGCAAATACTGAATTTTACCGCCACAGATTGTTTTTAAATATATAACACGCTGAAAATAAAGCGTTCTCTCAAACGTAGTAATGTAATGCTAATAGGGTAATTCCTACTTAGCAGTATAATAGTCGATAAAAAAATAGAGTTGTCAAGTTGTCATCGTAGTTTTGGCGTCAGCAACCGTGTAACGATATCCACCGATATCCACTTCATGCGATACAGAATACCAATGTTTTGAACTTATAGGTTGACATCAAAGTTCCGATGACAACTGAGGCCAGTTGACATCTGAGAATTAGAAAGTTAGCGAATAAGCCAGCAGGTACTTGAGAATATACTTGTCTTTCACTAATTACACTCAGACCTTTAAACCTAGGACGTTCAATTTTGTTGTAGCCGTGTTCAGGATCTATAAACATGTTTCTTGGGGAAACAAACATCGTTATTTTGTTAGAGGTTCATTAATAAACTTAAACTTTGGTAACATAGAAACACTACATAAGCCACCTTTTGCATTATGATAGGATAAGGTAAATGCACATTTTGTTACATACATAGCTGTAAGATATCCCTGTACCCATATTCGCAAAAAAGAAATTAATAATATTTTTTCGATGGTGTAACTTTTATGTATGTGTGATCTAAAAAGTTACTCGTAGTTCTAAGGTCCCCAATATCCTCTTAATAGGAGAAAGATTTAATTGGAGAAAGATTTAAGTGGAGAAACATTCAGTGAACAGCAAATCATATGAATTCCACACACTAGTGATGTACGTACACACTATACATGTATCGATTGTAACTACAAGAGATAAGTGCGTCCCTGCGTGGGGACGCCTCAGTCGAATCCAGATAGTTGCGCAGCTATCGGACGCTCCGAACATAAATAAATCACACTCGGAGAGGACGAGATAAAGCGCGGTTTATTGTTTCGTGTGCGGTTTGAGTTGTGAGGGAATAGCGATTAACAAAAAAAGAAGTTATAACATTTGAAATCAGCAAGGCGCGGAAAATTCGCGATCTATACAGCTGTGAATATTTATGAAGAGGATAAGTGAGTAGAAACAATTTACTGTTTCAAGTAACTTATACAGTGCAACAACTAGAAATAGTTCTTTAACAAGTTACAACTGAAAATTAAACGAGAGGTGATGAAAATTAAATACTTGTCTTCAAGAAAACCAAACAACAGTAAATTATGATTTTCATATATTTAGTTTATTTAAATACATAATTTACTTGCAACCAATAATTTAAATCATGCTTGTCATGTAATTCCCGCTAGTAAACTCCAGTGCGGAATGATACCGTCTACACGCTTTTACGATCACGCTGGAACTTTGCCAAAGTGTGATGGGATGTGAAAAATAGTGCCAATGACATAATGTATTGCTTTACAAGCTAATTGCTCTGTGTTTATGGCACTTGTGGCATTTTAGTTTACGTTAAGTTTATGACTAGAATAATGTTCTGTATTGTTATCGATACTTCTACACTAATATAATATAGAGGACTTTTTTTTATTGTGCCCTGACGGCTCCGGAACGCTGAACTAATTTTTTTGTAAAAAGTTTTTTAAAAAATATTTTTCTGTTTTCATACACTAAAACCAGACCAGACCAGACCCACCTCCAGATAAGATAGAATAGCCTATATTATTTGGTTTATATATTTGTTTTTGAATGGGTATGTTATTTTATCCGGGTACGGGAAGAAGTTTCCCCGGGGGCGCGGATGATACTGAAATGAGAAAACAGCTACTATCGTCGCATTGTTTTAAACTGCTTTTTTTTTAACACTTGCCGTAAAACAGCTATTATCGTCTCATTGTTTTCTTTTTCAACTGCATTTTTTTAAGGACACTTACCCCGCTTCATCTTGTAACTTAAAAAGTGTCAATACATTGACTGAAGCGTATAATCATAATACAAATGTGGTCGGACCAGCAATAGTTGTTAAAACAATTACTATATCTACAAAAGTAAAATGTTTCATTAATCTAAATTACTAACATATGTTTGTTCGACTATTAGTGTTCTTTAGCCGTTAGATAAACTTGTTATGTGTACTATCAACATTTTACTTAGAGCTTTTAATTTACACCCTTTTCTGTCATCAACGTGGGATTCGAACTCTTGCCCTCTTCTATATCTTCGGCAATAAATAAAATTATAAATCTACTCTAAAGTAGTTTTTGATTTCCAACCGCGGTTTTCTTAATATATTTGTCATTTCAATTAACTTTGACATCTACTGAAATAACGGCTTTCTTAAGCAACAAGATATATCTATTCAAAGGTTTAGGCCAACAGAGTGTTTCTCTAGGTACAAGATTGGTTTATAATTAGGACGTAACTATCCGGCAGATATATTTAACCGACGGTGAAACTATCCGCGAATATTAACTGGTTAACCAATACTTGCGCAACTCACCGGTATCATAATAAAGTCTAGTGCGTGGGTGGCGCACGCACGTTGCATTTATAGATGCACTTAATTACCGCTTTGCAAACCATAAAGGCGAAGAATAAGTACCTGAAACAAAACAAGAAAACATTAAGACATCGTAAAGTTTGGTCACCCACGAATTCCTCGATCAATACGGCGATAAAATAAAAACATTTATTTCTTAAAATTTCGCGAAAACGTCAAGCCTTTAGGAGTCTGAACAGGGCTTTATTTCGCGAGTAATACTAATAATTCAAATGCATAAACTACTTAGAAATTCAAAACAGGAAACCCCAATAACACTGCCCTACTTAGTATCCAACCTAGGAACTAATGTTCGGTACACAAAAAAGGCAGTCAACTAAGCCAATAGGGATTGCCAATAAAAATAAACCGTGAGGAAAAAGATAATCTAACTAGGCACCAATAAAACTGACCATCACACTCATCTAGCCATAGACTATTCTATAAAACGCATGAATTGAAATAAAATACCGTTCGCGGCGTAAAAACGGCAAAGTTTTCTTATGAAAATCCAATCAACTTTGAACCTTTACCGTGTCAATGCTACGTAACAATTTTCCAATGTCGATAGTTATATCGGATTGGCCAGTCCGTTCGGCGGGGCTGAGGGACAATCAACGATTCGCGATGACTGACCTACCGCAACACGCCACAACTATTCGCCACCGCGTCATACGACGTAGACTACGCGGATTTAATGATAGATAGTACAGCTTTACATTTTTTGTTTATTACAGTTTTATTACGAAGAGCGACGGATACGCTCTCTTTGCCGAGTCGCGGGTGATAATCCCGCATCCGGAACGCGTTTATATGGGCTACAGTCTACACACATATTTGTTCAAAGTTGGAATGTTGGTTCGCTTGATTTGTGAGTGTACTTGCTTCGCATTTATATCCCGACATTAGGATTCGCTGTGACTGTGAATAATGTTTCATGCATAGAATAACACAAACAATACAATGCACAATTCGTGAGTCGTACCATAGCTAATAATTTGCATAGGCTAAAACAAGTTCGTTAATGCCGGGTATGAGCATGTATACAGCAACTTTCATGTGGTGTATTCTTTGAGAGAAACGTTTCTGGTATTATTTGTGTTTTGTATGATATTTGGTAACAGTGTCAGACTGTGAGACACAACAACATCACTTCTAGTTGATTTGTACCAATTTCCCATTTCTTTACTGGTATTAGGGCCTTGAATAATAAATAACTAATGATGACGCTCACACTACGCTACGGTTGTTCAGTTGTAGATATAAACAAATTGGACGTCGTTGAACCATCGTGGGTTTTACAATTTATGTTCTTTTTTATTTATTTAGTTTCTTGGACATTGGAAACGATTAAGCTCTTAATATGAGGTAATATATGACATGTTAATTTAACTTCGTTTGATTCAGTGCTATTAAGCTTATTGGCTGATTAGAACGTAGATAAATTACAAAGCCTCCCACGCCAATATCAATCATTATGCGTAATGCAACTGGTGCTGCAAAGGGTCTCGTTACGATCGGATAACAATGCGAATGATGTATCACGTTATAAAGGACCACAGAGAAATTCCGTATAACTTAAACAAAAACAAATACGCCATTGTTCATGCTGGCTACAAGTACCGCCTTCTTTAAGATCGGCGATGCCCTCCACATGTTCGGAACACGACACCGATTTCCTGTGGGTCGCTGGTCGATGTCGTTGTCGCATACGCGTCATTGTGTCGATGATTTGCATAATTAAATAACATTATGCATTCATTCATTCAGGTCACCCCTACACGAACCGCCAAAACAAAGCGTCATGTCCGCTTCGCTGATATCGAAAAACACAAATCGAAAAAAATCACGGTGTAATCGTGTCGACAGTTCAATCTCCGAGCGTTTCGTTGTTTAGCCGCAAAAAGGGAAAACTGCTCAGGACGGGAATTAACGCTCGAGAAGTTCTAAATTAATCCCCTTGAGGTGGACGCCCGCATCGGCAACGCAAAGAGTAAACATTCATCACGGAGGCTCTTCCTACCCAGTTTTAGTTCGCGGAAAGATCGGGGTGTTTCGCGTAACCGACGGGCGGCGGGTGGGGTAGCCGCCGCCCGAGGAAAGCGAAACCACCCCACGTTTTCCCCCTCACCGGGGGCTGAGGTCTTTGTCCCCGCGCGACCCAGTTAATGACCGCCCCCGCAGACGCGGCACATAGCCTCGTTTTGATATAAATACGCCTACTACACTTGACCTCCAAAGTTTTTATTGGAAAGCACGTGCCTATGAGATCGTGTGTTGTAAACTATATAGTTTGAGTAATTGATGTTGTCTCACTTATGCAAAGGTTTGTTCACCTCCATACCTACCTATGTAGGTAGGTATGAGATCGGCTCATAAGATCATAAGTGTCTTTTCGCGGCTCGCGGTGTTGTTGAAGTTTGTTGGTAAATAAGATTGAAGTGAAAAGGGTTTGTCTGTCGGTCAGATTGTGCGGTGAACTAGGAATGGGCGAGGGGAGGAGAAGCAACAGGTCGCGAAACAACGTTTTAATTGTCGGTTGATAAGCATCGACGTCACCGGAGCGCGACACGAGGCTCGTCGTGCAGCAAGGTGCGATGACCGAGCCCTAAATGCATTCACACCGCTCATTCCCCGTGAATCTGTTTAAAAATATTGCATAAATTTACAAAGTAATCATAAGCCCTGGGCGGCCGGAGTTTTACTGCTCGTAACTAATAACTCGACGTAAACGTTTTTATATCGAGAAACTTCTTGCCCTCCGTAATTGACACTAATGCCAAGCGATTTGTTCAATCATAAGAATTTTGATAGATTTTAAACCGTGACGGATTGTGGTGTGTGTGGTCAAAGATACTATTAAGAGGCTCGATAGGGGTTAAATATTCAATACGTCTCGGTTACAAGAATTAATATATCTAAAAGAATTTACAAGGATTATCGATTCCGCTGTAAAGGTTCATTAAACTTTATTTACAAAATAGCCCAATTATTTAGTAATTATTCATATCAAGTATTTCTTAACCTATGCCCATGTTTGGTAGTAGGTAGACTTCTTCGAAGAGAAACACTGCACGCGGCGCCGTGTACGCTGAGCCCATAACTTATCTTCTAACATCCATTAGTCAAGTTCTAATTAAACCAATTACTACCGCTAACGCAAAGAAAACATAAACATAATAAATTAATTAAGAGAATCAGCATCAGCTACCGCAATCAATCTGTGATAGCGGTCCACTGTAAAATAACATCTTTAGCGCCATATTCGGCCATAATCTCCAACTCCCAAGTTTGATTAAGTACTGAACTAGTCAATAGACATTACATTTCAATGGCAGTTTAAGACACCTTGGCAAGTCAGTTCCAAGATACCGGTTCGGCGGGAACCAGTTCGAGGAGAACTTTCGCCTATGAAGGGAATGTGTGCCGATAGAAGGGGGGACGGGTGTCTTCAAAGCTGGTTGTGTATACGGAAACTTATGCCTAGGGCGATAGTTGCATAAAGTGCCGTTTCGCAAACCGCAACAGACTGATGTAAACGATTCAATTTTCTTTGTCTTGTCCAGCTTGTTCACAGACGTCTAGTTTGTTCGACGTACATGTCACGAAGGTAGAACCAGATACAAATGTACGTAACTATCGAACGGTGTAACTTCGAAAAACAAGAAAACCGTCTACAGCAAAACTGGACTCAGTCAAAATTTTGAAATATTATTTCCAAATCTGGCTTACACAATTCCCTGACATTTGAATGTTTGAGAGCTCCCTTCATATTACAAACAGGTAGTTTCATAAACGTCGCCCACGCGGCTCCGAATTGCTCGGTGCTCATTGTCCAGGAGGCTTTGTGTCGGCTTAAGGCTCGGCTTGTCCTCCACTTCATACATTTCAAAAGCACAACAAGTCACCAGCACGGTCTCCCAATATTTGCCCTCAGCTTGTTGTTATCGCTATTAATGTTGATTTAGGAATTGAATGGTTCAATGGTTCGTGTTAACTCTGTCGAGATCGCTTGATATTGTCTCGGATCTCGCTGCCAGAGCTTCGAGCGCTATTGTGCGATTGATTCGAATCGATTCCAGTTGAGTTAGAATAGCTATTAATTTTAATTAACCGGTTAACTTTATTGCAAAATCTAACGAGATTCTTATGGTTTAACACTTTATTTCAAATGAGCTTTGGTGTAATTAGACGGCTTTTAATGTGTGGAACTCAAGAATTTCAATTAAAATGCTGGCTTTCAATAGTGACATTATTAGTATTGTTTACTTTAGCCAACATTCGATTCATACAAAACAGTAGTGTTTCGAGTGGTCGTGATTTAATAAGTTTACGAGCAGACTTGTCAACGTACGAACAAAAGCCATGGGAAATGTTATTACTGTATTGTAACATGAGAACGTGGTACAGGTCATTGGTACGTCGTAAATACCAATTTGGGGCAGTCGTAGGGTTAACGGGTTGGAATTTTGTGACTAGCCGGCCAGTGTTATAAACGACTGTTTTAGGAAGTAAAGTGGCAAATTGTTCTGTAAGATAGTGTATTTTTTGAAGAAAGCCCATAAAATCGCAGGCAAAGACTAGTAATCGGTAATTGAAAGAAAGCTAATATTTACACGCCATGAAGTTCACAGTGTAAAAAGTCGTTTGAGGAAATGCCATTCGTCAGCTTTTTGCACTTTTACGTTATAAGCGGAACTAAGAGGCGTAATTAATCTGAAGATTCTCCTATATACCCTGAAAAACAGTGAAGCTAGATCCGTCTGCTGCACTTAAAAACATTATATCCCGGAATCAATAGAACTATTGAGACGTACTAAAGATTTTATCTGTTCAACATCACGCTCTATTGTTGTCAGAACATTTTTCGGGTTGGCTGCATTTCATTTCCAATTATTTGAGTAGCCCTTTTTTGCTTCTCCAGGTATACATTTTAATATTTGAAGTGCGTGACCCACACCTCGTTTGGCAACCCTATAAAGCTTACGCACCAAACTATGGTTTCGTTAAGTGATATTTATTCTCAAACATACCATTGTTTGTTTATATTACTAAACGAACATGGTCTTCGTCCATATAGAATTTTAAGTGCCGAATTTAATTAGTACACCTCCCGTCGTGTGGATGATGTATGAGCATAAAATAGCAATAAACTGAAGGCTCTACGAATATAAATAGTGGGAGAGTAAGTCATAAAACATATGGTTAATGATGTGACGACTAATACTGGTACTGTAATGGATGCTTGTTGGCTCGTTATACATTACATCATTTTACTTACAAGAATTAGTAAAGAATCTAAAATGTACGTTAACTTATACTTAAAGAAACGAGAGATGAATAGAAAGATAAATATGGAGATGAAATCTCAATATAAAACATGCACATGTTACACATATCAAATGACGTGATCCATTCTGTTGAATAAAACAACTTGCCAGTTGACAGACAGCTGCTACGTTCTATTTTCTTTCACCCTGACATCGAGAAGGAATCAATGCAATGGAATGGATAAACATTCATTCTTCTTACATCCCCACTATTGCAATTTACCGAGGACAATATCCATTCATTGTAAAGCAGGTACAGCCTTTATTTACTTATTTCTAACCTCCGACGACGTACGGAGCAGTTCGATTTAATAGTACGGAAGATTTTATCTAAGTATAATTTATATCTGGAATTGAACACAGATCCTATCTATCGAGTGATCTTCAAGCAAGTTTGACGGTTCCACTGGCAATATTTCGCGTATTAGTGGAGCGATAAGCATGCAAATCCGCAAGGGCCAACACAAATCGTCCGGATACCGGTTGGTGAACGTACCTAGTAGTTGCATAGTGCAGTAACAGCGTTTGTTGCAACAGTATGCAGAGGCCTTGCATTCGCCGAGCCACGGCGTCGGCCATGGACCAAAATACCCGCTTTCACGCACTAAGCCTGTACTCAATACTCCAAGTAGTTTAGTTATATATAATGAATATTGATAATATGTTAAACTACTGGTTTTCGTACGTCAATATCGAGACGATAATTTCAATGCAAATTCTCGAGTGACGGACGAACAAATATTGTGATCCGTCTCCAGCTAGCATGAAATAAGTATGCAGATTTGGCGGCTTTATCGCGACAACAGATTCTGACCACAGTTGCGAACAACTCATTATATTATGAACTCAACGAGCGTAACGCTACATACGTAGACGAACCTGCATTGATAAAATTCTTCTGACTTCTAAACGCTGCCAACTAACGGTACGCTGGTCTTACCAAGTCATTTGGAAGTCCCCAGCAATTTATACCATCTGACAACAGCATACTTAACATTAGCTACGCGGTGTAAGTAGTGAACAAGAGACGAACTGATTACTCTGAATGGTTGTTGAATGAATCAGTGCAGTCTGTAACGTCATAGATCATTATAATCAACACGCAGACGTGACAGGTCATTCATCAATGCGTGCGAGTGTACGACTGCGGTTAGTTCTGCCTACGTGGTCTGGTCGAGTTTGGTTAGGAACGTGGCGTAAGCGCAACCCGAGCTCGAGTATTGAATGGTTTTGTTATGTAGGTCCGTCTGTACTGTTAATTTCACTTCCATTTGAAGATTTTTCAGTATCCACATAAACATCATGCCTAGTTCTATGATTTATATTGGCTAAGTGTAAGCAAATCGTAGGACAATGTTTATAGTCCTTTTTTGCTTTACCTAGTAAAAACTATGACATTAGAAAGAGAGATGAATGTTTTTGTGGTTTTTATTTACTACTTCAGTTCTGTAATAGAACTTCTTCTCTTCAAACACAATACTCAAGTTTGAAGCTATTAAGCGCCCTCATTCTCTCAATTCCTCAGTACAGCAGCTGAACTACGCGAGCTACAAATACACGCACAATTAATACTATTATAGCCATGTTCGGTTCAGTTTGCAAACAGACCACTGGAGAATGTTATTGTACCCGCAAACTGTTTGCATTCAATTCCGTTTGCGAGTATCGGTGGCCTGTCCAGAGATGCTAGGAACTGTTGTACATGACTGTAGGTAATATTGTTGTTACAACTGCTGTTCCTTTTAGGGTTAACGAGTCTTCTTTGTTTTATTCTATGTGAAATTATGCTCAGCAATAAACATGCGATCAGCTCAGCTTCGTCTGTGTTTAAATTGTTACTAATAACTGCCCATGGTTATTTGGTTCTCTCCTCTCCCCCATTATGGAAATCCGTTTGGTTTCCCAATAAGACAGACAAATGACGTAGGCGAAGGACTTTATTTTGTCACAATAAAACTCAGAAGGTTAAACATTCAGATCTTAAGAAAAATATGTGATAGTAGGTAAGTCATGCGCATGCCTCCATGATCTTTCTAACCCAAGCGTTACTTTATCGTTAAATTTAAATAAAGACATCCTTAATAAAAATACAGTAAATTGTAACGCGGAACAGTGGTGATCTCCATTGAATCATTAAATAACGTTACACACCACAATAGTCACACGTCAGTCGTGTTATGTCGACGTGTGAGCGGCCATGCGTCCGCCCACGCGACGGAGAGCGCGCTCACACAGCGCGACTGAAACCCAACTTTATCGACAACATACGTCAGTTTTCTTTAAACTGTTGAGTATGAATTTTCAATTTTGAAAGTTTTCACAAGATTATTTTGAACAATTCAGAGGTTTTTGTACAATAAGGATATGTCAACGCCGTCATAGGCGTGTATTTTGTCGGTGAAAAGCGGCCTAAGTAAGTTTCCTAGCTATTACAAGTATGTATTTCAGAAAGTTGATAAATAGATGATTTTATCGAACTCAATTTTCATACATGCTTTTTGTACTTCTGCTTTCTGGGAAAATCGGTAAAACAAAATACGATGATAATGCTTGAACTGCACAGCGAGAATTATCTACAGCGTGTTAAATCGATAACTTCATTAATTAAACGCTATAAATAGATATTGCAAGTTATCGTCATGCTTCCACGATTCCTCAATCGCGTTTCACGTAACATGCAACACACTAAAATTTGCAATTTACGAGAAAACTACGATAGTATTCCTATTAAAACAGGTCAATGTGTAGGTACATGTAGCGTATAAGCACGTGTGCCCGCCCACATGAAACCAAGCCCATTTACACTGAACGGGAGATAAAACGTTGTTTTATCTATTTAATACTTGTTTATCGAATTTAGACGAATATCGTCATGTGAGCGGTCAAGTCTTAATAATCCAAGGAATTGGCGAACTTGATTAGATAATTCTAATGTGGCGCAAGTATTAAGTATTTAGAATACACAAAATGTGGCTACTATACAAGATGAGAATTTATACCAAAATACTGTGAATCTACAAGTTGCACTTATGTGTGTTCAATTGCAACTCAGAAGCCGCACCTACGCAGCTACACAGTTTATAAGGATCGTTACACACCATACAACACGGGAAAAAATCCGTCATTTCGAAAATAATTCGCTCAAAGGAAACTCTACATTAAAGTGAAAAAATCACAATGTTAATTACTTTTTTCTTTCAAATAAATAAAGTTTGGAAGCCACTCAAAATAAATTCGTATTGTCGTCGTGCATACTAATGTTGACATAATGAGCCGGGTTCAGCTGAACACCTAACCTTTCTCTGACAGTTATGGTGTCACTCTACCCTCCAAAGAATTCCTTTGTTTTCCTAATTAAAGAGGATGTTCATGAATACTAATGCCAATAGCATTAGATAATAGGCAATTGACATAAATTAAATATACGCTATTACATGTTATTTGATCATATCAACGAGGAATACAGGTTACGTTTTATCTCGCACCTGCCAATAAAAATAGTAAAAATATAATTCATCATGTCGAGTTTTACATTATTTATCTAGCTTCCACCACACCTGATGCCAGTTACAGCGATTATAAAACGTGTGAAATAATCGTGACGTATCGCGCGATTATCAATCGCATCGTGTGCGCACGACCGAACAATCGTACTAGAACGCATTGCGTCATCGCTCGTAGTAATCAGCTGATGTCGGCCGAGTAAATTGAAACCGTTTAATACCTACATGTGTATTGTATACCTATTGTGTGTTACTATGTACTGTGCCTATATGTAGTTCATGTAACAATGTTGTACTAGAAAGAAAAATGTAAGTGCTTTAGTTTGTTCTTATCGTGCGCCGTTTGTTGTTTCCTTGTGAAGGAAATAGGTTATCTGCACTCATTGTGGGAATTGGGTTACCTAGTCAACAAATGTTACAGTCTGGATTTTATTCTTCCGAATTGCATGTTTCTGTTATCAGCTTTACAGAATTTCATTTTTTTTCTTTACAGAGACCATGTTATTAACTAGACATTGTTTGCCACCAGTACTGAATATTCAGGGCCACCAATCGGAATTCAAATCGTTTTCCTTTATTTAAAACATTTTATTACTGAGGCACTTGGTGGCTGTACAAAATTTAAAGATTACTAAAACGAAACAATGCCAGTGCATGCAACGTAAATGTTTCTAGGTTTCTTTTACTTTTAACTTGCAACCCATCAAATAAATATAAAACAAGCCAATAGATTACCTAAATCGTCGTACAACAATGGAAGGCAAGGGCAATAAAGTCAAACTGTTTACTTTACAGCCCAGCAAAATGTTTCAACAATAGAAATGTCAAGACAAAGCTCTTTAGAAAAACTTAGTCGTTCGGAACAAAAGGACGTTTCGTTGAAAGTGGAGACGTAAAGGGGGCGCTGTAAATCAATTCCCGCGAATAATAAAATTCAAATGTACAAAGACTTATTGTTTTAGCTGGAAACGCTGATATGGAACTGGGAACACGGCTAGACAACCTCTATCTTGGTCAAGACAAGAAAGTACTAGTGAATGTTATCGCATTAGATGTTTCCTTTACAGGGTAACAAACTTCTTAGTACACGACAAGGTAGGCAACGCCTCGTGAGATAGCAAGAGCGTGTTTGACACCTCAGCCAAAGAAGGTATCGCTATTAAGGACTGGACCAGTATTAAGCCATTAATAAAGAAATATCTGCTAAACATTGATCGAGACATGTCTATGCCATATTTAGGAAGCAGTTCTTTAATATCGGCACGCTGCATATTTTGTACCTCAAGTCAATCAACAAAGTTGTAAAAGCATTAAGAATTGCAGTAGTAAGCTCGAAATTAAATGAATATTCGGTCAGGTAGGTATTTCACACGAGGCCGACGATGTAATTACTTCATATATTAATGGACATATTAATTATGGCTTCGTCGTAAAGACGTTAATGAAATGCAAGCAATCAGTTTGTACTTTACTAAGTTGCTCGGGTAAATGTTGGGGTATAGTGCGCTCAATGCCACTTTCAGTAGTTTGTGGATCGGAGTCGATGGTACCATGGTGCATAAAGTACCAACTTTAGTGCAACACGTTCCGACATGCTGCGTTTAAGACAAGTAACCTACATAATAATAACTGTTTCTTGCACAAGTTATTTTTAATAATTCTCAGTAAGTTATAATTTTAGGTTGTTAGCGAAAACAAATGTGCTGCGCTCAGACTCATAAAGACTTCGAGGTAGTCAATGCCTCGTAAGACTACATAGCTTCGTCGACATCCCACTGCCTCCTTACCTCGGTAATTTGTACTTTAGCAAAATAATACAAAAACCTTATCCAACTCACAACTCAATGCTATTAAGTTATTGAATGAGTTGTCTGACTTTAATGCTTAAAGTACAATAATAAACCTAGTTTTTAAGTATCAGCTTTCCGATATGTCCATTCAGTATGTTTACTATATAGACATTGAAATTGGATTTTAGCAGATCTACATTGTGTATGAATAGCAATCGTTATGATTGGCTACATTACCCAGTAGTAATGGTATTGGTTGCTCAGGCAGGCTTCACTTGGAGGCTCAAGGTCGGGCGGTGCATGTACCATAAACCCTCGTGTTTACCGCCACTCACGTCTTCGTCTTTGTCTTTGACGGCAAAGGTACGACTTTAAGTCATAAACTGACCCGAGGATTGAACTAAACATTCTTGGAATTGTAACGGTAATAATACTTAAGAGTATTTTACTTCTTCAAAGTCACACCTATACCTCAACGCACTCTCGACGTTAATGGATATCATAGAGCTCTTATTGGCACCTTGAATATTTTATGTAGCTTTACCATTCATCAGCGGTTCGCCACGCATAACTTAATAAATCACTTTCTAATCCGCCGTCATCTCAACATTTGTGCCAACTGGTGCATAAGAAAAGTGGCGGTGATACAAGCAACTGCATCGACCTACAATGATGACCCTGGCATGTTACCACTCACCACTGAAGGTTTATTACTAACGTAGGTGTACTTTAAACCTTTATTTATAACTCTGCATTTTATTACTCAAAACCTACTCACCGTCTTTATCGCTACTTTCTTTAATAGGAAACTTGGCTTTACATTTTCTTTTTACGTGAGAAACAGGCTACGCTAAGTTTGTTAGACTCGAGAAAGATTTATCCAAACAATTTCCATTCATGCTACTTGTTTATTAATAACAGAACAGGTGTATAAAGCTGTTAACTTGTACATTGGCAATAGCGAGGCAATTCATCAAGTGTCGTTAGAGCCGAGAGCTAATCTAGGCGCTATACATTTCTGAGATTACTTTAATGTCCTGATACGGTTGGACAGGTTTGAAGCATAATTTTAAGGTAGTGGAAAATTGGAAACGCGACAAGTAGCGATCGGTGAATGATAGTAATTATCTGGTAATGGCAGGCCGCCCACCAGAATTCCACGCTCATTCCCACTGTAGCGGAACACTTGGTGCTCCCAGTTGTTTATTCTCTCACACAAGTTATGTTTTGGAGTGCGTGACTTGTCAAACGCCACGTCACTTGGACGCAGCACGCCAGCCTACCCACGGGCCGCGGTCCATTATTACTTTGTTATTACTAAACGAGGAATACTGTTTCCGAACAATTTGTTTTCTGTTCAGTAAAAAAAGATCATGATTATGAAAATCTACGTTTCAATCCAATAAATTCCATCAGCCCGTGTTTGCCTTTTGATGAAACTAAAGATCAATATTAGCACGAGGTTTGTTATGTTCCAGCCAACAAACTAACACAAACAGTAGTATCGAATGCTATATACGGTGCTGTATGATGAATCAAAGCATTCAGAGATCCGTATATCAATACAGCTGAGGCTAGTGTTTCAACGGAACAGATAAACAAGCCATAATACCGCGGTAGGTATGCATGGTAAACAAAGCTAGGGTCAACGCCACTGCACCCACTGCATGCAGTTCAAATTATCACATTTTTATTTTCTTGCTTTCATTTCATGCAAGAAATTTAAAAGTTTTTACTGAAGGGTAAGGGCTACGCCCTTCTTATTTTTATATGTATAATAATGGTATTAAGTTTTGAGAAGTATTTTAGTTATTTAAGTTGCTATTTTAATAATCTCTTAATATTTTAATTGCCTGGAATTAGTTCGAAACACAGCAAATGCAGATTTACTCCTCTAATCCCTAAACGTTTAAGTCATTTCCATAAGCGCCCAAAGTCTACTACAAATATTTAATGAAGATTACGAAGACGATGAAGGGCCGCAGCTAAGTCAAGTTGCAAATGTAAACACCTACAACTCTTGTGATTACAAACTAAGTCATGAGAGGAATTAACTCCAACTTCCTGTTATTATTTAAGATGAAGAAATAAAGAAATCGATGTTAGTCACCTGAGAAAATTATTAAATGCGTCATTGAGGTTGTAAAAAAAGCTGCGGCTGTGACTAAGTTGATTTCTCAAAGGCTATCGCTACTCACCAATGGGATGACAAAGCAGAAAACCTCCAATCACTCTGTACAATGCTTTGTTCAATCCCGGAATTCCCGGGGCATTTCATTTTAAAGCAATTCGCAAATCACCGACCCCTTGCTGTGATATTAAAAATTGCAATCAAATGTCGGCAAAAGATGAACGAGTGATACACCATACAATAATTAAATATTAATATGTTACCGCAAAAATAATTCATACAAATTACTGGGTATTTTAGTGCTTTTGTTTGCTGAATGATTTTACAATAAAATATAAAAGATGTTTTATAATTCCCAAATTGGATGCTATTGAATATAGCGTGTTTATCGAAGATTGATTGATAAACATTAATACCCTGCATAGAGTAGTGGGCAAAGAACCAACCTCTCGAGTATGAGGGCGCGGGTTCGAATCCAGGTCAGGCAAGTACCAATGCAACTTTTCTAAGTTTATATGTACTTTCTAAGTATATCTTAGACACCAATGGCTGATAAAAAGGTGAAGGAAAACATCTTGAGGAAACCTGGACTATAGTCTGAAATCACCAACCCGCATTGAGCAAGCGTGGTGATTAATGCTCAATCCTTCTCCGTGTGAGAGGAGGCCTGTGCCCAGCAGTGCGACGATAAAAAGGCTGTAACTGCACAACTAACTGCATAGATTAGTAAGAGTTTTGGCAAGATAGGTCCTCTATAGTACAAATGACACCATTTCAAAGAACTAGTGGTAAGTTAAATCAATTAATATATCGGGACATATCGGGACACCATTTTCACACACGGTCGGTTAGCCCCATGGTAAGTTATTAATTAACTTGTGTTATGGGTGCTAACACAACTGATAAACTACATATAGCTACATATATACATATTGATAAATACACATCGTAACACCCAGACCACGACCAACAAGCATGCTCATCACACAAATGTCGACCGAACCGGGAATCGAACCCGGGACCTCAGGTTCGGCAGTCCGGCATGGTAACCATTGCGCCATCGAGGTCGTCAATAACAGTTAATCAGCAAATAGACCACTTCACGCTAATCCTGAAAACAATGATAACTTAAACTCTTATAAAATTGGGAGCTACCTTAATTCTTTTGAATGAACTAGCGGTAACGTTGTATTGTTCTTGAACCTACAATTGCAAGTTAAATGTCAAAAACCTTGACTTGTGTAATTGCAAATGAATTGACAATGAACAGCTACCGACTATTTCAGTAATTAACGCCGTTTTCGCTTTCAAGAATAGACTACAGTTAACGTTACTTACAGCTAAAAGCAGATCAATGGAACAAAATTAAATGAACGACTGGACCGAATAGCCATTGTGTAATTGATAGGGAATTTGACCATTATGTGGAAGCCAAGTTTACTTTTCACGAGACTAAAACAGCTACCAGATTACGTAAAAAACGATAGTTCTAATTTTGCCAGATCCTGAATGAATGCTGTACGATATTTTAACAAGAAAACATTTGTGCGCATTGCGTAATTCGGGGGAGTTGATCAATGAAACAGACAATAAAAATCTATGAATGACCGATGAAACAGTGAGTAATCGCGCTTAGATCGGCAATGAGAGTGAGTATTTCCGTTCGTTGTGGGAACTTAGTTATCGGCTGTGTTGTGGGCGAGTTCCAGTTCCGTGACCCGCTTACAGCGAGCGTAAGACTCCAAGTATTGCGATTTGCGACGCTGAGCTTCGAAGTCTGACGCAACTAATGGCTGGGCTTAAACTGATTCATTGTTCATGCTTTGACACAAACAGTTCGTAGTAGTTTGAACTTTACGCGAGCTTCAAACTCTTTCGTGTGATGTAATGTAAATTTTTACATGTCCAAGATATTTTTAGTGTCGTAAATTTTCATGTCGCATTTAAACTTAGTTATAAAGCCAGACAGATTTATACTGTAGGTAACGTAAACTTGGGTATAATCATAAAACTTCATTTACAACATGGATTGGGTACACTAGCACGACTGTCTGACAATGCAGAAGTCAGAGGTGCGTCCATAAAAATGTTTGATATTTATATTTTCCATAATTACAGTTGTGACTCAGTTATAGGCTTGTGTATAAAATATGGAAGGCATCGAGTAACAAGGGACTGATGGACGGCTGCAATATGAGAACGGTGTGATATTTAAATCCGCCTACATATTAACAGATTCGTTCTACTAAACATTCCTACACGAACGAACAGTATTAAATTGGGATTTTAAATGTTTCACCATACATTAGGTTATTCGGTCTAATGTTACGAAACTGTGGAATATATTGAATGCTTCGATAACAACATACTGTCCTGTCCTACACGGATTTTAGATTCTGTATTTAGAATTGTGTTCGGTCATTAATTTCTATATCCCACGTTAATGCCATTTTATTTTTGTTATTCGTCTTGATAATACCTTTATAAGTTAACAATTAACAATCAGCATCCGAAACAGCATAGTTAAAGCTCAGCTGCATTTGAGCAGATAAAATGCACCAACATGTATACCCAGAGGCAAAACTTTAAAATCAATTTTATCCTATTGTGTTGCGGTTACAAATCCGTCAAACAATACCAAATATTTTCAGATATATCCATTAAAGATTTAAAAGGCTATCCGTTGAGTACGATGACGAACGTTGAAAATAGCAAATAGCCGAATGGAAAACAAAATTGGCACTGTAAGCGGGAATGAATTCTTTTTTTTTATGCACTATCGCGCCATACCCGTGATCTTTTATTTTTTTCATGAAACGCCATATAAAAGAACTTTTAAACCTGTTGCGTTGACAGTATTCATATGTATAAACTTGACCTCAAACCAATTTAAAATGATATGAAAACATTTCATTTTTCAAAATTCAACTAAAGATGAAAATTTCATGTATGCCAACCACTTACACATTTTGTAATTTTAAAGAATAATCAGAAAAGAAAACTGATCACTCTTAATGTGTGCTACCTTTAACTCCTAATTTGGTGCTGATCCAATCTTTCACTGACACATTACTTATTTCGATCCCTTCTTAAAATATCGATCGCCAAAATCAACGCTAATCAATCAATATCATAATCACCTACAAATATTACTTTATGTCAGCATCCAAAACCGGTTTCACGAGATCGAAGTAAATCAATTTCCTTAAAAAGAATGACATTAAACATTAAATTCGGTAGCCCTCGGGGTTAGGCAGGAATGTCGTGGTGTGGGAGGGGGGAGGACAAAAAATCCCAGTACCTGCGCTGCCGTTGACCTCAGGCGATTAGACCCGGTACGGAATACGACTAATGTACGCCGTACCGGCTTCGACTGTATGCTTATTCAGAATTTGTACCTACTTTTTATACTATTATTTTTAATGATTTAACATCACTTTGTGTTAATGACACGTACCAAATAGCTAACTGTATTAATTACCCAAACATCAAGTGTATTGATCGTGTTCTATTTCAATTAGCAGCGTGCAACCGCCACATTTCCGTGCATTACCTGTAACAAATACACACTATATTAGCTTCGTTCGCCACCTCTCAAATAGAATTAGCAAAACAACAATTCAGTTCATTAGTATCAGTGCAAGTATCAATACTGTGGTAATTTGTACTACGCTCCATCGTTTCTGGAGTGTCATCCCTTTTCCTCGCAGTGTGTTAGTGAGACAGCAAGTACGATCGAAAGAAAATTCGTTATCGTACCAAGCTTTCAGAAGTTGTAAGAGCTATTTAGTATTCTGTGAGCGTGTTGTTTCCCCATGGTCCCTTCACGCTAACTTCTTGTTCGATGCTGATCGCCTGGTAGCGGGTGCAAGTTCCGATAATATTGAAAAGGAATCTTGAGAACTGCCCTATTAGCTGGGTCTGAATAACCAATTAACAGGGTAAGAATACATACATAGTTTGTGCTAGTAATGTATACGCAGAAAATATAAATAAGGTTAAAACGAATTACAAATAAAGTGTAAGACAAGCTGTAAGCGCAATTTAATTATTGATTTTACCGAGAGAATTAATCGTTAAAGTAACCTTAGAGTAATAACAGAAATAGAAAATATACATTAGCCCGGCTGAGTCATGGTCTTAATGTACCGTTAAATAATTTAATAATACTGCACTTTATCATGCAAATAAAAAAGTATTGTGCTGTGATAGTTTGATGTAAAATCAATTAATTGGAAACTCATTATCCGGCAGACCAAACGAGTGCTGCGACCAACATTACATACACAATTTGGTATATAAAAATGTTGGTATATTTTGTTTGCCCCAAAGCTGATATGCTTGTCGCGTACGCCCTGATTGGAGAGGCCAATCATGGCTCGAATCAAAATGTAGGCAAAAAATTTGGAGCACAGTTTTATAGAAATTGTATTAAATAAACGTTCTGTCAATGTTTCTTTTCATTAAAAAGATCATAAGATAAAATCACAGTAGAATTTGATTTCTTCGGCAAAATAATCGTATTGGAACTGTTTCATCCCGATGTCGATGTAAACAGTGCGATAGCAAGCGCAAAACGGGTTTGAGATCCAGATCTTGCGTCATGTGTACCGAGTTGTTCAGAAAGCCTGCAACAGAATCGTGTCCCAGTCTCCGATTCTCCCGTTAATCCACTTTATTTTAACCTCCAGCGGTGTCCAGAGCTTGTTCAGATCGTTTCCTGTTGTATTTCCACTCAACAAGCCAGTTAGAGCATACCGCAAACTAACACCTCGCATTTGTCTTGTCCGGTGTCTTCGTAGGCAGAAATTTATTGCCTTCCTATTCGTGTTCATGTGATCAAATACTGCGTTCTGCAGCTTGATATA